>NW_020172781.1:4874468-5007524 GCF_003031525.2 Neophocaena asiaeorientalis asiaeorientalis | reverse complement strand
CCACCACTTTCTTTCTAATTTTGTCAATCCATTCATCTTAATCTTAAATATGCAGCTTGATGACTTTTCACATAGGCATACACTCCTGTTACCACCACCCAGATTAAGGGACATATTTCTAACATCCCAGAAAATGTCCTTGTGCCCCAGAGGTAATCATTCTTCCCATATCCTTTATCACCATCAATTAGTTTCACCTCTCCTTGGATTTCACATCTGTAGAAGCACACAGTACGCGCTCTTCCCTGCCTGGCTTCTTCCACTCAGTGCAGCGATTGTGAGATTCACCCAGTTGTTGTGTGTAGCAGTATTTAATTTTTGCTTTGCTGTATAATATTCCATGGCATGAACTGGAAACTGAAAACACAGTTTGTTTATGCATTCTGATAGACATTTTGGTTATTTCCACTTTGGGACTATGAATGTTCTTGTACAAGCCTTTTGGTTGGCGGATGTCTTTACTTCTCTTGGGTATGTACATAAAAGTAGGGTTGCTGGGTTATAGGATGGACATATTTTTAGCTATAGTGGATACTGGGAGCAAGTTTTTTAATTCCAACTATGAAGAGAGAGTTGATAATACCGGCACCTACTATTACGGCTGCTGCCAGATTGAATGAGATAATCCAGGTGAGGTATTTAGAACTGGCACACTGAAATTCACAAAACACAAATCATTGCTAGAATGGGAATGGGAATAAAGTTATCTGGCTAACTTTTGTTAACTTTTAAATGTTCCCATAATGAATTAGAGGCACAAGGAATTTCCCTAAGGTTGTGGGATATAAAAGTGATACATGACTATTGTAAAAAAAAAAATTCAAATGAAATGGAAGCATATAAGTAAAAGGTGGAGTTCACCCCATTTTTTTATTATTAGAGAAAAGAGTATGCACTAGTATTTTGTGTGCATTTTCTTATGTCATCTGCACGTTTTTATTTGATAACACCGAAGGTAAGGGGTTACAGGCTGGACCTTCAAAGCTGACCCAAAGGATGCTTCACCCGGGGCTGGTTGGTCCCTCTCTCTGGGCCTCAGTCTCCCCATCCATACGGTGAGAAGCCTGATGATCTCTGAGCTCTAATAATCACTGCTCCAGGTCTAGCTCTGGCAGAGGAGGGACCTGGCGTCCAGCCATTCGTGTCTCTGGGATACAGGAGCAAAGAGCGACACATCTTTACAGCCCAAACAGGCATCGCCTTGAATCTCTCCTTGGCCTCATCCACCCAGGATCCCAGAATGGCATTAGGCTGGCTGGCTGGCCCTAGGAGCCCCTGTCCTATACCTCTGTCCTCACCTCAGGGGCTGCCAGGCTGACCACCCCCACTGTGCAGACTCCCCTCCCCCAGGGTGGCAGCAGGAAGAGGGAAGAAAGAGGATCGTCTCCAGCTGGCCCGGGAGACAAACCTCCTTGTGCCCATCAGCCCTCCAAGAACCCCCATCCATCCTCCCTCCCTCCCCAAAGGCCTGTCCACGGGGACTTAGGATCAGCCAGAAAAGTCAGGCAACTTTTCAGGGACCGGAGCGAGGGGAGGTGAGGTCTCCCAGCCTGGCCCAGGTCCAGCCCCTGAGAGCAGCGTGGTGCCCAGCCCCACCCCTTGCTGTGCCCTGTCTGTAACTTCAGACTTTGACCCTGAGCTCCAGTCCCAGCTGAGGACAGGACGCCCCAGGCTCGGGAGCCTCCCTTTAGGAGATAGGACCCTGCACCCGTAGCAGCTGCCTCTTTTCTCCAGAAATTTGGCACGCCAGGTGAGTGGGGGCAGGGGTGGTGACGCAGCAGATCTGAGTGTCCTCCCAGTGTCGACAGAGAAGGTCCACGTTAGAGCCTGACGCAAGTGACAACCTTGCAGGGACCACAGGTAAGTGCCTTCACCTCTCCAAGCCTCAGTTGCCTCATCTGGAAGATAAGGGTCATAACTCACCTCTTCCAGGGTTAATCTGAGTATGAAAAGAGGTGAGGACTATAGGGGCTTAGCACAGAACTGGCACATAGCAAGTACTCAATAAATGGTCATTGTTACTGTCTGGGGGGCTGGGAGCTGGTAGCCTGGTTTTCCAGCGTTCACAGAATCTTTTCCATTTTAAAGATAAACTCTGAAGCTTCATAGGGGTTAGCCACACGGAGCTGATTACATTCATTCAAATACCTCACCCGTGACTTGTTCATTTTTTTTAAAAAGGCAAGTCTTTCCTATTTTTTGCACATGTAGCCATCAAAGGCATGAGCTGCTTCAAGGTTCGCTCTCGGGACAAGGGAAGTTATAAGCAAACAAATACAAGACTGAAAGGTAAGCGGAAGGTGTCAGCCGCCAATTTCTTGCCGGCCACCTAAAGAGCTCTATGGCGCAGCACGGAAAAGCTCAGATAGAACTGGGTCCAGATCCGAACGCTGTCCCACACTGGCTGTGTGACTTCGGGGGAGTGACTTCCTCTCCCGGAACCTCAGTCCTGCGTCCCTAGAACTTCTTAGAGCAGTTGAGAGGATAAAGTAAGAGGATGTCTGTACTGCATCTATATGTGTCGGGCAAGTGGCAGGCGGCCAAAATTCCCTTCCTACTCCACAAATACACAGACGTTACAATTACACACACACAAGCACACGTAATAACCCCAGCTGTTTGCATCTTCCTGAATGCACACTCCAAGCACGCTTGTTTGAAGTAATGGCATAAAGCAGAAAAATGCAACACTAATAAAAACGTCAGCAACAGCAAGAAAATGGTTGAACGATAACAGAGCTGTGTGCAGACGAGTCCAGGAGTTCATTACCCACACGCATGAATGATTTTACCCGAGGCTGGGTCTGTCAGATCCTACAGTCTGACTGCCAATTCTGATAAGAACCTTATGCATTTATATTCCAGTTAAATGCATGCACACACACATGGTTGCTACAATCAGTATCAAATCTGATTCATTTATTTAACTAAGATAATTGACTTAGGACACACATTTTCCCTTTTCAATTCTATGCCTACCACCAACACAATAAAATTCCTGTACTCGTTGTATTTCGTGTTTTTTTTCAACACAGGACTCGGAAGCCTTGACTGTTTTTCTTCACCTGCTTGACTTGATGGTTTTTCAAATTGTGGGATTAGCATGGGGTGTAAGCACACAGCCTTGAGAGTCAGCCGGCCTGGGCTCTGCTTCTCACCAGCTGGTGCCTAAACCTCAGTTGCCTCATCTGTAAAATGGGCAGAAGGACAACCCTGAGGGTTGTTAGAAGATTAAAGTAGATAACGCACGTCAATTTCTTTTAATTAATTAATTTATTTATTCTTGGCTGCGTTGGGTCTTCACTGCTGCGCGCGGGCTTTCTCTAGTTGCGGCGAGCGGGGGCTACTCTTCGTTGTGGTGCACGGGCTTCCCATTGTGGTGGCTTCCCTTGTTGCGGAGCACGGGCTGGCTCTAGGCGCGAGGGCTTCAGTAGTTGTGGCACACGGGCTCAGTACTTGTGGCTCACGGGCTTAGTTGCTCCTCGGCATGTGGGATCTTCCCGAACCAGGGCTCAAACCCATGTCCCCTGCATTGGCAGACAGATTCCTAACCACTGTGCCACCAGGGAAGTCCCACATGTCAAGTTCTTAGCACAATGAGTAACACATCATTGTGTTACTCACATCATACTAGAAGTCGAAAAGCTAGCCGCTGCTATTGTAATCTCCCCACGGCCAGGTCTTTTCTTTCACAGAGACTTTTAAACCCCAAGACTCTACAGAGTTTTTGCAAACATGTGACTTTGACTGAGTGGCTCCCCTTCTGTGAACCTCAGTTTCCCCTTCTGCACGATGCCATCTTGCTTATCTTTAGAATTTTAGACATTGGAGAAACTGAGCCCTATGCTGTCACCCGTCCCTCCTTGTCTTGGCCAGTTGGTTCTAGAAGTTGCTCTGGGTCCCCCCGTCATGATCTTCTCTTGGGCATGTGCCACCATTTCTAACCAGAGGCTTTGCCACAGCCTTGTTATTGGAGACGTGCCATGTGATGGCTTCGGTCTGAAGTCTCTTTCTCCCTGCTCAGAAACCTCTCGCTCAGTCAAGTGAAGTGACTTACCCAGGATCACACAGCTGGTGTGTGCCAGAGCCAGGCTGTCTAACCCCCAGCCTGGGCTGTTACTGCCACCTCTCCAAGCCACACCGCCTCCTGGGTTCATTATGGGGAATTTGGAAAATACAGGAAAACCCTCTATTCCTGCCTTCTTACTGTCAATGTCAAAAGTGGTCAAGGGCTTCCCTGGTGGCGCAGTGTTTGAGAGTCCGCCTGCCGATGCAGGAGACACGGGTTCATGCCCCGGTCCAGGAAGATCCCACATGCCGCGGAATGGCTGGGCCTTTGAGCCATGGCCGCTGAGCCTGCGCTTCCGGAGCCTGTGCTCCGCAACAGGAGAGGCCACAACAGTGCGAGGCCCGCGTACCCAAAAAAAAAAAAAAAAAAAAAAAAAGTGGTCAAATTTCCAGAGGATATGCAGAGACAGAAAGCCCAGAGAAGGGAAGTAACTTGGCCAAGGTCACACAGCAAGCCGGCAGTGAAGCCAGGTCTGACTCTCCCTCCTTCCTCTCCCCTCCTCCACAGCCAGTGTTTTTCCCATTGTTATTTTCAAGGTGCTAGGGGACAGAAGGAGGCCACCACAGATGGAGGCCAGGCCCTGTACCAGGAACTTTGACCAGGCTAGTCATTTAACCTTCAGGCTGACCCCATGAGATGGGGTTAACCCTATTTCACATCTGAGGAGATTGCATCTCCTGAGGCAAAGGATGGGGGAGGAGGCGAGGGGTCTCTGAGAGGGTCCCCCTGCAACTAAGCCCAGGCTCGAGTCTGGAAGCAGAATCACCCAGAGGAACGAGGCTTTTCCGCTTTTTGGTTTTATCTCCAATTTGGCTGCTGAAACCCCAACAGAGTCCAGTTCTTGTGGGCTGGAGCCATTTTCCCCTTTACAAAACTAGGACATATTGAGAATGTCCTGCCGTTCAGGGCCATGGGCCGCAGTTGCCAGGAGGCGAGGTCTGTGGGAGGAGAGCTGTGAGCAGAGAGGAGGGAAAGTTGAATTTGGCCCTTCCGGGCACAAAAAGTCCCCTTGTTCTGCCTTAGCAGGAGCCTGCACAATATTTCCCTGCTGTGCAGTCCCAAGCAGCTTCAAGGTCAAAAGCTGGTAGGTTTTCTAAACTTCTGAGGACCCAGCCAGCCAAGCACCCCAAGGCAGGCCTGGAGGGGATGTGCTGAAGATCTGAGCTCTGAGGCCAGACATTGCATCTGACTTGCTCACAGCTGCATCCACTAGCGGCCAGCTTCGCACACACTAGGTGTGCAGTGTGTATCAAGTTTACCTGAATTAAAATTAAATCCTGGCAGCACCATTTACTGGCTGTGTGACTTCAGGTAAGTTACTCCACCTCTCTGAGCCTTCGTTTCCTCATCTGTAGAATGGGGCCAATAACACCAGCCCCTACTTTCTAAGAATGTGAGGGACTTAGACGAAATGACGCTTGGGAAGCGCTTAGTGCAGGGGCTGGCACACAGTAGGTGCTCCGCAAATGTCAGGAAGTCACTTCTTCTGCACTAGACACTGTGTTAAGCTTTTTACGTTTGCCATCTTGTGGAAAACTCCCATCTACTCTCCAGGGCATGAGTTATTTTTCTCATTTTCCAGAAGAAGAATTTGAGGCTTGAGAAGCATCTTGGCCAAAGTCATGGCCAGCAGGGAGCAGAGCTGAGATCTGAGATTTGAAGTCCATTGTCCTAACCATTAGACTAACCAGACTACAGCTGGCCAGGCACGCTGCTGGGCCCTTTTTTTTTCCCCAGCCTGGGGACAGAGTATTCGAGGAGAGTCCCCAGAGAAAGCTGCATCACTTACTGGCTGTGTGACCTTAGGCAAGTTGCTTTGCCTCTCTGTGCCTCAATTTTCCCATGTGTAAGGGCCACTGAGGGAATCAAGTATAAAAAGGGCTGGGCGGTGTCTGGCATCTTCTAAGCCGTCAGTGGATGGTAGCGATGGTGGTGCTGGCATGCCTCAACCCTGACCTCCCCCCGCAGGCTGGCACGATGCGCGTGGTAGTGATCGGAGCGGGCGTCATCGGGCTGTCCACCGCCCTCTGCATCCATGAGCGCTACCACTCGGTCCTGCAGTCGCTGGACGTGAAGGTCTACGCAGAACGCTTCACCCCGCTCACCAACACTGATGTGGCTGCCGGCCTCTGGCAGCCCTACCTCTCCAAGCCCAGCAACCCACAGGAGGCGTGAGTGAGGGTCCCAGAGGGTGGCCTGGGGCCAGAGGGGCTGAGTCTGCAGAGAGGATGTTCCCTCTCAGGGTTCCCATCACCAATTACAACCTTTTGTGGAGGCTCTGGCCTGACATGCTATAAAGACAATACGCATAAATATTGTCCCTGCTGTGGGCCAGACAGATGCTATACTTGATCGTGGCCAAAAGGCTGAGAAGCCATGTGTGCCAGATAGATGGAGACTTTGTCTCCATCCCTCACCTAAACTGGGTGGCTGGGATGCTCAGTGCATCTGTCCATCAGGAATGCCTCTAAGTGGGTGGATGGATGTTCAAGTTTAGCAAAGTGGCAGAGGTCATTGTCAGTTTAGAAACCACCAGCCGCTTCAACAAAGGAACCCTCAAATGAGTAACGGCTCAAACAGAAGTTTCATTCTCATGCCCATAAACTCCAAAACCAGTGTTCCTGATCAGTAGGTGGCAATTCAGGGGCCCGGGCTCCTTCCATCTCATGGCTCTGCCATCCTCCTTGTGGCTTCCAATGTTGCCACGGGCCAGTGCCTGTAGAAGGAGCACAGCATGAGGACCACCTGGGAGGAGACGTTAGGGTCAGTTGGCAAGAACGCAGCCACATGGTCACACCTATCTGCAAGGGAGTCTAGGAAATGTTGTTGAGCTGTGTGCCCAGGGAGGGGAGAGAAAGTGTTCAGAAGAGTAAGTGATGCCTGCCACTGGCATTTACAGTGGGGGGTGCCCAGAGTGAGCCTGAACCACGGGGTTCACAGTCCCCAAAGCAGTCAAAGCTTTCGTTTAAACTCGCAGCTACGTGATCCCAAGCCAGAGGTAGGCTCCAAATAGTTATGATGGAGCATCCTTTTTTTTTTTATTTGAAGTGTAGTTGATTTACAATGTTAATTTCTGCTGTACAGCGAAGTGATTCAGTTATACATATATCTACATTCTTTTTTTATATTCTTTTCCATTATGGTTTATCATAGGGTATTGAATACAGTTCTCTGTGCTATACAGTAGGACCTTGCTGTTTATCCATTCTGTATACAATAGCTTACATCTGCTATCCCCAACCTTCCACTCCATCCCTCCCCCAACCAACCCCCTCCCCCTTGGCAACCACAAGACTGTTCTCTATGTTGATGGAGCATTCTTTGTTACCCCTCTCCTCTATCCTATTAATGGGAAAATATTAGAAAGTTTGGGGAGGGGGAAGACCCGTAGCATTTGGGGCACTGCAGAGTGAACGTGGTGGATTTCTAGATCTGGACACATCCCACTAACCTGATCACAGCCCCATGCAAGCCAACCCTTGGAGCTTTCATTAGGTGACTGAGATCTGGGGGATCCTTCTAGGCGCTGGAACCAGCAGACCTTCAACTATCTCCTGAGCCACATCGGTTCTCCCAACGCTGCAGACATGGGCCTGGCCCCAGTCTCAGGCTACAACCTTTTCCGTGAAGCCGTTCCGGTGAGTGAGGAGTCCCTGACCATAAACCATAGGGCAGAGCCTTGATCAGAGACCAGGGGGTGGGGGGTGGTGGTACTTTGAGTCTCTTAGGCAAAGTCTCCTGTGTTCAAAACAGGTTTACTTTAATTTCTATTTTTGCTTTCAAAATCATTTTCATTTTCAACTTTGTTATTAAATTGGCAGAGACCAAAGAATCTTCTGATGAACCAGGGAAACTAGCCCTTCTTGAGTGGTATGGGTGAAATACAGACACATCCTGGAGTGGGAGGCACTTGACGCTGAAGCCAAAAGGTTTCCTGCTCCCCTGGAGGTTCCAGGACTTTCCATCAAGATGGACTAAAACACTCACCCTGGCACAGACTTCTAAAGTACTTACTATGTGCCAGGCCCTGTCCTAACCACTTTATAACTAATGACTCATTAAATTTTCATCATAACCAGGAATTTAAGTGTTTTCATGGTCCTCATTTTGCAGATGAGAAACTAGAGGCTCCAAGAATTGGGGTAACTTACTTGAGCTCACAAAGCTTTAAGTGGCAACGCTCGAATTTGAACCCAGCTCGAATGAAAGGCAAAGCCATGGGGGATGTTCTCAGGTTGTTTGGAGAGGGTGGTCTGGCTGGGTGCCCAGAATCCCATGCCAGTTCTCCCAGGTTTATTCAATGTCTAGCACTGTGCTAAGGGCATTACTTTCATTAATCTGTTACCTTCCAAGAGTGATTATTAACTCCATTATACAGATAAGAAAACTGAGTCTCAGAGAATTCAAAGTGGTCAGTGGTGAGGCCAAAATCTCCCCCCAGGTTGTCTGACCCTCCACTCTGCTACCTCCCACTCTCATCCTTTGGTGACCTTCACTGTCGCCCCTTTTTTTCTCCCCTATTTATGACCCTTACCCTATCACTCATCCTCAGCCTTATTCTTACCCTTCATATAGCATCATGGTTAAGAACATGGACTCTGAAGCCAAACTGTGTGGGTTCGAATCTCAGCTCCACCATTTATTAGCTGTGTGACCTTAGACAAGTTACTTAACCTCTCTGAGCCTCAATGGGCCCATCTGCAAAATGGAACTAAAAATAGTATCTACCTCAATGGGTTATTGCAAAGATTATTGGATTGGTATGAGTAAAATGCTTGGAACAGCGCCTTACACACAGAAAACATTATATAAGATTTTGTTATTATCATTCTTATTGATGTTCATCCAACCCTGTGCCACCTTCTCTTCTTCTAAAGGACCCTTACTGGAAGGATGTAGTTCTGGGATTTCGGAAGCTGACTCCGAGAGAGCTGGACATGTTTCCCGATTACAGGTAAGGTTACTACCATGGGTGAAGGAGCTGAGGCCCCACAGTTCAGATAGACTTGTCAAAAAGATGGAGGCACCAAATTTCCTGTTCCATCTCTGGTCTACAGCCCCATACTCTGGTCTCCCAGTGCTCTGTCCAGCTCTTTCAGAGAGCCCACCCACCCAAACTGCACCTTAGACTAGGGAGGTAGGGGATACGGAATCATAGATCTCAAGCCCCGAAGTTCCATAACACTATCCTATTTTGTAGATGAGGAAACTGAGCTTCAGAGAGGCCAAGTCACTTCCCCAGGTCACACAGCTAAGTGACCAGAATGGGATTCCAACCCAGTCCAAACCCCTCTATTCTTTTCACTATAGCCTGATGCCTCTCTGGTCCTCTCTTCACCTCACCCCATGTCTAAACCCTCTCTACAGATGCACATTGATCTCCACTTGCACACCCCAATGTCAGGAATGGCTTCGTCTGATAGAAAATATTCCCTTGCTTCGAGCTGAAAACCACTTCCTCCTTGAATGTCACCCAGTGGTCCTCGCTCCACCCTTTGGGGGCCCAAAGAATGTGACAGCTCCCACCTCCATATGATAGCCTTCAAATAGAGCTGTGATCCTGATCTTTTATTCCCACCTTTTGCCTCCTGTGACTCTAGCTATGGCTGGTTCAACACAAGCCTGATTCTGGAGGGAAGGAAGTATCTGCAGTGGCTGACCGAAAGGTGAGATTTTCAGCTTCACTTTGAGGAAAGCACCTCCCAGGGACCAGGGTTGTAGTGGATGATTGTTCGTGGGATTTGTCTTTATATTGACCAACGCCAAATGCTGATGAAAACCTTTAGGTTTGGTGGGAGCTATCCTTGTTCCTGACCGCCTCTGTGCACTAAGACAGTGGCTTCCACACCTTGTTGGAACCACCTGGGAAGCTTTTTACATGTGATACAGTATTTATTATCAGCCTAACTAAAATCTGTGATGGCTGTGTAATAGCTTTAAATAGATTCTCTTAAGTTTTCCAGATATATTTACATCATCTACAAAACATAAGTTGGTTTTTTTTTTAATTTTTAAAATTTTAATTAATTTATTGGCTGCATTGGGTCTTCGTTGCTGTGCGTGGGCTTTCTCTAGCTGCGGTGAGCAGGGACTACTCTTCATTGCATTGCACGGGCTTCTCATTGTGGCGGCTTCTCTTGTTGCAGAGCACGGGCTCTAGGCACGTAGGCTTCAGTAGCTGTGGCACGCAGGCTCAGTAGTTGTGGCTCACGGGCTTAGTTGTTCTGCAGCATGTGGGATCTTCCCAGACCAGGGCTCGAACCCGTGTCCCCTGCATTGGCAGGAGGATTCTTAACCACTGCGCCACCAGGGAAGTCCAGTTTTTATTTTTATACCTCATTTTTTTTCTTGTCTAATTGCTGTACCTCTAGAATAACACTAACTAATACAGATGATAGAGGATGTCCCTGTCTTGTTCCTTATGTTGATAGGAATCTTGTAGTGTTCTAAGTTAGCAAACATTAGCTTGAGAGATACAATTTGTACTCATATTCACATATATTCATATTAAGGAAGATTCCATATATTTCCTATATATTATTATTTTATTAAGATTTTTTAAAAACTGGAATGGACGGTGGCTTTTATCAAATGACTTGGGGAGGTTTTTAAAAATATAGATTTCAGGACCTCACTTTATATCTACTGAATCAGATTCTCTGGAGTGGGGCTCAGAAATTTGTATTGTAAGAAGTTCCCTGAGTGATTGTAATTATCAGCCAGGTTTGGAAACCACTGTATTAAAACATGGTTATGTCTCCTAACCTTGGGACACTTATGACTCTTATCCAGCTCCTTCCAGGAAAGAATGCTCCCAGTTTTTCTATCTTGAGGAAACCATGTGGATAAAATAATCCTGATATTATGCTTTAGCTTGCATGTGGTTTACTTCCTATTCTTTTAATGTTTCTACTATATTTCTAAATAGTGACATACATTTTTTCTCTGTGGAATTTAGGGAGGGGTGGGTGTCCCCAGCCCACCTCCTTCCTCATGCTCTGCTTCAGATAAAGAAGCAACTGGGCTTTGCCCCAACCCTGCCCCTCCTCCACCCTGCATCTCATTCCCTTTGATAATACAAAGCAGGGTGGTGGTAGTAAGAGGCCTGGGTTTGAGTCCTAATCCCATCATAGACTCGCTGTATGACTTTCAGCAAGGCCCTTCTCCCATCTCCATCTGCCCAACGTGGGGCTTGGACCATCTCAGGTTTCCCAAGGGACATTTCGTGGACCACTAGTCCATCAAGGTGCTCATGAACTGGACTACACAGCCATATTCTCAAGGAGCATCCCGTGGGACTAACATCCACAAAAGGTTCTTTGGGAAATGTCCCCCACGCCATCCTCTTGCAGGGATGGGACAGAGAACTGAATACTGGATTTTCTTTTATGTGTTTGATCATCCCAGGTTAACTGAGAGAGGAGTGAAATTGCTCCTAAGGAAGGTGGAGTCTTTTGAGGAGGTGAGCTGCCGGGCTGGAAGGGGCTGGATGTGGGAGAGAGGAGAAGAGGGGAGGCCTTTGCTTCCTGTTGCAGGGTTGGGGGGCCCCTTCTCAGGCTCCTAGCATCCCTTTGAGGTCTGTCCCAGATTCTAGGTCTATTTTTAATCCCAGAAGGACTCAGGCATTCTGCCTTGATGTTGGTGTCAGAAGCAAAGGGGCAGTGGGATCATGGTGGCCATTGGGGGCTATATCTACATCTGAGCCTCAGTGAGTTTTAGGGCCAGAGAGCTGGCTGCCTCTTCTCAATATCAGCTGTACCACACCCCCAAGTTCCAGATGCTTGGTTGCTTCTTACCAACGTCTGAGATGATGTTCCTACAAAGTCAAGGCCCTCCACTGACTTACCTCCAGAGTGACACCACCATCAATAATAATGACAGTAGCAGCTACCATCAGCAGGTACTGGCAATGTACCAGGAGCTTTGCTGTATGACCTCACTCAATCTCAGTACCCAGAATGGTGCTTGGCACATGGAAGACTCTTGTACTTGCAGCCACTAACGTGTTCGAGCATCTGCTCTAGGTCAAGCCCTGAGGGGCACTTGGAATACATACTTGACTTAGACACAGTTCTCAATCCCAAGGGGCTCACAGCCCAGTGTGGCAAACACTGGTTCATGAAAAATAGCAGTGTGACCCAGGACTGACCTGTGAGGGGAGTCACTGGGGCTGGGCTGGGAGTTTGGGTGCCCATGATGCTACATCCTTGAGCTGTGGAGCTTCCCATACAATGCACGGAGCTGGGGCTTCCAATGTGCCTTCCTCAGATGTCTTGGCAGAGCAGAAGACAAGAGAATGAAATAAAAAGGAGTCAGAAGGAGGGAGAAGACTATCTCTGTGTCCTTTCTGACTTCTTCTAGAAGGTTCCAAGAAGGTTTCCCCCTTCCGTAGTATTCTTTTCCAAACACTTTTTTTTTTTTTAATTAATTAATTTATTTATGGCTGTGTTGGGTCTTTGTTTCTGTGCGAGGGCTTTCTCTAGTTGTGGCAAGCGGGGGCCACTCTTCATCGCGGTGCGCGGACCTCTCACTATCGCAGCCTCTCTTGTTGCGGAGCACAGGCTCCAGACGCGCAGGCTCAGTAATTGTGGCTCACGGGCCCAGTTGCTCCGCGGCATGTGGGATCTTCCCAGACCAGGGCTCGAACCCGCATCCCCTGCATTGGCAGGCAGATTCCCAACCACTGCGCCACCAGGGAAGCCCCCCAAACACTTTTATAGGCAGAGTCATACAGCATACTATGAACAGATGTTACCGGCCCCATTTTATAGTTAAGGAATCTGATCTGAAACTTGAGGAGGTGATGGGACATTTCTGAGGTCACACAGTAGGTAAATGGCAGAGCGGAATTTGGAGGCAGGTCCATGGGTTCCTCACTGAGTCCCCTCCTGGCTGTTCCACAGGGAGCAGAGAGTTGCAGGCTGGGAGGATGCAAGGGATACTAAGGTCCTCAACCCCTTCCATCCCACCTGCCCTCTTGGTTGCTACCAGGTGGCAAGAGGAGACGCTGATGTGATTATCAACTGCACTGGGGTATGGGCTGGGGCTTTGCAACCAGATCCCCTGCTGCAGCCAGGCCGGGGGCAGATCATTAAGGTGAGTCTGAAGGTGAGGGATGAGCTTTTGTTGACAGAAAGATTGTTTCTGCCTATTTCATCTCCAAAGATAGAGGCTGAATCGGGGGACATCTGTTAGAGGAACCCCCAAGTGTTCAGGGAATTTGCATGTTAAAGAAACAAGAAGAACCAACACGACCCTCCCAAACATACTTCTTGGGCGGGGTTCTTCTTAATAGTAAAGTGTGTGTGTGTGTGTGTGTGTGTGTTTGTCTGTCTATATGTGGAAGCTGCATATGCCTGCCAAAATAAAAAGAGCAAACATTTATGGAATGCCCACTAAGTGCCAGACACAGAACCAAGTACTTCATTGTGTTAATTAATTTGATCCTCGCTGCAACCCTTTGAGATGGGTTCTATCACATCACCATCGCCATCTTACAGATGGGGAAACTGAGGCACGGAGGAATTAAGTAACTTGCATAAGTTCACATCACAGTAAGTGATGGAACTGGGATTAGAACAGGTAACCTGGTTTAAGAGCCCAGGTGTGTAAGCATTGTTCCACACCACCTCTCACTGTTTATGTGTGCGTGTGTCTGAGGCATGCCTATTTGTGGGTATGTGTGCATGTGTGTGCCCATGTGAATACTGGAGTGCATTCATAGGTATGTGTGTTTCCGAGGTGGGCCAATGTATACGTGCATTTACACATGTGTTGGGCTTTTCTGTGGATGAGAATGTGTGATG
Organism: Neophocaena asiaeorientalis asiaeorientalis; assembly: GCF_003031525.2. Taxonomy (NCBI): domain Eukaryota; kingdom Metazoa; phylum Chordata; class Mammalia; order Artiodactyla; family Phocoenidae; genus Neophocaena; species Neophocaena asiaeorientalis. The sequence goes on along the minus strand of NW_020172781.1, from coordinate 4,993,649 downwards.
CTTCAGGGACTGGGGTGGCTCTCAACCAGGGCAGCTCTTCCCACAAAAGCAAGCAGTCTGGTGCAGACTTGGGACAGAGGGGTCATTGAGGGTTAAGGAATGACTTTGCCACTGTTGTCAGAACATCTGGTCATAGAGGGGAGCAGGCGATGGGAGCCCACTGATTTAACTCTTCTGATGAGACTTCTCTGTCTTCAATCAACAGGTGGATGCCCCATGGATGAAGCACTTCATTATCACCCATGACCCAGAGAGAGGCATCTATAAGTCCCCGTACATCATCCCAGGGTAAAAATCTGATATTGTAGGCAGAAGAGGGAGCACCTTCCTGCTCTTTTTATGCCCCCGCTGCCTGCTCCAGGGCTTTCTTCTTTTCAGGTTTTTTCCTCCAATGCTTTTAAGTGAGGTTGAGCCATTAAACCTCTGGGAAGGCAGGTCTCAGCCTTAACTGCCACATCGCGCGGCTTGTGGGATCCCCGACCAGGGATCGAACCCAGCGCCTCGGTAGTGAAAGTGCAGAGTCCTAACCACTGGACCACCAGGGAATTCCCCTGGGCTCCTGGCTTCTATCTTGAACATAACCTGGGATGACAGTAGTGGTGATGCTGGAGACAAAGGTAGTGGATGTGATGGCAGTGACACCAGCAGTGTTGTGAATGGCAATAATGGTGGTGGTGATGGGGTTGATGATGATAATAATGTGGATAGAGGAATGGTGGTAGTGGAGATAGTATTGTTACAGCAGAGGAGATCAGTGTTGATGGTGGTGGTGAGTGGGAGTTGGGGGTGGCAGTTGGTGCTGATGAAGATGACACTTACCAATGATGACTTTTAATATGGCAGAGATGACAGTCTCAAAGGCCATGTTAATGTTGTGACTGTGCTGACTGCCTCAATGGCGATGTTAGTGGTGTGGCGGAGATGACGGTATCAATGGCAATGCTAATGGTGGTGGTGGAAATAGTGAATGGGATTGATCGTGATATATTAACGGTAGCAAAGAAGGCAGTAGTGAAGATGATGTTGTTGATGGAGATGACAATGTTTTTCCCAGATTTATTGAGATATAATTGACATATAACATTGTGTACATTTAAAATGTACAACATGATGATTTGATATATGTATATATTGTGAAATGATTATCACAATAAGGTTAGTTAACGCATCCATCAACTCACATAACTATAGTTTTTTTGTGGGTGTGGTGAGAACATTAAAGATCTACTCTCTTAGCAACTTTCAAGTATATAATACAGTATTGTTAACTATCGTTACTATGCTGTACATTAGAAGGGATAACAATGACAGTGATGTTAACGGTGATGGTGGAGGTGGTGAAGTTTGATGGTAATGACAATGGCAATTGCAGTGATTTTTCTTTGAATTTTATTTTTTTTATACAGCAGGTTCTTGTTAGTTATCTATTTTATACATATTAGTGTATATATGTCAATCCCAATCTCCCAATTCATCCCCCACCACCACCACCTCCGATCCAGTACCATGTTGTCTTGATGACTGTAGCTTTGTAGTATAGTCTGAAGTTAGGGAGTCTGATTCCTCCAGCTCTGTTATTTTCCCTCAAGATTGCTTTGGCTATTCGGAGTCTTTTGTGTCTCCATACAAATTTTACGATTTTTTACAATTTCTAGTTCTGTAAAAAATGCCATTGTTAATTTGATAGGGATCGCATTGAATCTGTAGATTGCTTTGGGTAGTATAGTCATTTTCACAATATTGATTCTTGCAATCCAAGAACATGGTATATCTCTCCATCTGTTTGTGTCATCTTTGATTTCTTTCATCAGTGTCTTATGAAAGACACTGAATACAGGTTTTTGAATACAGGTCTTTCTGAATACAGGTCTTTTACCTCCTTACGTAGGTTTATTCCTAGGTATTTTATTCTTTTTGACGGTATTATGAGCAGCGATTATAATGTTTTTTAAGTTTATTTAATATTTTAATTTTTTTGGAGTATAGTTGATTTACAATATTGTGTTAGTTTCAGGTATACGGCAAAGTGATTCATTTATACATATACATGTTCATTTTTTTAGATTCTTTTCTTATATAGGTTATTGCAGACTATTGAGTAGTCTGCAATAACCTATTGCTACACAATGGGTTACACATCCCTGTGCTACACAGTAGGTTCTTGTTAGTTATCTATCTTATATATAGTAGTGTGTGTGTGTTCATCCCAAGCTCCTGACTTATCACTTCCCGCTATGTTTCCCCTTTGGTAACCATAAGTTTGTTTTTGACACCTGTGGGATGATAATGTTGAAGTTGATTTAGGCAAACATGGTGGTAAGGGTGAGCATGGCAATGACCCTCCCCCTGCCGTTATCTCAAAGGCTTTGTTTTCCTTCATCCTTGACCCTGCCCACTTTTACCAAGGATCCAGGCAGTGACTCTTGGAGGCATCTTCCAGCTGGGGAACTGGAGTGAGACAAACAATATCCAGGACCACAACACCATTTGGGAAGGCTGCTGCAGACTGGAGCCCACACTGAAGGTAAGGTGGGGAGAGATATCAGTGCCCTAGACCAGGATCCTAGCAGCTTGATGATCAAAAGGACACTTGAAGATGGGAAGATATCACGACTGGGTAACTGGGCAAAATAATTCCAACACGGGACTCTGGACTATACCAGAATTGGACAATGTACAGGGCAGTCCTGCTGTGGGTTGATGAAACCTATCTGGTCATGGCTAAGAGTTGCTCTCTCTTGAGGTGACATCCCTTAAACACCTTAGTCTTTCTTCACAAGGAGCAGATGTATTTGTTGCAGAAATCTCAGTCTTCACAACTGCCTGCTAGTGGTGATAACAATAGTGATGGTCATGAAGACAGGATGGAAGTAGTGGTTGGTGCTGATGGTGATGAAAACGCTGAGAGTGGTGATAATGATGGTGATGAGGTGATATTATGGTGGTGGCTGGTGGGGACGGTGACTGATAAAGATGGGATAGTTGATAGAACTGGTGGTGAGATGGTAGTAGTATAGTAATGATGTTGGTGGCCGATAAAGGTGGTGTCACAAAAGTGACTATGATAGTGCTGGTGGTGGTGATGGCAATGAAGTTCCAAAAGTTAACTCTCTATCACCTAAAAATGGCATCAGAAAAAAAAAAAAACCCAGAGATGAATTACCAACAATTTTCTTTCCAGGATGCAAAAATTGTTAGTGAATGCACTGGCTTCCGGCCAGTACGCCCCCAGGTTCGACTAGAAAGAGAACAGCTTCATGTTGGATCTTCAAACACAGAGGTATGCTCTCCCGGCAAGGAAAGCAATGCCATCCCCCAACTCCCAAGAAGTCTCTGGCATTTTCGGGGGAACAGTCATGCTGACCTGAGGTGGGGGCAGTGGTGGCTAATATCCCCTCCTCTATAAATGGGGAAACTGAAGCTCAGTGATGGTAAAGGGCCTGCTCAAGTTTACATAGAGGGCAGTGCCTCGATTTGCTAGAGCCTGTGGTCGAATAGAAGGAAAAGGGGACTTCATTGAGCATCTACTTTGTGTCCATGACACGAATGACCTAACTGAATCTCCCCCACAGCTCTTTGGGATAGGGACTGTTCACCCCATGCTTCAGATGAGCAAACTGGGGTTCCCAGAAGTGGAAGTCAACTTGCCTACATCAGACCAGTGGTGAGGGGCAAGGCTGGGATGTGGTTTGAATCTGAGTCCAGAGCCATTTCCCAGATGTCCACGTTGTGGCTGCTCCATCATCTCTCTGGGTTCCCCTCTCGAGTCCTGTCTCATGGGGTAGGAATTGGCCTCATTGAAAAGGTAGGGGTTGTCCTGGGCTGAAGGAATCTAGGTCACCCTTCCTCCTTTATTCTGATCCTTTGGAGGTGGGGTGTATAGAAGAGTTTTGTGTATGTGTCATGTGTCCATAGAGGGTTGTGTGTCTGTCTGTAGAGAGGCCATATGTGTGTGTGCGTGTGCGTGTGTGTGTGTGTGTATGGCAGTGGGGTTGGGGGGAGAGTCACAGACAGAGTTGAACTCCCTGCTGATGGTTTTAGCTTTGAAAAACCCCCCTAGCGTCTTGCCTCTCTCCAGGGTCCATCCATACAGTGCCCCTTCTTTTCTTTGGTGGGTAGAAAAGTCTACCTATTAACATCCTGTCTGGAGCAGGATGGGAACAAGGAAAGTGATTTAGGGAACTTCAAATAATTTGATGTGGTGGGGGGGAATCTCAGACCTCAAGTTCCAGGTGATTCTACTTTTTCTGTGTTGAGTGCTTAAAGCAGGTCTGCCTCCTAAACAGAAGAGTCTAGGGTGTTGACCTCCAACTCCCCAAACACTCCCCCTGACTACCCTTCCAGGGGTTCCCACATCCCACCAGCGATGGTACCAAGAGGAGCTCTGGTACCACCAGGCTTACCTAGGATACTTCAGGAAGCTCCTGAATCTTCTAGGGACCTTCTCTCTTGCCTCTCCCAGGTCATCCACAACTATGGCCACGGAGGCTATGGGCTCACCATCCACTGGGGCTGTGCCCTGGAGGTGGCCAAGATCTTTGGGAAAATCCTGGAAGAAAGGAATTTGCTCAGGACGCCACCATCCCACCTCTGAAGATGGCAGTGACCTCCGCCTCCCCCACAAAAACTCCCTGCTCCCCTCAGCCAACTAATCATCGCACCCATCGTTAACCCCCCCCTCCACCTGACTCCTTTTTGCAAGAAGCACAAGGTGAGAGGAAACCACAGGGTCAATTCCTGAAGGAGAGTCCTGTTATCCCATGAGTCCTCAGAGGAAGGAAAACAGAATATCCAAGTGGCGAAGGAGCTCTGAGCGAGGGACAGTGTGAGGGAGCCCCGTGTGAGGGAGATCTGGGTGATGGAGGCTGTTGCAACCTTGGTTCCCTAAGGCCACAGAATGCACTTGACGTAACTGGTATCAGATTTCACTGCAGGAATTTATACATAGAACTGGGGTATAGAGAAGACAGAAGAGGAGAGCCATTGAACTAGCAACATGGGATGCCTGTTCCACATCCAGCACTCCTAATGGCTTCAGCTGCCCACTAGCGGCCCCACGGGCACTATGTAACCCTTGAGGAGGACCCCTTGGGGGTCATCCCCAAAGGAATCCCTTTATAGATAACTAAATTCACCAAGCAGATTGAACGTGTCCCTTACCTTCTGGCTAGCACACTCTGGGATAGCAAACAGGCTTCCAGATGTTTTTGAGAGCTTTGAATGAGCCCAGATGGCACCTTAGCATCTTCATCCTTAATTATCTGCCTCAGCCTCTGAGGTGAATTTTAATCTCTCCGGGGCTTTGGTAAAAACCAGAGCCTAGTATTCCTCATGCATCTGGGACCAGTGACACCCTATGTGCTGTGAAGGGGTCTTGATTGGCCCATGCCATCTATATCCATGTCATTTCACCTGATGGGCTCTTCATGGAGCATGTGTCATGAAGATTTTGGCTGGCCCTAAGCTAAGCAGGGTACGAGAGCCAAGATCTTAGAATTCCTGCCCTAATAATAATAACAATTATTATTTTTATTATAGTTATAATTTTTTGCATTCTAACGGGCTACCGGTGCTCAACTCTTACAAACATGACTCATTTATCCCTTACAACCTATCCCCGCCCCCCAGGAAGTATCTATTATTCCCATTTCGTAAGTGAGAAGACCAAGGCACAGAGAGGCAATACAAGGCCAGCAGCTGGGAAGGGGTAGAATGGAGATTCAGGGCCAGACATTATGTGGTTCCAGTGCCTCGCTTTCAACCACCATGAAACACTGAATCCCAGGTTGGGGGGGAATATATAGTTACGAAGGAATCGGTTGGCCTCCTCCCCAACCACTGCAAACACACTGTAAAGGAACCAGGTCTCTCCTCCTCACAGCCACATTTGGGCCAAGATCAGGGGACTCTCACCAGATTGGAGTCAGGGACACTTCCTGGTGCTTGGAGTGGAACACCATTTTTGACTAAAGTGATTGCCTATCCTAAAATTCCCCAGGGAAAGTAACCCCTACAGCTCGAGGTTCATTGTCAGCAGGAACACTACAGGGCCCAGAACACAGTGAACTCACAAAAATACATGGCCAGGGCTTCCCTGGTGGCGCAGTGGTTGAGAGTCCGCCTGCCGATGCAGGGGACACGGGTTCGTGTCCCGGTCCGGGAAGATCCCACGTGCCGCAGAGCGGCTGGGCCCGTGAGCCATGGCCGCAGAGCCTGTGTGTCCGGAGCCTGTGCTCTGCAACGGGAGAGGCCCATCTATCGCAAAAAAAAAAAAAAAAAACATGGCCAGGAAAGTCTCTATTCAGACCCAAAGTGACCCTCCTTTTTGTAAATGGTAAAGACCTCTTTGCAGTGTGGTTTCCTCTTGATTCCGTTCCAAAATTCAGAATAGAAGGTGCATGGGGAAATTCTGCAATCCACATGGCGCTGTAGGACATTTGCCTTGATGTCTTCATTCTTCTTCACTTAACATTCCTGCTCCTTCCCCAGTGGTGACCTACAACCATATTTACAATGAATGCTCGGCCGCTTGCTGAGTTTATAAAAGTTGATCTTTTCTCATTGAATTGTTTTGGAACTTCGGTGAAAAATCAATTGACCATAAATGTATGGGTTTATTTTTAGACTCTCATTTCTATTCTATTCATCTGTATATCTACCCTTATGCCAGAACCACACTGTCTTTTTATTTTTAACACATCTTTATTAGAGTATAATTACTTTACAATGTTGTGTTAGTTTCTGCTGTACAAGGACCACGCTGTCTTGGTTACTTGTAGCTTTGTAGTTAAGTTTTAAAATCAGGAAGTGTGAGTCCTCCAACTTGACTCTTCTTTTTCAAGATATTTTTGGGCTACTCTGGGTCCTTTTAGTTCCATATGCATTTTACGATCAGCTTGCCGATTTCTGCCCCAAAAAGCCAGCTGGGAATTCGACAGGGATTGTGTTGAATTTATAAGGTTAATTTTGGGAGTACTGATTGACACCTTAACAATTTTAAGTCTTCTGATCCAGGGTCATGGAATGTCTCTCCACGTATTCAGATCTCTGATTTCTTTCAGTAATGTTTCGTAGTTTGCAAAAGTCTTGCGCTCCTTTTGTTAAATTCATTCCTAAGCGTTTTATCCTTTTTGATGCTATTGCGGGTGGAACTGTGTTCTTACTGATGAATCTGGGAAGCGCTCTGTTCTCTGGCATGGTGGGGGTAGGGGTACTTGAAGTGGTTCATCATCAAAATACTCTTGATTAATTTAAAATGATTATACGTGATGTATCCAGATGTTCCAATGTCAAGGAATCAGAATATAGTAAAGTACCAACGGTGACTAAATCCGGCTGTAATCACCGAATCTTTGAAGAGCTGGAAGGTGCTTCAGAATGTTCTAGAGCTTTGGGATTGGCATCCTGTGTGCCTCCCACAATACTCTGCATCCCTCCATTAGCGCCCATATCAATCTGTGTCCCACCCATCTACGTTCTCCCCACCACGCTGTGAGCACATGAAGATAAGGACCATGTCTCAATTCTTTTTCGCAACCTCTGTGTTAAATACCATGCCGATACGTGGTGGATACTCCATGTATACTGACCACGTGCCATGACATGACCCAAAATACAGTTATAATGAACAGACTCCAAAGTTCACCTATGTGCTGCTGTGGGTTCTAGGCATACCATTAATTGTCTGTGCCACCGGTAGTTGTCATGGCCAAAGCTGCCATGTTCGTGCCTCTTGATCCCACCTCTCCCTGACCCAACTGATTGGACCAGGATTGGAACCAACACTGAACTGGGCCAATCAGCTTTCTCTCCTGAGACTTTAGAAGCGGGACACCGAACAGCTGAGTCAGATGTGTTTGCAGAGCCGAGCCCTGGTGAGCCAGAGCTATATGCATAGTCAGGCAGGCATATGCAGCAGCCATGAGGGGTCAGTAGGAAGCCAGTCTGCAGAGAGGGACAGAAACCAGGGCCACGGACCCAGAGAGAGGGCTGCCTCAGGCCCTGGTGGCTCTCCAGGTCCCCGTTCCATTTATTTCAGCGATCTTTCTAACCTTTCAGAGGCTGCAAACTGGTCGCCCATCAACCAAATCTGGCCTACAGATGAATTTTATTGGAGCCACACATTTAAAAATTTAAACAATCCAACATAATAAAATTAAAAAAAAAATTGATCTAACATACTAAAATTTGGAGATTTCACTTAAGAATCCAGATTCTTGTCTTGAAAATCAGGCGATTCTATGGTACAACAAAATCAACTGGAGCTGAGTAGTAGCCCCCGCTATGTCCCATACTCTGCCACAACCTTCCCCTCTTCCTGTTGTTCCTTACACTTCCGTTTCCCGCATTTATAGTCCCCAGGAAATTAACTACTGTTCCCAGTCTTATATTAAAACTGTACTGCTTGATTTGAATTAATCTGAGTACAATTTCTATTCCTTGCAACTAAAACAGCCTTGAAGAGAACTCTGTCAAGGTTTCTCTCCACTATCTCCCATCCCACCACTATTGTCTTCCTTCTACCAGAATCTCAATTTTGTGTTCAAGAGGCTGTGGGTATCTCTTGATCCTGTGGGAGATAGGCCGTTCCTTCCCCAGCCCTAGGGGAGGGCTCATGCTGGGATGGGCATGCCACCCAGGTTTGACCAATGCAAAGCAATGGTAAATCTGCTGCGGGATTTCCCTTTCCAACCAAAAACAACAGACCCTTTAGAAAGAAAACCTTCTGTGACTGCTCCTTCCCCATTCTAACATCTTGGAAAAAAACTTGATGCCTGGCACTTTGACAGCTATTTTGTGACCATGAGGTTTCACACATAGGGTCAATGGGCAACATGCAGAGGACGGTAGAGAGGAAAGGCAAAAAGAAGCTGGGTCCTTGATGACATTGTTGAGCTGCTGAACCTTCCCTGGAACTCTCTGACTCTGGGCTTGTTGTCAAATGAACAATTAATATTCTAATGGGTTAAACTACTATTGGTAGGTTTTACTGTTGCTTGCAGCTCAAGGTTATCCCAGTCCTTTGATGTTTACTATAACCAAGGAATGATCTTATCCTTCAAGCCTCTCTGTTGCTTAACATTATTTAAAAATAATGCACATCCATATTCACTTCAAAGCCCATCTCTAAGATACTGTTTTATCTCACTGCCAACACATCCCATTTATGTATCCCTGAGCATACTTGAAGGGAAAGAAAGAAACCATATAACCCTGGCTACATTGAACATCTTTTTATCATTTTCTAAAATCTTTCCTAACACTGAGAGAAACAGATGACATTTCCAGTACTGAAAAGGGCAGCTTCTGGACAGTTCAAAATTAGATACAAAGGTCTCCAGCTAAAGGTCTCACGCATTTCAGAGGTTTGGGCAACTTTTGCGGCAGCTCTTGTATCATTCAATAACATCGATTTTATACAAGGGCAGGCAATTTAGAAGGCCAAGAGTTTTCACCTGTCATTTTCTCAACAAGAGAAAACCCACAACTACAAGCCTCTTTACTCCAGCCCCTGGAAAACATCTCTGCGCACCAAGCCCTCCTTCCCCACGGCAGCCCCCAGATCCTCCAGGTTATTTGAGGGTGAAGCAAGTGGACTTGCTCATCTGGCAGTGTCTGGCCAGCTGGAAGGCAAAAAAGACAAGCATAGGCTCTTAGTTACCCAGGAGAGCTCAGCAGACCAGAAATAATTAAAGCTTTAGCCACTCATGGTCCAGGGAGATGTGGGTGTCAGAGAAAGGAAGCTCTGCCAAGCTGCCCCCTCTGACTGCCTGGGCTTAGAGGGCTGCAGTACATATATTCAGGGATGTGGGATGATTTGCAGTCGATCTAGGACCTGGGCCTGAAGAAGTCACCCACTGCGACCTCCACACCATTAGAAGCAAGTGTTGCTTCCAACAGACTCAAAGTTGGCCGCCAACTGTGCACCTTTTCCCCCTTGCTGGAAAGACTGTCATATTAAAGCAAATGAAAGCACTGAGTTTACCCTACATGGATAAAGTTGGCAACACCGTTAAGCTGAACCATCACTAGGACGTTGTGACAAACGAACAAACTTCAACCCTTGCAACGGCCATCACCAACATGTTTTAATAAAGGTGAACGTACACATTTGGCTTCCTCGGAATGTTCACTTCAAGCAGATATCTCCAAGCAGACGGTCAGTCCTCTCTGGCCTTTGATGGGATCCGGCATCTTCGTCTCTCCTTCCCTAAGTTCCTGCCTTCATGGCGGGGAAAAGGCTCGTGGAAACCAAACCCTGGAGGTGGATGTTGCCTGCTGAGACACAGCATCAGCCCTTCCTCTGGAGGCCAACCCCCAAATCCAGTTGACCTCCCTTCTCTTTCTTTGAAAATGTACACGTTTCACACATCTGGGCCCACCCGTTCCTCCCTACCCATGGTATCCATGCCGTGGGGTCCATTGCTGGAACCCCAGGAGCTGCCTCTATGGAAAGACCAAGCCACCCCTTGACAGCAGGGATGGCAGAGAATCCAGGGAGGAAGGATTCCTGGTCCCCTGGCCCGCACGGGAGCAGGTGGATGGGGGGAGCATCTTTCTGTTTCTCGGTCCATTTGGCCACCCACCGCGCTCAAACTCCAAAGCACTGAAACCTGACTTAACTGTTTTCTTGCCCCAAGAGTCACCAATCAGCCTGACCAACGAGGGGGCCAGAAAAGAAGCCCCCTGGCGCGACTTTTGCTGCTTCCGAAGGGGGGGCCTCTGCTTTGGTCGTGGGCTTGGTTCTCACCTCCCTTTTGCCTCCATCCCCAATTCCTGGGGGTAAAAGCTTTCTGAGGCTGTCATCTAGTGCAAGCCCAGCTGTCCTCGTGGCCACATTTGGATCCCCTGGAGCCAGGGACAGCAACTCCAAGAGGGGGCCAGGTGGAGGCACGCGGCTCAAGTTCAAATGCATGTCCATCGGCCAGAGTCTCCGCTACTCAGCCCCGGGAAGGCAAAGCGAGGGGCCCCTTCCCTGCGAGCATTTCTCAGACCCAAGAAAAAGCTGCTCAGCCACACCCAGGTCACCTGCAATTTCAAAGAAGAAAGCCTGGGGCCGGGGATGCAGGAGAAACCTAAGAACAGGTCCAGCGGGTGAGTGGCAGGTCTCACAGGGGTCCCGGCCTGGAGTGTATCTACAAAGATCTTTCGGTTGTTGTTCACGGAGGCTGTGACCGGCTGACTCTGGATGGTGTCCAGCTGGCTACCGGCGTCACCAGGCACTGCTGAGGTGGCAGTTTTCCCATGCAGATCCACAGGTTATTAACAAACCCACACACACATATACGGAGAACCCCCCAGAGCAAATGCCTCCCCAGCCCCGGATGGATCTTGATAAATATGAGAAAACAGTCAAGACACAAAACCTCGTTGGTCCAGGTGGCACCCTTGGGTGAGTTCTTGACGTGGGCAGTGACGATCGGTGCCCCCGCCGGGCTCCAGCAGCTCCCCGCTCTCTACAGCCTCAAAAACCAGCTCAGCCCCCCATCGGTCACTACTCCTGAGAGCCCGAGTTCGACCTAGCGACACCTGTGCCGTGCGTCCCTCGGCCGACCATCTCCTGGCCCCACTCCCGATGGCTGGACTCCTGCAGTCCACGGCCTTTGGTCTCAATGGGCAAAAAGCAGGAGGCCAGGGCAGCCAGGAGGCAGCAGCCACTGTAAACCACCAGCGTCAGGTACACGGACGATTCCAGCATCACCTGGGGGGAGGGAGATGCACGCCGGTGAGAGCATCCCTTCTGACACACAGGCACCACCAACCACACAGATAATATTGAGAACGCCAGGCCCTCTCGTAAGCCCTCTTTATCACTGGACTCCCATGGAGTCCTCACGACAGTTTTATCAGGTATGTCCTCCACCCCCATTTTACAGAGGGAAAAACTGAGGCTCAAAGAGATTAAGCAGCATACCCAAGTTCATACAAAGACTAAGGATGGGGCTGAGATTTGAACCCAGACCCCATCAGGCTCAAGAGTCTATTTATTCTCTCCCAAAGCAACGTGTCTGCTGACTTCCTAGCTTTACGTCCCAGGGCACGTCACGCAGCAGAGCTAAACCTCATTTCCTCATCTGCCGAACGGGCAGAAGAGCAGTAGCCATCTCCCAATGAGAAGATGCCTCACTTGACACCATGCAGGCACATGGCAAGCTGTCAACCAGTGCTAGTTAATAGTGACGTTCAATGGCCAAACACAGCGGTACCGGCACAGAATGACTTGGCTAAAACACGTGTTGGAATTCTATTTACACAAAATACCCAGAAGAGGTAAAATTCATCCAGACAGAATGCAGACCAGTGGTTCCCAGGCGCTGGAGGAGGGGGAGCTGGGGAGTGACTGCTGAATGGATACGGAGGTTTATTTGGGGGAGAGGAAAATGTTTTGGAACTAGATAAGAGATGGTGGTTGCCCATCATTGTGAATGTGCTACATGCCACTGAATTGTTCACTTTATTTTAAAATTTTTATTTATTTATTTGGCTGCGCTGCACAGCTTGCGGGATCTTAGTTCCCCCGAGCAGCGTTTGAACCTGGGCCCCAGCATTGGAAGCGCGGAGTCCTAACCACTGGACAGCCAAGGAATTCCCCAAATCATTTACCACCAGGGAATTCCCTGAATTAAAATGGTTAATTTTATGTTAGGTGACTTTTACCTCAATTTTTAAAAAGTGATAAAAACAGGAAAAAATGAATTGGATATTAAAAAAGCAAAAAGATTCCCAAACAAGCTCCCCCCAAAAGGAGAGAAATGCTTCGAGACACAAAGAGCTGCAAAATTCTGCAACGATACCAAATCAACCAACTCAGAAACCAGGGCCTGGGACATTTGTTTCCCACTAAGGCATGGTGGCCTGTTTATTCTCATCCAAATTGTTTTTGGCCAAATCATTGGAAAGACCTGAGTTTGATTCCCAGCTCCTCTACTTCACAGCTGTGTGACCTTGGACAAGTCCCTTGACCCTTCTGAGCCTCAGTTTTCTCATCTGCAAGCAATACTTCTTCGTAGGATGGACTGCTAGGATGAGATCAGGTAATTCACACCAAGGGCAGGGCAGAAACTCAGAGTACAGTAACAGCCTGCCACGCAATGGCTTTTGTCACGCGCACCCGCTCTGTATTTGGGGTGACACCTACCTGAGCAATGAACGGGGTGATGAGCGCGCCCACCCTTGCCATGCCGCTGCAGGTGCCCAGGCCCAGAGCTCGGGTCGCCGTGGGGTAGACCTGAAACACAGCCGCCAAAGTGGCCGCCCTGAGAAAATGCAGGCCCCTCCCTCCTCCCCGGCTCGGGAATGATGGGAATCCCAACCGCCGCCCCACCCCCTGCCCCCGGGGGCAGGTGGGCCTGAATTAGGGTCAATCCCTCAGGGGTTGGTGATACCAAGAAGGGGTGGGAGGGCAGGGTGGGGAGTCTCATCCCGAAGGGGACAGGAAACTCAACCTACGAGGAGGGCAAGACGCCAAGCTGGGGGTGGGAACCTAGGAAGGGGGTCCTCCCTGCCCTGGGTGGTTATATCCAAATGAATAAATGAATAAATACTAAATTCCTATTTTTTCTTTCTTTCTATCATGGAGAATTTCAAGCACAGACTAAAGTAGAATGGCGTAATCAGTCGTCTAGGACCAAGCCTAGAGGACCTGTGTTAGTTTCAATCATACTCTCTCACCTCCTTCCCCTCCTAAATTACACTAAACCAAATCCTAGCGGTGGTATAATGTCATCCACTAGATATTTCTGTATATGCTGCTTTGAAGAATTTTTCCTCTCAGAAGAAGACTGCAGACGTTTCCCATGTCCGTATTTGGTCTTCGCCAGTAGCATAATTTTTATGGGCTGTACAGGATTCTATCATTAGGATCAATCCTCATTTATTGAACCAATTCTGCATTGTTAGGAATAGCCAGCTGGATTAGTTGAAGCCAGGAGTCAGCAAACTTTGTCTTAAAGGGCCACAGAGTAAATAATTTGGGCTCTGTGGACCATCTGGTCTCCGGCAACTACTCAGCTCTGCCCCTGTAACACAAAAGCAGTTGTAGACAACAACAGCACGTGAAGGGCTGGGGCGTGTTCCAGTAAAGCTTTATTAATGAACGCTGACATTTAAATTTCATATAATTTTCATATGTCAAGAAATATCCTTTTGATTTTGCTTTTAACCGTTTAAAAACATAAAAACCATTCTTAGCTTTTGGGCTATCCAAACACAGGCAGCAGGTTGGATATGGCCCGCGGGTCATAGTTTGCTGAGCCCTGGTATTTGCCCTTGTAGACCTTGGGCCTCCCAGTCCCTGCAGGGCAGGCAGCCTTCTCCCGGTACTCTTCAGGAGGCTCCAGCAATCAATCCACAAGCCTTTGTTGAGGGGACACTAGGCCAGATGAGAGCCACAGAGTAGGAGACCCAGGCCCTGCCCATAGGGAGTCTTAGTAGGAGTCTCCCTGGGGGACAAGCAAGGTGGCATGACTAAAAATACCAAAGAGGCACACAGACACTGAGGGCAAAATGAAGTTGGGGGGGTGGATCCTGGAGGGCTTCCCGGAGGAGCAGCATTGGAGCTGGGCCTGGAAGGTGGGGTGGAGGGAGCAGGGCTCAGGACGATGACTCAAAGTGAGGGCTCTGGAGTGCTGTGCAGACCTGAGGGACAATCTACATGGCTTCTCCCCCTGGCACAGCACCTGGTACATACTATCCTCTCCCTCCCTTTGACCCTATCTAAAATAAGATGAGATAAAATAAATACAAAACAAGTAACCCATAATCCCCGAGTGTGGGAAAATGGACACTCTGAGACGCTGTTGCATGGAGTGTAAGTTCAGGCAACATTTTAGAGGTTGATTTTTTTTTTTCAATCTTTCTCAATGTTTGTAATGTTTATTATAGGCTTTAATTCAGAAATTCCACATCGTATTTATTCTAAAGAAACCACACATGTGCACAAGGATTCGTAAAGCTATCTACCTCCACACCATAATAGTGAAAAGTTGGAAAATGATTCAAATATCCATTGGTAGGAGAATTGTTACAAAATTATGATTTGCCCATACTATGCTATGTAATATAGTATAGTATGTAATATATATAATATAGTACAATAAAGTATATTATATAACATAAAGTATATATTCTATAACAAAGTACAGTATATAATATTGATATATAGCATATATAGTATAGTAAAGGAATGTACCTAATAATATAGTATATAGATTACCATACAGTACAGTACAGAATAGCATAGTACAGCAGCTATTAAAACGAACAAAGCAGGTCCATACGTCCTGTGTTCCTTGTCTTCCATCTTCCCCTCCAGAACCTCTCTCTACCCCTCCCCACCTCATTCTCTGCCCTGGGGGCTGGCCACTGTGGACCACCAAGGGCTCCTAGGCTCTCTGCCTTACAGTTGGGTTCAGCCAATGGGAAGCCACAGTGGGAGATGGGCGGGAGGTGGGAGAGAGAGGCCAGGGTATTTATTCTCCTGCTCCTTCCGGTCTAGGTTGCCTAAGGGCACGTGTGTCCCTCAACTAAAGGTCACAGCTTTTCTCTGCACAGCTCCCTCCTGGGACCCTGTAACACCCCATCTCCTCACCCCCCAGGCCTCGGGTGGTAGCTGTGTCCCCAGCCACCTCCACCTCACTGTGAGCTCTGGGCGCTGCTCCATCACTTTTTGGTTTCCCTAAGCCCTATCCTACACCACTGTAATCCGTCCTTTATTAAACTCATCTCAGTTGCTCAGTTACCCAATTTGATACATGCACTAACATAAATTAGGAAAAAATCTGGAAGAATATACACTGAACCATTCAAGAAGGTGGTCTCTAGGAAGGCAGAATGTGAGGCCCTTTAGTTTGGGGGTTTTATACAGTTCTGTAACATTTGGAACTTGTACACTGACCATAAGCTTTTATAAGCAGAAAACAATGACTGAACGAAAGCCTGAAATAATGAAGGCCTTCACAGCCGCCACTCAGACTCAAGGACAAATTTCACTCAGAGGAGCCCAGGCCGGGTGTTTCCGGAGAAAACACCCGCCCCCTTCCCACCCCGGCTGCTCCCAGGCATCCCTCCTACCTCAGGTGTGTAAACATAGGCTGCTTGGAAGCCTCCAGAAATAAACGCTCTTGCAATGAAGAGTAACAGAGTGAGCATATTTCTGGGAAGAGAAAAAAAAAGCAGATGAGCAAGTATTTTTTCTGACAGTTTCTTTCAGCAAAGTTTTATCTGCCCAGGTAGCATTTACACCCTAGAAACTGGCAAAGCCCACCTCACCCAACACACCATCAGGCAGGCACGCAGCCACACGCATCCCAGCGGTCTCTTGGAAGACCTGCTTTTATAAGTTCATCATTCTCCAAAGTTCCAGACTGAGATGGTGGTGCCCAGGGTGGGGCACGGCTGGGGTGAAGTGATGTAAATAATGCAAAGTCCAGATAGGACCTAGTGGGGGCAGGAATTGAGCCAGGAACCAGCTGAACCAGGGAAAGGAAACTTCTCTTCAGTGTTATGAGGATGATCGTGACCCCCAGCCCTCTGTTCCATTGTTCCCGTAATGTCTTTGAATATCAACATTTCCAGATCTAAGCGACATCTCCAGACCTTTCACAGATCTCTCATCTGTGGTTCGGTCTGGGGCCTCTTGGAGATCAACACAGGCCAGTTCCATATTTTGAGGCTCTTGATAGGTGGAAAAAATGGAGAGATGCCAGAAGGGGATTATAAAACAAGACCTTGAAATATTGCCATGGAACAAATGAACACTTTTAACCCATATATGAATTAAACAGCTATCTGTATGATCTTACTGGGAGATGATGTCAAAATTCTACAATGGTGTCAGAGCAAAATTTGGACCAAAATGCCCTCCTACCCCCCTTCCCATCAGAGGCCCCAACTTTGAGCCCAATCTGTTGTGCAGCCAAGAGCCTCAGGCTTAGTGAGGGGCTGGGGTGGGGGTTCCTTCAGGTACCCCAGGGATGTAATCCACAGTCTGCAGGCACAAAGACCTGACCACGAGCTGAGAAGTAAGCCTGCTGGCCAGAGAGCTGAGTTCACGACCCACCTTCCAACACAGATAAACAGCAGGAGGCTGCAGAGGGAGAAGATGACGAAGCACAGGGCCATGGTCTTCTTGCGGCCCAGGCGGTCGATAATCCAGAGAGTCACAAGGACACCTGCAAGGGAGCAGGGGAGCCATGGGAGGCAGCATCTGACATGAGCCCCAATAACCCCACCTCCTGGTACCACACGCTGTGTAATCCCCTCCTCTTGCAAGTGGGCTGGACCTCATGACTCACTTCTAATGACTAGAATATGGCAGAAGTGATGGGATGTCACTTCTTTTTTTGAGTCAAAAAATTTTATATCGGGAATTCTCTGGCAGTCCAGTGGTTAGAATTCTGTGCTTTCACTGCTGAGGGTCCGGGTTCGATGATCCCTGGTTGGCGAACAAAGATCCCATAAGCCACATGGCATGGCCAAAAAAAAAAAAATGTTTTTATATCAATATTTATGACAAAAAGACTTACAACAGTGTAAAAGCAATCACTTAAAATTATACTTTCCATAAATGTCATTAATGTAACTAGATGCTGACAAACTGCTTAAAATGCCTTGAGGGACTTCCCTGGTGGTGCAGTGGTTAAGAATCCGCCCACCAATGCAGGCGACATGGGTTCGAGCCCTGCTCCGGGAAGATCCCACATGCCGTGGAGCAACTAAGCCCGCACGCCACAACTACTGAGCCTGTGCTCTACAGCCTGCTGGCCACAACTACTGAGCCTGTGCGCTGCAACTACTGAAGCCCGCGCACCTAGAGCCCATGCTCCATGAGAGAAGCCACCACAACGAGAAGCACGCACACCGCAACAAAGAGTAGCCCCCGCTCGCCACAACTAGAGAAAGCCCGCGTGCAGCAACAAAGACCCAACACAGCCAAAAATTAAATAAATAAATTTATTTAAAAAAGAAAAAATGCATTGAGTTATATGTCTACTGCAAGGTATATCTGTGAATCTTAGTCAGTGATTAGGATTACAGCTTTTTAAAATCAATTCATGCCAGTCTTAAAGACATACATCCGTATGTCACTAGGGAGGTCACTTCTGAGATAAGCTTATGCAAGACTGACATCTGTCTTGCTGGCATTTGCCCTCTCCCTGGCTCTTCTCATGAACTTGCCTTGACGGAGAAGGTCACCTGGCAAGAAACTGAAGGTGGTCTCTGGCCAACAGGCAGTGGGGAACAACCGGGGGAGTGAGCATGAAGCAGACCCTGCCTCAGCTGAGCTTTCAGATGAGACCACAGACCCTGGGCCAACACCTCCATTGCAGCCTTGTGAAATACACTGAAGCAGAGGACCCAGGGAAGCCCAGGCTCCTGACTCACAGAAACTGTAATAAATACGTGTTGTGTTAAGCCACTAAATTTTGGAATAATTTGTTACACAGCAATGGATAACTAATACAGGCACCAAGGGGAGCCTGAATAGTGGCATTCACTGAAACCAGGCAGCAGACACCTGGGCTGCGCGTCAGAAACACGTAGGTTCTAAGGCCTCATCTTGCCTCTAACTTGTCATGTGGTCTTAGGTTAGTCCCTTGCCTTCTCTGAACCTCAATCTTCCTTTTTTTTTTTTTGGTCATGCCCGGCAGCATGTGGGATCTTAGTTCCCCAACCAGGAATCAAACCCATGACCCCTGCAGTGGAAGCATGCAGTCCTAACCACTGGACTACCAGGGAATTCCCTGAACACCAATTTCTTCATTGCAGAAGTAGGACTAAATAAAAATAACATTCTCTACCTCAGTAGAGGTGGTATAGCATATTGCTTGTTAATAATAATAATAATATAACAATAAAATCTGGGCCAAGCACTTTTACATCTATTATCTTGTTCAATCATCAAAACAAACCTCTAAAGTATAATGGAAGAGAATAAAGAAAAGAATATAGACATACACACACATATACATAAGAATAACCAAATCACTTTGCTGTATACTTGAAACTAACACAATATTGTAAATCAATTAGACTTCAGTTAAAAAAAAAACCTCTACAAAGCATGCTAATAGCCCATTTCCCACTTTTATTCAATCAATACATTGAGTACCTACTGTGTGTCAGGAGCTGTTCTAGGAGCTTGGGATGTGTCAGTGAACAAAACAACAAAACAATACATGTAATAATAGGGAGGAAGAATCTGAGTTTCAGACAGGTAAAATCATAGAAATGGTGAATGCCTGAAGTCCCGAAAATGGCAGCTGGCAATGCTGGGTTTAACTCCAGAGGCTTTAATGTTACCTGCTAAGCTATGTGGGAAAGATAGACAATGTAGTATAGGAGTGGACTCTGGGCTCTGGGGTGGGAACACAGGTCTTAGCTCTGCCAGCTGTAGGACACAGTGTCTCAGTTGGGTTTTCCCAGAAGCAGACCCCGGGACAAGGGTCCGAGTGCAAGGTGTTTACCTGGGAGGTCATCCAAGGAAGCACCAGTGGGAGAGTGGAGAAGTGAAACGGGGAAGGGATGCAACTAATAAGGGTGCATATCAAGCAAGTTACCACCATGGGAAATTGCTACTGGATTCCACTGGAGGGCTCTGGGAGTCAGTGTGGAACGCGCACCTTAGAATTCTACCTGATAGGTGAGGAAATTGGGGTATTTATACGCTGGTTGAAGGCTGTTCCCAGGTGTTAACTCCCTGGCACCTGCAGCCACCTTTCTTGCTTCTAGACACTGAGGCTTTCAATTCCTCCTGGGATAGCCCTCAGGCACAGGGATGCAGAAATTGGCAGCTACAATTGGCAGGAACCATTTCTGCCACCCCTCTCCAATCCTCAGTTTCTTCAGACGCACAATGGGAATGACACCTACTTCACAAGATGAAATGAGACCATATCTGTAAAATATTTAGCACAGTGCCTGATATATATACAGTAAGCAATCAGTAAATACCAGGTATTATTATTGTTGTAATGATATTATTTTTTTAAAGGAAAAAGATAGATCACCTTTGCTTTATGTACGGGTTTGGATTTTTAACACCCCACCGATCCTTTCCAGTGTGACTGGTGCTGGGGACAATTCTCCACGGGTCCCTTGTATTTCTGTACAGCTTGTGAGCGGAGGCACTAGCTGCGCTTTGGTTCCAGGCTAGCATTTCAAGGTTGTTTGTAGAGCCAACAGCCTTGGAAGACAGAGATACTGCCTCCTTCTAGAGCAAGGGGAAGGTCTGTTTACTGCCCAATGTAATAAAGATGATGCCTCTCTCCAAGGCAAAGGCTGAGCAGGTTTCCGGCAGCCCATTATAAAAGATTTGGGTTCCCGAAGTGTGAGATGCCCGAGCTGTGTTGCAAATCCATTGCACGTGTAAGATTCGCCTGGACCCGTCCTCATCATCCCCATGGGACTTGAGGGCAAGAGGAGCCAGCGCTAACATACTACTCAG
The DNA here is from genome assembly GCF_003031525.2 of Neophocaena asiaeorientalis asiaeorientalis. NCBI lineage: Eukaryota > Metazoa > Chordata > Mammalia > Artiodactyla > Phocoenidae > Neophocaena > Neophocaena asiaeorientalis. The sequence goes on along the minus strand of NW_020172781.1, from coordinate 4,973,203 downwards.
GCTGCCTGCTGTGTCGTGAGTAATCGTCTTTTGTCTCTGACCCAGGGGTCTTGTGTCTTCTGCTGGTGTGTGTGTGTGTGTGTGTGTGTGTGTTGTGTGTGTGTGTGTGTGTGTGTGTGTGTGTGTGTGTGAAGCTGGGCAGCTTAACTTGTTAGCCTTCAAATAGAGTAAAATGTCAGCCTCTTCACAGTTCTTGCCAACTTGTAGCTAAGGGTTGAAAACAAATCCCCAGCTTCCCTTAGAAGTGGGATTTGCGGGCTTCCCTGGTGGCGCAGTGGTTGAGAGTCCGGCTGCCACTGCAGGAGACACGGGTTCGTGCCCCGGTGCGGGAAGATCCCACATGCAGCGGAGCGGCTGGGCCCGTGAGCCGTGGCCGCTGAGCCTGCGCGTCCGGAGCCACGGCAGTGGGGGGCCCGCGTACCGCAAAAAAAAAAAAAAATGGGATTTGCTTCCAGCCGGCCCAGGTAAAGCCGCATTCCCAGGATGCCCTGCCCCAGCCCACGTGGCACAGGTCCCTCACCTGGGAACTCAGACAGGGTGGTCCACAGCAGGTCCATGTAATCCTCCTCACTCAGGTACTCACAGGCCAGGCTGCATTTTGCCTCTACCGCCTTCTTCCAGCTGGAGACTGGAAGGTGGAGAGAGAGAGAGAGAAAAAGAGCAAGAGGCATGCGCAGTCTTGGGGTGCAGTCTCCTGCTCTCCACACCTCCTTCCCTGGGTATGATGTGGTTGGGATGCCAGGGAAGGAGCATGGGCTCAGGACTCAGACAGACGCAGGTGTGAATCCCAACCAGCAGTGTTAGAGCTTCATCTCTTTAAGCCCCAGGTTCCTCATAACCCTGGGGCTAATAAACCCTGGGGCAAGGCGGTTGAGACACTGAAAGCAGGTTGTGCATATCAATGTGCTTAGCCCAGAACTGGCACGTACTAGGTGCTTTTGTGGCAGACAGACTCTAGGGTGGCCCCAACGACCCCCACCTATATTATCTGGCCCCCATTACTTCCTCGATCGCACCTTCAATCTCCCTCGCTCTGCTCATACTACTCCAGCCACACTGGTCTCCTTGCTGTCCCTTCAATACACAAGGCACGTTCCTGCCTCAGGACCTTTGCACTGGCTGCTCTCGTCCTCCATTGCACTTTATATATCTCCATGACTAATTTCCTCACCCCTTTCGAGTCTTTCTTTAAATCTCACCTTCTCACTGAAGCCATCCTGACCACCCCACTTAAAACTCTGACTTGCCCACGGCCACTTACTCTGCTCCACACTCCTGACATCCCTTACCTTGCTTTATCTTTTTTTCCCCCAAATCATTTGTTAGGAAACGGAGTCAAAGACTTTGAAATGGGCAAAATGTCCTGTCCTGTGACCCCTTATAGGTTATCTCAGCTTTCATGATCTTTAAGCGCTTTCACAACTTCGCATTATAGAATACCAGTGCAAATGATTCTTGTCCATAAAAATGCAAGCGGCGTCTGGTGGTGATGTGATTATTGCCTTACGCACACTGCCAATTTTTGCCTCTAAGTGTAAATCCATTTCAGCTTTTCCGATTGCTTATATACATGTGTGTTTTGAATTCTCCTTTGAACCAACTGTAACCTCTTACAGTAAGAGAGACCCATGGGTCTTTCATGTTCTCTGCCTGCTTTATAAGCGGAGGCACTGACTGCCTTTGTTCTGGACTATCTTTTCAAGGATTTTAGTTTAGCAAACAGCCTTGAAAGATAGAGAGGATCTCCCTTTGGTGCAAAGGGCAGGTTTCCTTATGGCCTTTGAAGATAGAGCATCTTTCTGCAGAACAAAGAGCTGGCAGGCTTATTATCTGGTATAAAAGATCTGGGTGCCCTAAGTTCAGAGTTCCTCTCATAACACAATCCACTGCTCCTTCCCTATCACTTTCCCACCCAGGTGTAACAGTGAGCTTTTTTTTCTTTTTTTTTTTTGTGGTACACGGGCCTCTCACTGTTGTGGCCTCTCCCGTTGCAGGGCACAGGCTCCGGACGCGCAGGCTCAGCGGCTATCGCTCATGGACCTAGCCGCTCCGCGGCACGTGGGATCTTCCCGGACCGGGGCACGAACCCGTGTCCCCTGCATTGGCAGGCGGACTCTCAACCACTGCGCCACCAGGGAAGCCCAAGAGTGAGCTTTTAACACGGGGTGGCAAACGACCGCCTGCAGGCCAAATCTGGTCCCCTGCCTGTTTCTGCCTGGCCAGCAGGCTAAGAACGGTTTTTACATTTTTAAATGATTTTTAAAATCAAAAGAATAACATTTCATGACATAAAAATGACATGAAATTCAATTTGTGGTTGTAAAAAAGATTTCCTCGGTGGGAAGTCCCTGGAGGTCCAGTGGTTAGGACTTCGCGCTCTCACTGCCGAGGGCCCGGGTTCGATCCCTGGCTGGGGAACTAAGATCCCACAAGCCGTGCTGCGTGGCCAAAATAAAAAAAAAGCTTTCCTTGGAACACAAGCAAGGCTTGCTTGTTTACATATTATCCATAGCTGCTTTTCTGCTACAATGGCAGAGCCGTTTGGCCCACAGAGCCTAAAATATTTACTATCTGGCTGTTTATAGAAAAACTCTGCCAACCCTTCCTCTGTAACATCCCAGTGGATCCTCTGCTTTGCTTAAGCAGGTCCACTGTTACGGTGAAACCAAGCAGGAGGCTGTGGGGCAAATCCTGGGTACGAATCCTTTCCATGCTCCCCGTTTCTTGCTTGTAGGAATAGGCTTCATTCAAGCCTCCTAGACCTTCCCTGAGTTCCAAAGGGCAGGTTCAAACAGTTGCTAATCAGGGAAGGGAGGGGATGCAGAGAAAGGGGAGGAGCTGTCAAGAAACAATAGCGCAGACTTGGGGCAGAGTCCCGGTTCCTCCTCAAGGAATATACATAACAATATCTTTGAGTTCTTCTGCAGGAACTAAGGCCCTCACCCAGGTTGAGGATGGTAACTTCAGGCTGAGCACAAGATTCCTGGAACATCACCCTGTTCCCTCACCACCAGCCAATCAGAAGAAAGTCACATACCCTGCGGCCATCCCTCCCACCAAATTCTGCCTCTAAAAACTTCTCCCCCCCGCCAAACCATCGGGGAGTTCAGGGGTTTTGAGCACAAGTCACCCGTCCTCCTTGCTCAGCCCTGCCATAAACCTTTCTCTGCTCCAAACTACGAGGGTTTCAGTTTGTTTGGCCTCACTGTGTGTCAGGCACACGAACTTGTGTTCGGCCACAGAGGCAAAGGACTTAGGCTCAATCAATACCAAACCCAGAATTTATAACTGAACTGCTTCTCAGGGCGGTTAAGGCTCTCCCACACCTCCCAGCGAGATGCGATTCCGCTGTATTATTAAATCCTTATACCAATAAACAAAACTATTAACTCAGATTATAGAGGCTTCATATGAAAAAGATAATTGGACAAATCCCGCAAACAGGCAAGAACTTGATCCCTTTATCCCCCATCCCAGGTTCAATGCTAGGAATCTAATATTCCCTTAAAGACAGATTGGTTTGAAGTCCAGACATCTGTATATAGACTTTGCTCTTTATTCATTCCTTTTGTCCAGTGCTTTTCACCTCCAGCTCTACAACAGAATCACCTAGGGAGCTTTTCAAACCCACTCATGCCTGGGCCCTCCCCCCAAAGCCGCTGATTAAATTGGCCTGGGCATTGTTTAAATGACACTGCCTTTGTTGAAAATCTCCCCCAGGTGATTCTGTTGTGTGGCCAGGATCGAGCTCCAACCTGATTCTCAGACTTGATGCACACGCAGAGGATTGCTACACAGGGTCACAGCCATAAAACTCAGGGCTGTACTTCATGGACCTCTTTAGGGGACGTAAGATGTGATTCCGCTCTAACGTCAGGTCTACCGTGACAAGAAGGTCCAGGTTTCTACAGAGTGTCTTGGAAACCACAACCCAGCTCTTTCATGCTCAGATTTTGCAGAAACTTTCTCCCTGGAGTTTGTGCAAGGCCAGGCCCTGTGAGGGCAGAACTTGGGCTGGGGTGTGTGTGTGTGTATGACCTCGTGTGTTGGAAGTGGGGAGGGGCGGGAGGGGACGGTGTTAACTGCGAAAGAGCTGTTGATACTCACTGCTGCAGACATCTCCTGCCTGGAAGAGCTCAGTGGTGAGCAGAACTAATCCATAGTAAGAGAATGCATTGGAAAACCTGCCAGGAAGGAAGCAAGAAAGGTAAGGAAATGATGGGAGAAATGCAGGTCCCCATTCCCTAACCCGTCTGGAAGGACTTGCAGCTCTAGCAGCAGAGACTAGGCTTTGGGCTCAGGCCACAATGGGCCTTTGCAGGGCTTTCCTGGGCTGCTTGAGCAGGAAGATGGTGGGTACAAAGCATAATGATGCGATAAAGGGAAGTGATCCTGTGTCCTTTGAAAGATCAAGAACTGAATTCTATCACAGATAAAGCTACCTCCAAGGCTGTTCAGTCAACCGGCAAAAGGAGGGGAAAAAAATGGGGGAACCAAAATTTGGTAGAAAACAGTCATTTTGACAGATGCCAACAGATGTCAGGGCTTCTGGGTTGAGTTGAATAGGGAGGAGGAGGGAGATATATTTAATAATACAGGTAGCCCCTACTTTTTCAAAAGTTTGCTTTACTGCACTGTGCTTTTACGAAAGACCTACATTAGTACCTGGTTTTGCTCGCCAGAAGAAATCCGAAGAGGATTTTCACTTTTACGAAAAAAGGGAAAAGCGAAAACAGCATCCAGCGCTTATTTTATAGAGGCAGCACCTGCCCCAAGCAGCGAGAGTAGCGCCACCAAGCTCCTTTCCCGGGAACTACACTCAGCACCTCAGCATCAAGCTGCCATTAGCTTTTTTTTTTTCAATTTATTTTATTGAAGTATAACTGATTTACAATGTTGTGTTAATTTCCGCTGTACAGAAAAGTGATTCAGTTATACCTATATATACACATTCTTTTTCAGATTCAAGCTGCCATTAGCTTTGAACTGTGTCTATGAACATCTGTGCTTTACCTCCATTTATTTTGTTTCTTTTATTAGCAAGACATGTCCTCAGGTGATTACTTCTCTTTATGCCACTTCAGCTTAGGAAAGCTTTCATTGGAACGCTCTACTTTTTTTTTTTTTTGCCGTACGCGGGCCTCTCACCGTTGTGGCCTCTCCCGCTGTGGAGCACAGGCTCCGGACGCGCAGGCTCAGCGGCCATGGCTCACGGGCCCAGCCGCTCCGCGGCATGTGGGATCTTCCTGGACCGGGGCACGAACCCGTGTCCCCTGCATCGGCAGGCGGACTCTCAACCACTGCGCCACCAGGGAAGCCCCGGAACGCTCTACTTTTGAATAGCAGGGGGAAAACTGTATGCAGAACTGGGCTCCAGCTTTGCCCCCCCCCCGCCCCCGCATTCCTGAGAGCTACATCAACTCACCAAGCATTTATTAAACACCTGCTGTGTGCCCAGTCAAATGCGGAGTCTGCAGACTTCTTGAGCATTTCAGATCAGAATGACGCAGTTAACTAATTCCCGACTGTCCTTGGAACCAGAATACTCAAGTCTGTAGGGCCGGAATAGGCTCATCCTGTGGTACAGTTATGTGGGAGCTCAGTCATAATCAGAAGCCGATGATTACTTTCCTTGAGTTACAACATGTGCTCGCAAATGTGATTTCTATAGTATTCTAAAATTAGTCTCTAATTGCTTAGTATTTAAGTAGTGTCACCCCAACAGAGTCACATGCACTCAAAGATAGATACCCTCAATTCTGTTTCCCCACCTTTGAAAATATCCTGCCAGCTCCGTACTTGTACTGGGCACAGAGCAGGTGTTTCATAAAGGCGTGGTGAGTTGATTCAGCTCTCAGGAATGCGGGGGGTGCAGAGCTGGAGCCCCCGGCTTTGGAATTATCGAAGCTTTCCTCTCCTCTTCCCTGCAGTTGACCTCTTTGAGGACACTCTCCTGCTAATTAGCACCTCTGCTCAAAGGTGAATAGGAAAAGTGAGAACTGTTGAAAACAGGACACATAGCCTCAACAGGGGTAATTCTGTGCACTGTTAATGCTGGAGAAATTACAGCATTCATGGTAGAAAGAATTGAAAGAAGGGCTGAAATTTGACTAGCTGTGGACTATAAGTTAGTTACTCACCACAAATGCCCTCCAGCCAACGCCAAGGTTGTTATTTAAGAAAAAGTGGATCAAGAACTGGAAGTTCTAAGAATGCCCATGTTGACCAAATCAGTGGTTCCCAAGATATTGGCCCTGTTCTGCTGGTGGTACCCAAGGCAATATGAATGGAGAGGGGGATGGATACAGCAAAAGTATGAAATCTTTTTGTGAAAAGAAGAGATTCCTTTAAGTTTCCTTTCAATTCTTTAATTGTATCTCAGTCTTATTTACGGGCTAACGAGTCCCTAACGCCTCCCCTCTCTGTCTTTTTTTTTTTTGTAATTTAAGGCGAATCTTAACAGATTTATAAAAGTCGTATATACAAAATACGTTTAAACTAACCCCCGTAGCTATACACTTTTTACACTGCATTGTGTATCTCTTAACCTGGAACACAGCATCCATAAACCGAGGCCTGTTCCCCACTGTCGGTGCCATGATGGGGGCGGGTGTGGAGCTGCAGGGACACCCCAGGGGCGGTGCCAGTGACCCAGCACTCAGCTGTTGCCCTTGAATTTCCTTTCTGAGTGTAGAGACCCCGGAAGAGCTCAGAGCTCCGTTTCTGCAGCCGCCGCCGCCTCCGATTGCCCCTGCCGCCCTGCACCCTCTGCGGGGTCCCCCACGTGCTACAGGGGCCACAGCACAGCACAGCGGAGGATGTGGCAGAGAGGAGGGGGCCGAGCACACAGCACTGAACTTCCTGGCTGCAGTGACGTCAACAGAGGATAACGTGCCTGCCAATTTAGCTGGTTCGACTGGAGTGAAGGAAAAGACACTTGGAATGTTTTGCCATTTGCATAACAGGTCAAAAGGTAATGCTTTAAGATCCTAGAGATGGGCAGACTCAGTAGAGATCTATTTTAAATTTCTCGATAAACAGGCTTGTTAGAGAATCTAACAGTTAAGATGATGGGGAGAAAGTTTCACAGGCTGCCCATGAGCCCTCCTGGGACGGGCCTCGTCCCCGGCTTCCACAGACTCCGCAGCGAGAGCTCTGGCCACCTGTTTGCAGGTGAACCTGGAAAAGGTGCCCGGGCTCATCCAGAAAGCTTGGGTGAGGAGGGAAGCCACGGAGAACTGGCTTTGTTAGCCCGACTGTCAGATCAAGGCTGGTTCCACGTGTGTGACCTGAGTTCCAGAGTCTCCTAGGTGACAGTGCTCTCTGCCCACCGTGGGCACCGACCTTTTTTGAGGGCAGCTTGACAGGCGGTGGTGGGGAGACCTCCAGCGTTACCCCGAGGCTTCGGGAGGCTTCCCCGGGGGCCCGGCCACTGAACGGAGAGGGTGGGGCCCAGGGACACGTGGCGGCTCCGTGAGATGCCTTAAAGCGCCCAGGCTGCCACGGCGGCACACCGGGCCTGTCACCACTCAGGGTGGGCGCTGCATATCACAAAATGGGGCCTCCCGGAACCCCGTTCTCAGTTCCTTTCCGACTGGAGAAATTCTGAAGTCGGCTGAAAAGCTGAGCCCCTGGACCAGCTCCAGGAAGCACCAGAACCCAGAGCTGAGGGCCCGTTTCCCACGACTCACAAGGGTCATGCTCTCAGCTGCCTCTACATTGGACTTCCCTCGGCCGGACTCTGGGTCAGCCTCACCAGGTGGGATGCGCGATCCACGCCTCCCCGGTCACCAGAGCGGTCTGGCTCTGCAACCTGCTGGGAAATTCGGTCCCGTGGGAAACCTCCACCTTGACTGTGAATAGCTGGGGTTATGTTCATTTGGGGGAATTAATCAGCTTCGGAAAGCACAAAATAAAGTGAATTCAGTGTTAATAAAAAGGCGCCTGAGTGACAAGCCTGGAACAGACTGACCAGGACGACTGTGACCCCGTGCGGCTCAGCCCTGTCTACACTCTGTTGGCCGTGCAGTCAGAGTGCCGGCCGCTCGCCCGCCCAGGAGGAAACTCGGGCTGGTCCAGGAACACCCAGTAGCTGCTCTAGTGTTTCACTGTGGTTTGTGTTACACACACACACACACAAAAGAAAACCACCAGAATAAAAACACTACCTTCATAACCAGATCAGAAGCGGAGAACCCAGTTTCCAGGGGGAGCCAGGTGTGCGCTTCTCTGTGAAGCGAGCCACAGGGCCGCGTTTACGGCAACAGATGCAAAGTCTTCGGGTCCCTGTAATAAGAACCTCACAGTGACGTGCCAAGGTCATTGCTGGATTTGAGGAGGACGAGGGAGTCACCACAGGTCAGGATGGGATACAACAGCAGTTCCCTCCTGTTCTCATCTACTCCACACCCTAATTGCTGGCTTCCGGGGAGGGCCCTGCTGCCTACGAGTACTGTGTTTTGGGGCAGGACTCTCATGGTCTATTTCTGAGTTCCACCCCATTTCCTCCCCCTTGCTATACTCAGACGCCGATTCCCAGGAACATCCATCCTGCCAGGATGTCTGAGAACTCACTCAGGCCCGGCAACATGGCGCTCCTTCCTGCTGTGACCTGGGGTGGGAGCCTCGTGTAGGAAGTTCCCACGTTGAGCAGCGCTCCACTCTCCTAGGGGCTCACGACCACTGTCAGGGTCAGCAGAACCCCTGCAGGTGTGTGGTCCACACCGAGGAGCCGCTCTGGGTATGAAGCATCCCATGACATCCAGCGAGAGGCAGGCACTGGGGGTGCTTCGGGCAGGTAGCCACCTGCTGTGCTTTAAAGTAGTTTTCACCTGAAGAGATGCCAACGTGGTGTGGAAACCAAAACCACCTATTTCGATGTGCCATCTTGAGCACCAGTGGACACCCAGCCTCTAAGTTCTAGCGGGTTCTGGAGGGCAAGACCTGGCAAGAGAGCAAGGGCCCACACGAGCAGCCGGGCCTCGCGTGACCTGAAGTCCTCCTCCAGCAGAAGGTAGGAACCAGACACCGACAGCAGGACCGAGGAGGAGGGGTGGCCCTTCCACGCCCCACGGGCTCCACTCCACCCACAGCGAGTCTCGCCACTTCCCTGAACTCAGCGCGTACCACGTGCCACCTGCCGTTAAGGGCCGTTAACACAGCAAGTGCCAGCCTCTGAGCCGCCTTAACCAAGCAGCTCCTTCCTCTGGGGACTCGCCACCACCCTCTTCAAGGCCCAGGAGGTGCTTCACAAATGCAGTCAGTAAAAGCAGCCCCTGCTTCGGGGGGGGGGGGGGCTGAGCTCTCAGCCCTCCCAGCTGCAGACCCCCAGGACCAACCTTGGCGCCAGGGCCTGCGCCCGGAACGCCGAGTCCGTGAAATGCAGAATCCCACACACAAGGCCCACCGCTGCCTAGGGGTGCCAGGCAGACTTTAAAAGGGCTTGTCTTCTTCAAACAGAGCTCCCTAAATTTCTAGGCATCACCGAAGAGCGAGGCTGCTGAGCGCATCTCACGTACCTTACGGAGAAGGTGACGTCAAAAGGCCCGAAAGGACCACCCGACACACAGTCGAAAGCTTAGTGGGAACTTTCTGCTCTTCACTTAAACCACAACAGAAAACCCAGCATCACGTCGCAGGTCACGGTGAGGGGAGGATTCGGGGGCCATTACGTCGTGGACCACAACTCCAGCAGCCTGGTGGGAGTCCTCCATGATCCTCTGCTTCATGGCTCCTAAGCCCGGCTGCACAGCAACCACCCAGGAAACCAAGAGCGCATCCGTGTGATGCCTGTACTACACAGCCTCCGAGCGGCTCAGCCCAGGGCTTTGCAAAGCCCCTCAGGTGATCAGATGGCAGCGCCAGAGCTAAGCATCGTGATCTAGTCCGACTTTTACAAACGGGGAAACTGGAACCCAAAGAGCTCGGCCCTCAGCCACGTGGATCACGACGAGTGCACGTTTCTCTGGGGTGAAGGTGCGCTTCTGCCTTCCCCACTGTGGGCCGTTTAGGGGCCCACACGTGGACGCACACAACGCCTACCCGGGCAGTGGCCACTGGACAATACACATGTGCCTTTTCTACATGAGAGTCCTGAGCTCCAGGAGCTCTGTTGACTGGGAATCGTTCACACTTTGCGTCAGTGGTTTCTTCGTTTTGTGACGGGGAAAGTCACCCCACGGGGTTGCAGAGAAAGAGTTCCCACCCCTCCCTTCCCTTGGGCTTCCTCCAGCCTCCGGTCTCTGGACATGTCCACATCCATCACCAGGTCCTCTCCTCGGGCTCCCAGGTCTCAGGGCAGCAGGATTCCTCCCTCACACACACACACACACACACACACACGTGTCTTTACATGTATGTGCCGCTGTTCCTTGTCCTGAAGCCGTGTTCCAGAGGCATCCACACAGCAGTGTTGGTGACAGCGCTCCTGTGTCCCATGTGGAAATAAAAACTGTGATCGACAAGTAATGAACCTTCAAGGAACATCAGGGTTTGAGTTATCCAACTGCTCTGAATTTGGGGACTGAAAAATTAATGTTGGCTCCAAATGCTGAGTGGATATTTTCTATTAAGCAAAGGAAAACTAAGGATTTATCTTAATAAACATCCAGAAACTGAAGGTGGTCAGATCATCAAACCAGCCCCTCCTGCCAATGCTAAAATGCTGTGCCACGTGTAAGCAGTGAGCAGTTCACCCCGACTGCTCTCATCCTAACGGTGCCTTTACTCACAATACCGAGTTAGTGTCTGTTCCCAGGATGCCCAAGTTAGTCAGTCATAACTAGTAATCTTGTTTCAAGATTATTTCCTGATCTTGGAGTTGAAAGAAACGGACTCATTTTTATCAAAGAAGTAAAAATATTGCAAGAATAAGGAGTCTAGAGATCTCTATAAATTACAAAGCTGCAATGCAGTATCTCTGAAACAATTTCTCTACAAACTGAAGGGTTAAAAAAATATTTCAGTAAAAAACGTACACGTGTCCTTACGTGTCCTTATGTGAGGAAAATATCTTAGTTTGAGGAAGTTTATTGTTACACTTTTGTAATAATAGATGGCACAACTATCTCCTGCTTCTCTAACATCTCCATTAAAAAAAAAAGACAATAATCGAGGGTAACAGTGAAATTAAAATAAAATAGAAAAGCCTAAGGTTTTGGAGAGAAAAGTGACTATAATCTATGTGTAGAAAGGCTGTAAATGGTTTAGTTGACCTTGCAAAGAGCCATCTTCTTCTCGGATGCCAACCAATCACGGAATTGAGGGCTGGGAGCCGTGAAGAGAGGGGAGCCCGGCCACAGGGGCGAGAGCGGGTCAGTTCTTGGCGGGGCAAGGCCCACCCGCTTCGGGCTGTCCCCCCTGCTTCCCAGTCCGCTCGGCTTCCCTGTCTATACCAACCCGCTTCCGCCTCTGAAAGCAAACCAGCAACCGCGTCAGAAGGTTTAAAGGACAAACGGCGCTTGCCGACCGTGCTGACCCCAACTCTCCAGCAAGCCTCAGGCACCTCCACCGGCTATGCCGACCGCGAGGGCCGCCGCCGCCTCCTCCGCCAGGGCCACAGGGAGTGTTTCCAGGCTGATAAGGAAGCGCGTGGGTCCCGACACACGTGTAAGACCTGGAACCCGGCGGGTGAGGAGCGCTCACGCCCCAGGACAGGGTCCTCTGAGCAGTGACAGCGGGGTCTCGGGCCGCCCTGACGCAGCCCATTGAGAATGTTCTTTTTCCTTTAAACCTCGGTCATCGGCCCCGATCCCGGGGCACATCCTTTCAGTTCATGAAGAGCCATAGGAAGCAGTACAAAACCAGCAGCTTTTCTCCAGCCAAAAAAAAGAGCCGAACCCCCAGCAAACACCCACCGGAAGCTCTGAGCGCCCAGAGAGACGGGGTTTCATGTTGTCTCCTCATTAAAACCCTGTGATAACAAGGCTGACTCAGAAGCAGTTTTTTTCCTCTCTTTCCTTCTGGGTCAGCATCTGCCACAAGATCCCTGTTTATCTGCTGGGTGAAGGCGAGCGAGTCACTCACCAGGGACACAGGACCGGGAACAGTGTGGCCTGGGGATGGGGCCCAGGGACGGTTACTTAACCACAGGAACATTCTGGTGCCACTGACAGAGGAAGCTTTTTTCTCTTTTAAATGCTAGACAGAGTCCTCAACACGCCAGGCGCTCTTGAGTAGAGTAATACACAGCAGGGACCAGTTTGGAATGCAATGTATTTTTAAACACAGTGAAAGACACCTGGACAGAGTAACCGGTCAAGTTAACTGAGTGCAAGATTGACCAGCTCGCGTCAACATTCACAGCCTCTGCAGTTTCACTCAGAGGAGATCACGTCCGACAGTTTTCCTGCGACGTGTGTATGTTAGTAGAAGCGAGAGACCTTGATGAGAACCTCTATTCTCGGCCAGCCACCGGAAGGCAGCGTGGAGCCGGGCGGTTTTAACGAAGGCTCTGCTGGCAATGCCGCCAGCTCTTGAAAGCCCCTGAGCGGAAAGGAGCTCTCCGCTTCCTCCAAAGAAGGAAAGGCTCCCTGCAGCGGACTGCAGGTGTCTCTCGGAGACAACTCCTCTGCAAGGCCAGTTGGTTTAAGTCTTTGCCGAGGGGCGGGGAGGGTGGGCATAGAAGCAGCAGGCACTGCCCTGTGCAGAGGGGAGGGGGCCATTCACGGCAGCGTCCGTGTGCACACCTTCCACCCCGTGTCCTGTCGTGTCGTGGGGTGATCTGACAGGGCGGGAAGAAAGCGCAGGTTGTGGGCACATTAAATCAAGTCCACACCGCCAGCTCTCACTCCCACCCTCTCATCTAACAGCCGGGACCCACTGGCACAAAGACTTAAAAGGCAACGCGCTCCCCTGGGGAGGTGGCGGGGACAGCCCGCGATTCACCTCCTTTCACCTCCTACAAACCTCCACCAGGTAATGCTCCTCACGAAGCACTCACGAGTTAGAGAGAAAAGCCATCTGCAAAGACGTCGGGTTTTGTGTTTCTGTCATTAAAGACAGAGCATGCGTGCACACACATACATGCAGTCCTCAATTACATTGTGTCAGAGAAGCAAGAGTTTCTGTAAAAAGAAAGAAAGCTGTGTTATTAGGCATTACACATTAATACCAAAGTGATCGCTGGGGTTTTCAGTAGTTTCACTAGTCCCCAGGATTCAGTAGCTAACATCAAAGTGTCACATCCTTTGGCCTAGAGCGCAGCGGCGTGGTGGGCCTCCCAGCATCCCTGAGCCAGGTGTTGAGGGCACGGATTCGGGAAAAACCCGCTCCGGGACACCGAGGAGATCTGGCCTGTGGCCAGCCAGGCTGCTCAAGGACCACAAGAGTGAGGGGCATCCTCTTTCCTTGTAACGTAATATTCTTTCAGGTTCTCTTGCAGGATGGTGTCCTTCACAGCGTGAAACACGAAGCGGATGTTCTCCGTGTGTATGGCAGTGGTGAGGTGGATTGCTGCGATTCCGTCTCTTCTGATTGAAATACTGGACCAGGTAGCACTGGACATCCTCCGGCCTGTGGGGATTGCCCTTGCAGTCTGGGAAGTGCTTCTTCTTCTTTTTCTTTCTTTTTTTAAATATAAATTTATTTATTTTATTTATTTATATTTGGCTGCATTGCGTCTTCGGTTGCTGTGCGCGGGCTTTCGCTAGTTGCAGCGAGCGGGGGCTACTCTTCGTTGCGGTGCGCGGGCTTCCTCATCCCGGTGGCGTCTCTTGTTGCAGAGCACGGGCTCTAGGCGCGGGGGCTTCAGTAGTTGTGGCATGCAGGCTCAGCAGTTGTGGCTCCCGGGCTCTAGAGCGCAGGCTCACGTTGTGGCGCTCAGGCTTAGTTGCTCTGCCGCATGTGGGATCTTCCTGGACCAGGGCTCGAACCCGTGTCCCTTGCATTGGCAGACGGATTCTTAACCACTGCGCCACCAGGGAAGCCCTGGGAAGTGCTTCTTGATGCCGATGGTCTTCACTTTCTCCACCAGGAGGTCCATCTTGTTGAGAGGCAGGACAATGGAGACGTTGAAGAAGAGCTTGTTGTTAACGATGGTCTCAAAGATGTTCATGGGCTCCACCAGGCGGTTGGTGCGCCTGTCCTCCATGAGGACCTGGTCGTATTCACTGGATGAGACCATGAACAGGATCAAGGTGATCCCATCAAAGCACTGGAACCACTTCTGGCGCTGAGACCGCTGGCCACCCACATCCACCTTGAAAGGGATTTTTTTTATGACAAAGTCACGCTCCACTTTGCCCTTGGTGGCCTTCCTCGCCAGCAGGATGTCCTGCTTGCTAGGGAAGGTAATTCAGCTGGCCAATCCGATCCAAGTTATCCAGGAAGTACTTCACTGATTCACCCAGCTGAAACTCCCTCCTACGGCTGAAAGCTTCCCTGATGCCAGAATCCCTCCAGAGCGTGGTCAGAGCAGGTATATAACAGCTGAAAGGTGGCAGACTCCACGGGCAGCCCTGCTTTGTTCTCAAAGGCCATAAGGTACATCCCCTGCTTCTCATTTTCAGAATACTGCCAAGGAACACCAAGCCTGTCTCGTGCATCAGCCAGAACCCTTGAGCCCTTGAGGATGTTGTTGAAGATGGTGTCGCGGAACTCCAGAAGCGCACTCTGGTCGAACTCGTGGCCGTGGATGATGCTCATCTGCTTGACGAAGGTGGACTTGCCGCTCTCGCGGGGCCCAGCAGCAGGATCCTGACGAGGCGCCGCACGGCGCGCAGCTCTCGGTCCAAGCCCCGCGTAGATGTCCCGGTTGCGCCTGCGCTGCCGAGCCTCGCGCTCCGCATCGCCAGCGGCGTCGGCCTCGGGCGGCAGCAGGCAACGGCTGAGGGTCCGCACCGCACCGGACATGGCTGCTGAGGCCATGGACCCTGCGGCGGGCCAGGCGGCAGCCGGCCGCTCCCTCATGCGGGCTCAGTAGTTGTGGCTCACGGGCTTAGTTGCTCTGCAGCATGTGGGATCTTCCTGGACCAGGGATTGAACCCGTGTCCCCTGCACTGGCAGGTGATTCGTAACCACTGCGCCCCCAGGGAAGTCGCAATCTAGCTACTTTTTACTGTATGGTCACTTCTCGGTATCCGTGGGGGACGGGTTCCAGCACCCCCTGTGGATACCAAAATCCATGGATGCTCAAGTCCCTCATATAAAATGGCATAGTATTTGCATATAACCTACACAATCCTCCCATATAGTTTAAATCATCTCTAGATTACTTATAATACCTAACACAGTGTAAGTGCTATGTGAATAGTTGCTGGTGCACAGCAAATTCAAGTTTTGCTTTTTAGAACTTCCTGGAATTTTTTTTTTTTTTTTCCATCTGTGGTTTGGTTGAATCCATGAACACAGAACCCGAGGCTAGGGAGGGCCACTTTTTTATCTTTAAAGGTGAGTTCTGGGGGAGGGATGGACTGCGAGTTTGGGGTTAGTAGATGCAAATTATGACATATAGAATCAATGGACAGCCAGGTCCTACTGTGTAATACAGGGAACTATATTCAATGTCCTGGGATAAATCATAATGGAAAAGAATATGAAAAAGAATGTATATATATGTATAACTGAGTCACTTTGCTGTACAGCAGAAATTAACACAACATTGTAAATCAACTATACTTCAATAAGAATTAATTAATTAAAGCGACTTCTGTCTATGGCCTGCAATTAAAATTTTTCCTTAAAGCAGGTATACAGAGTTTCCCTTTAAAAGACATTTATCTGAGAAAAAGTGAGTCAAATTTTTTAAAAGGCTAAGAAAATAATAGTATAGAAAATAATAAAAAAAAGGCTAAGAAAATAATAATAACAGGATAACACAGAAGTGAGGAAAGTGATGCTCAGTTTTGCAAATGCTGCTCAAGATGGAAGCGTTCTCTGTCCTCCGAGTTAAAACCCAAAACAGGGCGAGAGGAGGGGGACCGGAGAATCAACAAACAGCTCTTACCATATAAACCACAGCAGCAAGGTTGTCCATCTAAAATGGGGTGTGAAGAGGTCCCTCATTTTGCCTCGGTCTTCCTGTTTCAAGACAAAGAACACCATTTACTCTCCTCCCCTGCGGATGTGTGGGCACAGGTTGGTAGCCTGAGACCAGTGGACACCCGAGGCTGGGAGGGAGGTTTCTGGTGGGCAGGACACTCAGGTTCCGAGAACCCGGGACTCAGATCCACGGCACTCAGCGCCCCCCAGCCCAGGGAGGCCTTCAGCCAGGACTCAGCCATGTCCAGAGATGGAGACATTCCACACCCAACCCCAACCTGGAATCCTGGAGCTGGGAAGCAGGCCCCTCAGGCTTGGCCCCTCTGAGGCCTCTTGGGCGATCCCATGGACCAGGGAGCAAACAACCAGTCCAAGATGCCTCCCGCCATTTCACACCCTCCCCACCCAAAGCCAGCTCTAGGTCAAGGTGACAGAAATTAATGTGCTGAAAATCAATTCACCAAAAGCCAACTTGCCAAAAGACCAATTAGCTAAATGACTCACTTGCCAATTTTATATAATTTACTAATTTATCAAATCTTTGCTTTACAATGTTCTATTTTAAAACATATATTCTGGCAGGGGAGGGATAAATCGGGAGATTGGGATTGACATATACACACTACTATATATAAAATAGATAACTAATAAGGACATACTGTATAGCACAGGGAACTCTACTCAATACTCTGTAATGGCCTATATGGGAAAATAATCTAAAAAAGAGTGGATATATGTATATGTATAACTGAGTCAGTTTGCTGTACACCTGAAACTAACACAACGTTGTAAATCCATTATACTCCAATAAAAAATTTTCTTAAAAGCATCAACAAGAAAAATAATTTAAAAAATATATTCATAGAATCTATATTCTATGGATTATCTTCTTAGATTTATTTAATGAACATATTACTCTTAGCAGTTTGAGAAGTGCTCACTTATTTAAACATGCTAAAAGCTTTTTTAAAAAAGATTATGGGTTATAGGTGGTTTAATCTACCCATGAATATTGTCTTTGTGAATAAAAATAGTTTGTAATACATTCTTGAATAGAAAGACAATACTCAATATGCTTATTGAATATATTTGAGCATGTTTGTATTTATTGACTATATTTTAGAATAGATTCATTCATTAATATACTTAAGAATGAATTCATTAATATAGTTATTGAGGAATATATTATATGTATTAATATAAACACAGGAAAAATATATTCCTATGTGTTAATATATGTATTAGTATATACATAGGAAAAATCTCTCCCTATTTACTAAATATATTCAAAAAGAATAATCCTTAAAACACGTTTTTGGTAAACTGATACATTGGCAAGAAAAATTGGCTTTTGGAGAATTGGTCTGCTTTCTGGAAAATCCTTCTCTTCTCTTTTTGGTGATGGGGGATTCACCACCTTCTTGGAGCCTTCCTGGACCTGAGAGAACTCTCTCTCTGGGTCTGGCTGCTCCTGGCTGCATCAGCTACGCACCTGCCCCAGTGACCTCCATAAAAAAAAAAACAAAAAAACAAAAACAGGCCCCGCTGCCGGGCACCCTGGAACACAGAGAGGCCCCTGCGGCAGCAGATCCTTTCCAAAGAGAAGCCCACAACTGGAGCATCCAGCCTTGCCACTGTCACTTTGCAACACACATTTGAAATCACTGTATACTTTCTCCATCCAGAGCATCTTCCCACAGGAGGGACAGGGGAGAATGCAGTCCCTCCCCAAAGGCAACTAAATGAGCCTCTTGCACCCCAGACTCTCTGGGATGCCCCCTACCCCAACCCTGTGCTCCCCAAAGCAAATTTGGGGTATGTCTCCTGGTTTCTATGTTGTCAGACCCTGCCTAGCACTTCCTCTCAATCTGGTGAAATTCCATTCAGTTCTTTTTGCCTAATATAGAAACAGTCAGAAAAATGATATTATTTTAAAAAAATAGGGCTTCCCCAGTGGCGCGGTGGTTAAGAATCCTCCTGCCAATGCAGGAGACATGGGTTCAAGCCCTGGTCTGGGAAGATCCCACATGCTGCGGAGCAACTAAGCCTGTGCGTCACAGCTACTGAGCCTGTGTGCCACAACTACGGAAGCCTGCAGGCCTAGAGCCTGTGCTCCACAGCAAGAGAAGCCACCGCAATGAGAAGCCCGCACATCACAACGAAGAGTAGCCTCCGCTCGCCACAACTAGAGAAAGCCCGCTGCAGCAACAAAGACCCAATGCAGCCAAAAATAAATAAATAAATGTATAAATAATAATAATAATTTCCTTGTAGGGTCTGTTGTTTGCTTAAGGGTATTTGTGATGTTTCTCTAAGCCACATTTGCGTCCCCTGCATTGGCAGGCAGATTCTCAACCACTGCGCCACCAGGGAAGCCCCACATGCTTGATTCTTGAGGGCAGGGACTGCAGCCTTTAATCTGGCTCCCTTCTCCCCACTTGCACCTGCAGTAAGTGCTCATCAATTTGTAGTGTGGTGGATTCCCTGATGGTGTTGCCTGGGGAGTGATGCACCACGCATTAAGGATGTCTACACAGGGGCGGTTTGGTGTCTTGGATCTAAGTCTGTTGTGGCACTTCCTAATGTGATTTTACTGTCAAGCCTTTGCCAATCAATCACATTTGCTAATCAGACTTCATGGGTGCTGAAAGATGAAACTGAAGCAGGAGTAGTTACGGGACCCATTATGGGACATTATATTACATTTATCTAATCACTTCTCCAGGTGGTACTTTTAGGACTTGGCAGTGAAAGTACACAGACTGAAGTTGCCAAATTCCCTTTGCAGATCTTGCCCACTGCACCCCTCACCCACTCACATACACATGCTCCCAGCACGTGCAGCAACATGCAGTCAGTCCGCCAGGCACTGACCTGTCTGGAGATGATGAGTTTCCCCAGAGGCATGGGGGCTCCGTTTTCTGTGGCTATCCTCTTTAAGGTGGCGATGGCCTTTTCCTGGTTTCCGGACAGCACATCATACCTTGCGCTCTCTGGCAGCCACTATGAGGACAGGAGACCGAGACGTGGCCAGTTAGGGCAGAACAGAATGCTCGGTCACAGCCATACACTCTCATGTGTGTGTGGAGTCCTTAAGGCCGGAGGCTCTGGGGCCAGAAGCCTGCCTTCAAATCCTGGCACTGCCATTGATTATAATGGCTCTGTGACCTTGAGCAATAACTTGACCTCTCTGTGCCTCCACTTCCTCATCCATAAAATGGGGATAATAATAGATCCTCCCTCTTAGGGTTGTTGAGAGGATTCAATGGGATAATCCAAACAAAGTGCTTAGCACAGTGCCTGGAATGGGTTAATATATCTGTTCGTGTTGCCGTTGCTATTACTGTAATTTGGTGCTGCTGAGTTGCAGGTGACAGCTGAACTAAATTAAGACTGCCACCAAAAAAGAAAAACAGTCCACCACTCTCACCATCATCATCATCATCCCCATCTCTCAAGAAACTACACCTCGCCTGTGTTTAGCATCGTCTTGCAAACTCAGTCTAAGAGACAGAAAGAAATCAGAAGGACCTTTAGGCCTACTAGAGTCCCAACCCCAAGTGACTAGATAGACATCTCTCCGTAAAACAAAGCAACAGCAATCTGTGAAATGAGAGAGTATGAGACTTGGAGTCAGAAGATTTGGTTCAAATGAGTTCTGTTGTTTATTTGCTGTGTGTCTTTTGACAAGTCAATCAACCTTTCTGGGCCTCAGTTTCCTCATCAGTAAAATGAGAATATAGCAGAGATTGCTAGCATCCAGTAAAATTCGTGCTTCCCTTTCCATAGCATAGAGTTGTCCTTGGATATGGCTGCCCAGCCAGAAACTACATTTCCCAGCACCTAGGCATCTAGGCATGGCCACGTGACATGCTTTCACCAATGGCACGAGAGCAGAATATTCCTGGCCAAGTTATTTAAGTATACATCTCTACCTGCCCTTCTTCAGTCTACATGTAGAAGATTCCAAAGCCCTAGACAGTGGCAGAGGTACAAACTGGAAGGAACTCTGGGCCCAGAATCACACCCGTCAAATGGAAGCACCCATTCTGGACTGTTCTGTGAATGAGAAATAAACTCCTATTGTGTTAAGTTACTGAGTGTGTAGGCTTTATTTGTTACAGCAGCTGGTATCATGCTAACTAATATAGGGGTTCATCATAGTCCTACCTCCTGTGGTTATTGGGAGGAATAAATATGATAATGCATATAAAGAGCCTGGCATAGGGCCTGCTACACTGTTATGCTAAGTAATTATTAATACCTATTGTCATTACCAGTAATTATTATGTTATTTATCATAGATGAGACCTACCTCCCTACAGGCTTATTCTGGGGCCCACTGGCTGTAAAGCATTTCATGGATGTGGTCTTCACATGAAATGATAAACGTGTGGTCTGATCTCGCTGTGTGTGGGGGGGAGTTTATGCAGAGATGAGACGGCGGGATCATTTGAGCCCTTGGACCCAGCCATGCCTGAAGCCAGATATTTAATATTCTATCATATGTCTCTTTCACTCAAGCCAGTTTGAACTGGGTTTTGTCACTTGCAACTTAAGAATCGCAACTATTCCAAATACACTCACCTTAAGTGTAGCTCTTGTAGTGCAGGGAGAGGGAGCAAGGTATCCCCCATCCCCTTGATATCTCCCTCAAGAATATCCCAGCAGTGTCTGCCTGGAGGAAACCCAACACCCCATACTGGGCCCACCCCAGGCCCTGTACCTTTGTCTCATTTCCTGATTCAAAGAAATAATCTTAAAAGTGGCTTTGGTACCCTCCTCCACACCCTCCCCACCAAAATATAATGAACGGCAGGAGACCAAGTAACAAAGGCTGAGATGTCTTAAAGGATACCTACAAAACACAGAACAGCAAAGAGGAGGAGTGGGACAGCCGAGAGGATGAGCAGCCAACGCCAGCCCAGGCTGGGCATCACAAACACAGCCAGGACAACCTCGAACACTGTCCCGATGGCCCAGAACACCTGGCATGGGAGAATGGGCGTCAGTAATGGGGCAGCATTGGTCAACACAGTGAGCAATTTCAGGATCATTGGAGACAACGTTATCCATGTTGGTAAGGGGGTCCTTGGGGGTCAGGAAAGTCAGAATGGCCATCACTTTTCCTGTGGTTCATATGGTTGGGCCAGGGCCTCCATGTTGTCTATCTCCTGAGGGTACCATCCACACTGTATGATATTTGCATGGTGCCCACTGGAGTGTGCAATGTGGCAGCTCTGGTTAAGGAGATCAATATGATCAATATTGTGTGAGGCCAGTAGAGTAGTGGACACATTGGTTTTTGTCTACTCACATCCATCTCCCTTGCCCAATAGTGCCCCGGTATCCTTTATCAGAATTGTCTCTCCCCTGTGGGGCTGAATATCTTCTGTCTGTTTCTCTGAATCACATTCCATCCTCTTCCACCTTGCTCCTTGTATGGACTGCATCCACAGTCCCCCTGTCCTCTGGTTTCACATTGGGTGCAGCCAATGGGGAGCCACACAGGAGATGGGGAGGAAAGAGGGATTCGGGTGCTTATTCCTCTGGCTCCTTCTCTGCAGGGTGGTCATGCGCTGGCTGCATCCCTTAGCTGAAGGTCACAGCTCCTTTCCAAGAGCCTTTGCCATGCAACTCTCTCTTTCTCTCTCTCTCTCTGGGCTGCTAATTACTCTCTCCCTTTGCCCCTTCAGGGACCTTGTAAATAGTCCCTTTATGAAACCCTCTTCAGCCAAAGCAATCTTGAGGGAAAAAAATAATGGAGTTGGAGGAATCAGACTCCCTGACTTCTGACTATACTACAAAGCTACAGTCATCAAGACAATATGGTACTGGCACAAAAACAGAAATATAGATCAACGGAACAGTATAGAAAAACCTGAGATAAAGCCACGCACCTATGGTTAACTAATCTCTGACAAAGGAGGCAAGGATATACAATGGAGAAAAGACAGTCTCTTCAGTAAGTGGTGTTGGGAAAACTGGACAGCTACATGTAAAAGAATGAAATTAGAACACTCCCTAACACCATACACACAAGTAAACTCAAAATGGATTAAACACCTAAATGTAAGACTGGACACTATAAAACTCTTAGAGGAAAACATAGGAAGAACACTCTTTGACATAAATCACAGAAATATCTTTTTTGACCCACCTCCTAGAATAATGGAAATAAAAACAAAAATAAACAAATGGGACCTCATGAAACTTAAAAGCTTTTGCTTTTAAGCAAACTATAAACTGCAAAGGAAACTATAAACAAGACGAAAAGACAACCCTCAGAATGGGAGAAAATATTTGCAAGCAAATCAACGGACAAAGGATTAATCTCCAAAATATATAAACAGCTCATGCACCTCAATATTATAAAAACAACCAACCCAGTCAAAAAATGGGCAGAAGACCTAAATAGACATTTCTCCAAAGAAGATATACATAATGGGTAAGAAGATGTGTCACACATATACAATGGAATATTACTCAGCCATAAAAAGGAATAAAATTGGGTCATTTGTAGAGACGTGAATGGACCTAGAGACTGTCATACAGAGTGAAGTAAGTCAGAAAGAGAAAAACAAATATCATATATTAACGCATACATGTGAAATCTAGAAAAATGCTACAGATGAACCGGTTTGCAAGGCAGAAATAGAGACACAGATATAGAGAACAAACGTACGGACACCAAGGGGGGAAATCGGAGGTGGTGGTGGGGGGATGAATTGGGAGATTGGGATTGACATATATACACTAATATGTATAAAATAGATAACTAATAAGAACCTGCTGTATAAAAAATAAAATTAAATTAAAAAAAAAAGAAAAGAAAAGAAACCCTCTTCAAATTATCCTAATGTGAGTATGTTGTTTCCTGCTGCAACTTTGAGTCTACAACCATTGTCCATTCCAAAACATCGTCCTTCATCTTCTCCATCCGGGAGCCCCCAAGAGCCTTCCTAAATCCCCTTTCGCTTAAAGTAACCACAGTCCATTTCAACTGCTGACAACCAGAGGGACAGTCAAAATGGCTAACAATTTATAAACTGACCAATCAGAGTGTACACCATACAGTATTGGCCAATCAGAATGAACCCTGGTCACACACCTCCCCCAACACTCACCAGACTTTAGTTGCTGCATCATGGGGCGCTCTAGGGCGTCCTTAGAAAGGACAGGGTGTCAGGCAATGAGGGCCAGTCAGGGTTCAGGATCATCTGGCAGATGCATTTCAATATTAAACTGGTTCATCCATACCAGTGTGGACCAGCTGACTACCACCCTGATTGGTCAGGGGTAGACACAGTCAGGATGGTTAAGTTGGGCTGTGGATCAGTGTGATCAATATTGTCATGTAATCATGGTGATTAGGGACAGTCGTGACTGTGGACCTAAGTGTCCAGCAGGGACAAATAATACTGCCACTGCATGGAGGAGGGCTGTTGGGCAGCTATGTATTTGCCCTGAGATCTTCCAGATCATGGTTGGAAAATGGGTCACAGGACCCTGGCAGAGGGAGGGCTTGAGAGGGACTGGATGCTCCAAGAGAGTTTTAAGGCAGCCTACTGGCCACAGACGTGGCCATGAATATCGATCTCACACAAGACACGAGTCAATCTGGTGGGGGGGGGCAGGAGTTTGGTCTACTCAAGCTACAATGTTCAGCACCAACTTTCAGATAAAAGTCATTTCTAGTTCAGGAAGGACATACTACCTGCCTGCTACCATTTTTTTTCAGGGGTGGTAGATTGAATTTCTTGTCAATGGAAGAATTTATCCATGTTGCAAAACAACCATGTTGAAATCAACATAAATGATCCATTTAAATCCTTGCATAATGGATCTGTTATATTTTTCTTAAACTCCTTTTCCTTGTCCTATGGCTCAAGAAACCTGGGAATCTCCTGCTCAGAGACTGAGTAATATCCAGAATCCCAGACCATCCTCCTTACCTCAATCAGCAAAATACACTTAGCTCTGGCTTTCATGGGAAGGAACTCAGCATACAGCGTCACCCTGGGAATGCAAAAGACAGAAAGGGCGTTAAGGTCGGGACTGAGTGGGAAGATCGCTATGGTTTTCTGAATTTCTCGGCCAACTTTCCTCCAAGGGTGGTCTGTGGACCACTTACGTCAGGATTTCTGGGGATGATGGCTAAATATGCATATCCCCAGGGTCCATACCAGACCTTCAGAAACAGACTCTCAGGGGTGGGGTCCTGGCATCAGCATTTTTAACCAACTCCCCCCCGTCACCCCATATGATTCTCAAATTTAGTACCTACTATCATTGAGCATTCCCCAAAACCCAATAAATGTAGGTGAAAAAAGAGTGGTGGGATGATGGGCAACTTCAATCTAGAACCGTTCCTTAGATTTTCCCCATCACTCAAGTCCTGAATAGTCTTGGAGTAGAGGCCTTTCATACGGCAGGATGCCTCTCATCCCGGGTCCTGATGTCTCCCTGTGACTAGACTCAGCCCATGTCTTCTTGGCAAGAACCTCACAGAAATGGTGCTGAACTCTTCCCAGTGCCTCACACTGGGGACATGACGTCAAGTAGTCCCATCATTGGTGATATTAACTTTCATCACCAGGTCAAGTTTTCTGATAGATATTTCCATCCTAAAGTTATAAATTTTCCATTTGTGATTAAGAAGTACTTTAAGGGGGAACATTCAGAGATTATGTCAATATCCTGCTCCCCATAGAACCTCTACTCACCAGCTTTAGCATTCCATCTTTTGACTATTTCTGCCTGAATCAACCACCACTATGATGACAAACTGTATTTATTATTTCCATAACTTCTTCTACATTTATTGGTTGACATTCTTCTGTAAGGAAGATCTTTCTTTTCTCCTGTCTCATCTACCTACCTACCCACCTATCCATTCATTTCATCAGTATGGACTTGCGGATTCCTGTTTTATTCAATGGGTTGTAATCCATTACTGCCTTTATTATTTTCATGCTCAGCCTGTCCCAGATCTGGTCAGTGGAAGCCCTTTCAAGATGATTCCTATGTCTTTTTGACATGTCTCCATCATTCCTTGAGCTCTTTCTTACTTTCTTGTACAGAAAGATGTCCAGGCTCATCTAGTACTTTCTTTGCCCCAACCATGGGGTCAGTCATTTTTCTAAGAAGTCCTGGTTCCTTTTGGCAGAAGATGGTGTTTAGAAACCAAGATCTGAGTGTTCAGTGTGCTCATTGCTATGGGGGTTCCCATTGCTTCTAGGCCCTCCCAGTGGACACAGCTAAGAGATCTATCATCCATCCATCTATCTATCTATCTATCATCTATTCATCCATCCTTTCTCTGGGTGTCTCTATTTCTCGCTCTCTCTCTCTCTTCCCACATGCACACCATACATCTATATCTATTTCAATACCTGTGTACATGTATTTTTAAAAACAATGAGTTCATACTGATACTTTCAGTACCAGTCCAACACTTTAGGATTCTTTCTAACCTTTAAAGTTCCATTTTTTGCAATTTTCTTTTCCAACATTGAGAATTCCGTGTCTCATTATCCTCAAAATATTTCCCATCTGCTCCATCAATTCACTTGTTTACTCAGTGTAACCAATGTTGCAACCATATTGGCTGCCTCCTCCATCTACCTCCACATCCTCCTCCCCTCCCTTTCACTTGCTCAGCTAATGGGCATGCTTGGAAGAAAAGGAAACTTCTAAACTACTCCCCATGCTCCCTTCCATTGTGCTAGGGAGATAAGCCCTTCTCTTTCCCCTCATCTCCCACCTAAGCCAGACAACCGAGCTACTAGATGACCTCATGTTACTTACTCTCCTGGCTCCTCATAAGGGAGGAGGGGTAGAGGGAGGCTTATTTCCATTAACCCTTTTGAGGCAGATGGTGTATCTAGATCTCCTGGGATCCCTTTACTAGATCATGGGGCCCATCTATCTGATGCTGCTTCTAACAGCTCATACCTGCAACCCTCTCTTAGGATTGCTTTTGAGTAATTGGAGTTGCCTCACCACAGAGATATCTGGGAGTTATGCCCTTTCTCTCCAGGGCAGGCTGAAGACTAGTGTTGGGTACAAAAGGCTCATTCCCTGCCTCAAGATGGGACAGACCCTATGAGACAATGAATACTTCAGCTCCCTACGGGATCAAGCTGAGTCTAGATGTCACCTGAAACCACATCCTTAATTTCTTCCCTTCACCTTTCTTGCCTCTTTCACTCCTTTACCGGATCCTCCTGAGAGCATTCCCTGAATAAATTACCTGTACAAAAATCTCTGCCTCAGTCTGTCTGCTTCTATGAAACCCAACCCATGACACCTTTCCTTGCAAAGCATCTATCTTTTTAAATGTTGGCCTCAGCAATACCATTAAGATCTAGAAATAGTTCTATCACTGGTAAAAGTCTTTCTTAGGGTTATGATAAAAGATGCCTCTGTCCAGAGAAGGAAGAATTCTCAGGAGCCTCAGAGGGATAGCTAGGGCTTTAGTAGTTCAGATATACTCTATGTAGAGAAAAGCATGGAGAAAAAGTCAATGTCATTTAGTCTTACTTCGCAGTGCGTTTTAGTAAATCCTCTCTCTCTGTTTTGGTGTTCTGTCTCTCTCTTTCTCTCTCTCTTTTCTTCATCTCTCTCTTTCTCTCTGTTTGAACCCCTATCTGAGATCATATTCAAGAATTTTGAACCCTATTTTTATTGACTTTATAAATAGTATTTCCATGCCATTTTAAATCCTCTTACACATATATTCTATCATATTCATGAACCATATTTTCCTTAATAATAGCTACCTTTTATTGAGGATCTACTATGTGCCCAAACATTCTTCTAGATATTTTACATGAATTATCTCACTCAATAAATGCTGCAAGTCAATGGGGTAGGTAATTATAATTCCCATTGTGTGTGTCTATCTTTAATCCCTATTTTCATCTTTATATCTGTGTCAGATAAGTTGTTATTTGACCAGGATCACGTAGCTGGTAAGTTGGTCAGTAGAAGAGCCAAAATTTTAACCTAGGTCTGTCTATATTATGCAGCCCATCACTCGCTTCCCTATTTAGGTGGTTTCACAATTATAAACAATACTTCAATAAGCATCCTTCGTCTTAAATCTCTGTTTGCATGTGGTTTCCTTAGGGTATATTCCTGTAAAAGAATTTGAGTCAAAGGGTACACATTTTAAGGCTTTTGATATATATCATCAAAGTGCTTCCTAAAAAGTTGTTCCAATGTATAGTCCTACAAGTGCCTCTCTCAACAAAAACCATGAGGAATTTCATTCACTCAGCTCTGAGAATGGAGACCAGTTGCAGTGGTTGTAAAAGATTACAGCAATTACCATGAATGACTCGGAAATTTTATTCTCTTCTCCAAATGGTGTGCTTATATTATTTTAAAAACATCAATACTGATAATAAAATAGGAAGCGTGTTTACATTTTCCCCACCAAATTAAAATCAAATTACTAACCATGAAAAAAATGTTCAGTAGCGTATTCTAGGGGCAAAGCTAATCCTGTCCTTAGATGTCAAGGATTTGTTTTTATAATGAACTTACAACATGCGGTCTTTTTTTCTTTTTTAGGCACAGAATTAGTACATGAATGCATTCTCATTGTAAATAATTTAGCAATATGCAAGAAGACAGAGTGTATGATGAATTTTCCTCTTCCTCCTTACCCCTGCTTCCACTCCCCTTCCCCAAAGCCATGACTAATAGCAGTTTGCTTTGCAACCTTCCAGCCCCTTTTCTATGTAAATGAATATATAAATTTAAAACTGAACAGACATTTTTCCAAAGAAGACATAACAGATGGCAACAGGTGCATGAAAAGATGTTCAGCATCACAAATCATCAGGGAAATGCAAATCAAAACCACAGTGAGCTATCACCTCACACCTGTCAGAATGGCCATCATCAAAAAGACAAGGAATAAGCGTTGGCAAGGATGTGGGAAAAGAGATCCCTCGTGCACTGTTGGTAGGAATGTAAATTGGTGCAGCCACTACGGAAAACAGTATGGAGGTGCCTCAAAAAATTAAAAATAGAACCACCACATGCCAGCAATTCCACTCCTGGGTATTCATCTGAAGAAAATAAAAACACTAATTCGAAAAGACATGTACACCCCTATGTTCATTGCAGCATTATTTACAGTAGCCAAGATGTGGAAGCAACCTAAGTGTCCATCAACAGATAAATGGATAAAGAAGATGTGGCATTTATATCTCTCTCTCTCTCTATATATATATACACAATAGAATATCAACCACGAAAAAGAATGAAATCTTGCCATTTGCGACAACATGGATGAACCTAGAGCGTGTTATGCTAAGAGAAATAAGTCAGACAGAGAAAGACAAATGCTGTATGAATCTATTCACATGTGGAATCTAAACACCAAAACAAATGAACAAACATAACAAGACAGAGACAGAGTCACAGATACAGTACAGAGAATAGACAGGTGGTTCCTGGGGCCGTGGGGAGGGGAGGCGAGCAGAGAATTAGGTGAAGGACGTGAAGAGGCACAAACTCGAGCTGCAAAATAAATGGGTCACAGGTATGAAATGTACAGTACGGGGAATATATGCTGGAATTAATTATATAATAATAACAGTAATAATAAATTTAAACAACATAGTATCTTTCTCTTTTTTCCCTTCCCTTCCCCTCTCCCCCTTTTTTTCTGCTCACACATGCTGCATACTGCCGGTGCTCCACCCATACAAATGCCCCGATTCTCACCACCTCTGGCTATGCCAGTCCACCTTCCCAGTGCCAGCACTCGCACCTCTTCCCTGAGTGCTTTCTCTGGTCATTAAAGCTTGCTTTGCCAACCCATGTGGCAGACCAGAAGTGCCAAGGAATTTAAACTTCCCAGGAGCAGCTCTTAACAAATGACAGTTGCCTCGTCCCTCGAACGGGACAATTTGGAGAATGTATTGCAGTGTCTCCCACAGGAAACTCCTTGCTTTTGAATTTCTGTGTCAGGATCTGCTCCTGATAAGACAGTCTGGAAATCTTTCCATAGTAATCTATGTAGCGCTACCAGATTATTTTTTAATAGCCGTGACCCTATTAATTAATACTTAGATCGTTTTCAACTTCTTGTTTTTGCAACCTATGCCACAAGGAACATCTTTTCCTGTAATTGTTGTGCCCCACGTTTGGCCATTATTTATAGCAGTTCATGATGGGAAAGAGTCACTTGAGCTTCACCCAAAGTATGGGGATTATTACAATCATGCTGAAGAGCTGAAGAATAAGCAGTGAAATTAGCAAGGCCAAGAAGCAGCCGATACGGGCACAAACAACTCCCCACTGCAAATAATCGCATTTACAGCACTTGGCAGTTAGAGATTTGCCATTTGGATCACATGCCTGGGAAGGAAATGACCTGTGATCTCCGTCTGGCACTTCTGCTTGGTCTTTGGGGGACAGAGCAGCGCCAAGGACAGATTTGTGAACCAGCTTATTCTAGACACCAATCTGAAGCAACTTCTGAGACAGGTCTCAAGGCAGAACAGGTGGGCAGCTACCTGGGGTATTCATCTTTAAGAGCGGCTAAAACACTCACTGGTAGGATGCCAGGTAGGGCAGGCTTCCATCTCAAAGGTAAGTCACATTTCTCCTGAAATACACAGCACCCTCTACTGGAAATAATAAACCATCTGCCCTGGTGCCAACCTGTGTCTTGTATATTTTTTGTGAGGCAGTATGTACAATTAGAGGTGATTATTATTTTTCGGTGCCTATTTGCATTTTCTAAAACAAAAATGTACTGCTTGTAATGATAAAGTTACATTTAACTCTTTTGCTTGGGTTAAAGTCTCTTCCTTCTTGTGGGAATGTAAACTGGTACAGCCACTAGGGAGAACAGCATGGAGGTTCCTCAAAAAACTAAAAATAAAGGTACCCTATGATCCTTCAATCACGCTCCTGGGCATATACCCAGAGAAAACCATAATTCAAAAAGATACATACACCCCAGTGTTCATTGCATCACTATTTACAATAGCCAAGACATGGAAGCAACCTAAATGTCCACCGACAGAGGAATGGATAAAGAAGATGTGATATATTTATACAATAGAATATTACTCAGTCATAAAAAAGAATGAAACAATGCCATCTACAGCAGCATGGATGGACCTAGAGATTACCATACTAAGTGAAATGAGTCAGACAAAGAAAGACAAATATCATACGATATCGCTTATATGTGGCATTTTAAAAAAAGGTGCAGGGCTTCCCTGGTGGCGCAGTGGTTGAGAGTCCGCCTGCCGACTCAGGGGACACGGGTTCGTGCCCCGATCCTGGAGGATCCCACATGCCGCGGAGCGGCTGGGCCCGTGAGCCATGGCCGCTGAGCCTGCGCGTCCGGAGCCTGTACTCCGCAACGGGAGAGGCCACAACAGTGAGAGGCCCGCGTACCGCAAAAAAAAAAAACAACAAAGAAAAAGGTGCAAATGAACTTATATACGAAACAAAAACAGACTCAGAGACATAGAAAAAAACCTGATGGTTACCAAAGGGGAAGGCAGGTGAGAGGCTTGCGGAGCAGAGGTGAGTCAGCTGTGGCGATAGTAGCCTAGCCAGTCCCCATCCAACTCACCAGCAGACAAAAGACACAAGAGTAAAAGCCCTGCAGAGACCAGAACAAGCAAATGGCCAAACTGCAGTATCATAAGTTAAATAAATTGTTACCATTTTAAGCCATAAGTGTTGGGGCGGTTTGTTACAAAGCAACAAAAGGTAACTCTACATTCCACTTAAAAACCATCTGACCTTAAGCAAATCCCTCAGGATCGCTGAGCCTTAGTTTTCTCAGCTGTAAAATGGGGATAGTAGGGTTGTCCAATAGACAAGAAGAGGTAGTGTGAAGAGAGAGCTTAGCATGGGCTCCGCACCTGGCAAGCACTCCACTGACATTATTATCACCATCACTACTAATGTTACTGTTATCACCAAGGACCAATGTGAACACCTACTCTGAGGGAAGAGAGAAAAGAAAGAAGAAATAAAGGGAGAGGAGGAGTTAGAAAGGCAAAAATTAGGGCAGAGGGATGGGTTCCTTATTAACAATATAATTTCTATATGAATTGGTGGATGTTAGCTAAACTTACTGCGTTAATCATTTGCAAGATATATGTCATTACACTGTAAACCTTAAACTTATACAGTGTTGAATGTCAATTCCATCTCAATAAAACTGAAAGAAAAACATTTTTTCAATTAAAAGTTTTTAGTAATATAATTTGTATTTATACTAAAAATCTGAGTACATCATAAGGACTTGTGATTGTTGAGCTTTTAACAATTATATAGCAAAATCTTATTCACTTGGTTTTGCGAGGTGGCGCAACTGGGTAAAGTCCTTCTGAATGAATGGAAACTCTGAGTTACATTTAATTACACAAAAAATATCTTCGACTAAATGTTTCCAAATAATGAACTTAGGGGAGCCATTTTTATAACTAGATAAGAGCTTTGCATAATTAAGACATGATTATTTTTATGTAAATAGCTGGCGTGAAAGTGCTGGGGAACCAGTGAGTCTCTTGGGTGGCTAAATATTTCTTCTGTAATTTTTTTTGGGGGGGGGGCCTCGCCACCCGGCATGTGGGATCTTAGCTCCCCAACCAGGGATCAAACCCGTGCCCCCTGCAATGGAAGTGCTGGGTCTTAACCACTGGACCACCAGGCAAGTCCCTCTTCTGTAATTTTGTTCGTGGTTTTTATTTGCCCTCCTTTTACTAACCGTGTGACCTTACACATGTTACTGCTTTAAAGCCTCAGTTTTCTTACCTGTAAAACGGAGGTAATCATATCTACGTCTTAAGGTTTTGTGGGTTTAAAATGCTCATGTGCCTGGAATGAAGTAATAGCTCAATAAACAGACAGAAGGGCTATAGCAGCATTAAGTAAATGAACAGCTAAATGGGGAGGCAAGCCATTTGGGGTGTGGGGGAAGGGAGCAGGTAGGCAAGCTCAGAACCCTCACGACATCAGTAAGGGGGTAAAGGCCCTTCCAGCTGCTCTGTGTCCTTAATTTTATTTCCCTGGTGTCCTGTACTCTCTGCCTGAAGATCTCTTCCCTTCACAGTCTTAGGGGATGTTTTTTTTTCTCTCCTCTAGTTATTCTGCCATTGGAATCCCATCTGCTTACAGTCTTCCAGAGTTTCCTCAAAATTTCTGTTCTGCTGATAGCACCTTTTTCTTGCTTTCCAGCACTCTTCAAGATGTATTTCTTATACCTTTTATGTCACTTCCAGAAAATGTGGAAGAAGAGGACGTAGAAAAGAGTGTTTCTCATGGCACCATCTTGAAAAAGAATCACTGTGGACATTCTGAATCCCTGGTTCCTTTCCCTTTCGTCATATGGAAAGAAAATCCAGGGGGCTGTTTGGAGGCTGTTCTGTTGCCATCTCCCCGAGCATCCCTGGGAAAGGAATTTAATGTGTACCTCTGTTATCTCATTCCTTCCAGCATGAGGGGAAAATGGTCCCCTAGTCAATGAATGGCTCATGAATGAATGGGACAGTGGCTATAACTACAGGAATTCGTGGAGTCAGGCCAGAAGTGGAGCACATTGGCCACAAGCCCCTGCCAGTCCAGATTAATGGGCTTGGCTTAATGGCCTCTGCTTTAAGCTCCAGTGGTTTTTAAGCTCATCCCAGATCCAGGAGTCCATGACAAATGCCTACTGAGCACAGCCCTGGAAGATCAATAATGAAAAAGGGAGGGAAGGACGGAGTTGAACTGAGAGCCTCTAAGTGGCAGACAGTCTGGATTTGTCCCTGTGTTAAGTCCATGTTCTCACATCTCCTTTCCTCCACATTTGTTGTTTCCATAATTATACACCGAGTCCATCGTCCATCTCACTGATGCCTGAGCCTCTTACCAAAGCCTTCAGCAGACGTGTCAGCTGCGTGCTGACATTTTTTGAGTGCCTGCTAGCCACTGTCCTGGGCACTTCACGTGCGTTGCCATTTAACATTCTAAGTGACCCATGGGGTAGGTATGCTATTATCCCCATTTTAGAGATGAGAAAACTGAGGTGTAGAAAGGCTTAATGACTTGCCTAAGGATGCACAGCTATTATGTGACAGGGCCAGGGTAGCCTGGTTTTGGAGCCCATGACCCAAGCACCCTGCTTCTGTATTAGCATTCTCCTTTGAGATCACCTCTCCCAGCCTCCCCAAACCATGACACTCCGGAGGCTCAAGAAGTCAATCACTGAGCTGTTGACCCTCGGAGGGCAGGGGCTGCAGTGGTGCATCACCCCTATCTTCACCCACCAGAGCCAATCTTGCCATTTTTGCTGCCAAAAAGCCAGTCTGCCAGCAACAGAGACCAACATGGAGCCCTCAGGATGGAACCATCCCATGTCACTTGGTGGCGAGTTTTTTACATTGGACATCTTCCATTTGGGAAGAAGCAGTGATTCATCTTGACCGGAAATGGCACATATTCTGGGTATTGGTTTGCCTTTCCTGCCCACAGGGTCTCAGGCAGCATTACCATCTGAGGGCTCTCTTTCCAAGTATTTGACCCATTGACACAGGATCCCCTAGTGCATGGGACCAAGGGAGCCGATGTATAACAAAGGAGATGCAGCAGTGGGTATATGACCATGGAATCCACTGGTCCTTTCCAATAACATGCCACCCTGGAGCTGCTGGCCTGAGTGACGGAGCAGCCTTTTGTAGGTGCCGTGGAGGTGTCAGCTTGGAGATGATACCCTGTGAGGACGGGGCACTAACTTCTAGGACACAATATACCCTTAAATCAATGATTATTACATGGCGCTGTGTAGAAAGAAGACATGGTTCTGGAAATCTAAGAGTCGAAGTAGAAGTGGCCTTCATTGCCATCATTCCCAGTGACCCACTTGGGGGGGTCTGTGCTTCCTCCATTCTGCATCTTCTAGGCTCTGTGGGTCTGGAGGTCCTGGTTCCCAGAGAGAATATGCTTCCACCAGGGTACGCAGCAAGAATCCAATAACTTAAACAACAGCTATCACCTAGTGACTTTGGGTTCCTTGTGTCAAGAAATGAGTAGCCATGAAAGAGAGTCATCATTCTGTCCCAGGAATTGATCCTAAGCATCAGGAGGTGGTAGGATTACTGTTATCTACTTGGGTACCTAGGTGATACACGGGACATCTCTTGGTAATCCCCCTGCCCAGTCTTGGTGTTAAATGGACGGGCAGCAGCAATGACCTGAGAAGGGCATGGTAACAAGGGGCCTCATCTAGATCAGCAGAGGTACTAGCCAAAGGTGAGGAGAATCTAGAATAGGTGGCAGAGGGCAGAGAATAATACACATCGGCTGCAGTCATGAGGCCAGAAGCCATAGCGTGGACTGTAGGTTGTCTCACTAGCCATCCTTTTATAAGTCTTTTCAGGGAAAAGACCAACCAGAATCCTGGAGGAGCTGTTCCCAGACGGGGTGAACTTATTATACGATGCGAGCACATCCAAAGAGTCCAGGGAATGGACTGTAGTGGATGCTGTGATGCATCGCCTGGATTCCCCCTTCAGGGCTGAGGCATACGGTCCCTCTGGAATGACCAGGAGTACTGCCTGCTAAGATCTCAGAATTGAGGCCCTTGCAGGAATTGCCTTGGCCAAAAATAGCTGACTTCCCCAAGGTCATGTTCCCTCCTCGCGGACAGCCCACATCCAAGGTGGCTGATGTGAGGGTACAAAGGCCCAGCCCCCATGCCTCAATTTGGAACAACCCTAAAAAGCCATCCCAGCTTCCGAACCCCTACAGGATTGGCTGAGGCCCCCATCAGCTGTTACAATTGCATTGCCACTCAGCTTCTCCCTCTGCCCGTGCCCGTTTTTCTCACTCCCTTACAGGTGTTGATCCTGGCCCCCTCTTGCACACAAATCTCTATCTCAGTCTGTTTCCCAGGACGCCAGCCTGTAACAGGAACTGTGCCTGTTTGGCTCACTGCTGTACCCCCAGGACGTAGCACTGGCCCATGTCATAGCAGGAGCTCAAGAAATATTGGTTAAATGAATGAATAAACTAGAAAGAAACCACCTGGTCCTTGTGCAAAATTTTCCTCAATTATTGCAGTAGGGTTCCTTATCTCCAACCTGTCCAACCCACCACTGCCAGATTAATACTTTTAAAGTACCTCTCCTGCTCAAGAACTTTCAGTGGCTCCCCACTGTCTATAGACAATCCCTTTGGCCTGGGATTCAAGACCTTTAAGAAGCTTGCCCCAGTCTACCTGTCCCATCTCAGTTTTCAATTCTCATGTATCTCAGCCTAACAAGCTACCTGAACTGGACCATTAGCCTCCCTCAGACTCAGCTACGGCTTCCTCTTTTCATGAAATTCCCTTCCTATGAGATATCCTACATCTTCCCCAGTCTCCTCTGGGCCTTTCCAAATCCTTTTAATCCTTCATAGCAAGGCAGTAAAATGCAATGGTTAGAGCCCAGGCTCTGGAGTTAGAGGGAGTGGGTTCAGATTCCATCTCTGCCTCTTGTAGCTGTGTCACCTGGGGCAAGTTACTTTACCTCTCTGTGCCTCAGTTTCTTTATCTGTAAAATGGGGTTAATAATAGAATCTACCTCATAGGGAAATTTGGGGGATTAAATGAGACAATCTGGGCAAACTGTTTAGAACAGCACCTGCTCCTTAATAAACACTAAATATTGGCTATTAATCATCATCCTTGAGAGTGGGGTCAACACACTTTTTTTTTTTGCCACACTGCCGCTTTCAGGATCTTAGTTCCCCAACCAGGGATGGAACCCAGGCCCTCGGCAGTGAAAGCGCAGAGTCCTAACCACTGGACCACCAGAGAATTCCTAAACACACTTTTTCTATGGAGGGCTGAATAGTAAATATGTCAGGTTTGCAGGCCATACAGTCTCTACTGAGACAACTCAACTCTGTTGCTGTAGCATGGAAACAGGTGTAGATAATACATAAATGTATGGTGCGGCTGTGTTCCAATAAAACTTTATTTAGAGACCCAGTAATCAGGTCAGATTCGGCCCACCTGCCACCACCCGCCAACCTCTGCTTCAGGATTCCCCAGTCTCCCAGGAGACAATGACCTCTTCCTACAAGTCTGACTACTCTCAGCATCACAACAACAGCAACAACAAAATAACACATAACTTACAGATAATTAGCCCCATCCCCTGCCTCCTGGTTAGGTTAGAAGAGGGTAAGAGGCAGCACGCAGTGTAGTTAAGGGCACAGATGTTACAGGCAGACAGACTCAGGTTCTTAGTTCCACCTGCAGCCTGTGTGACTTGGGCAAATGATTTCACCCGCTGAGACTCAGTTTTCTCAGCTGTAAAGTGGAGACTGCACTAATTCAACATGTCCCCCCAACATCTTCTGGGGCTGCTGTGCTGTGTCAAAGAGAAACGTCCAATCAATGCTAGCTCTATTATCTTTATTATCATTTCACATCTACGACCTTCCAGCTACCGTGTTGCTTTTGCTGTTGGTAACCATTATAATACCGACAATGACACTATTCTCTGGCTCCATCAGAGCCCCTGGATACCAGAAGCCCTAGTGTATGTACCATCTTTGCACCCCTCTGAGGCCATGAACATAGTTGGCTGGCTGCCTGGCTGGGTGGCCAGAGCTGGGTCTTTACTTACGACTGGGGGACCCCTCCGATCCCGAAGCCCACCAGGCCCCGGAGCACCAGGATCCAGCTGTACACGGGCGCGAAAGCACTGAGGATGCCATAGTACAGGGTCCAGAGCACACTGATCTTCAGCCCCTGCGGAGAAGGAAGACACAGGGCTTCTCAGCATCTCCAGGTCACATGTCCCCTGCACATGTTCAAAGTCACCAATAGGGTCATGGTAAAGGGTGATCCACACAGCCAAGGGGATGCCCGGGGTTCTCTGCATGGGTGGCACCCACCCTGAGGGGGTGTGGGGGAAAACTGTGGATCATTCTTGGTTGTCCCAATGATTGGCATTTAACAGATACATCCCAGAGATGTTAGATGTCTCACAGCGCGTGAGACCTAATAAAGACTTACCCTGTGTCCTGCACCAGCTCGAATCAAACTTCCCACCCTACCATCTCGCAGTTGAAAACTGTTTATGGTTATCAGCGCCTAGATCTTCACTCTAGTTTACATATAAACAGGATTTTGGAAGGTGGGTCACGTAATTTTTCAGGAATGCAACTTCTAGGTAAATCAAAGGAGGATACACTTTGTTTTATCCAGAATTTTACAAAATGGTCCATCATTTCAGAAAACCGTGTTGCCAATGGCAACGCTGCGTGTGATAGCTGAGTGACTGAGGGAACACTTCGGCATCTGTCTGCATTCATAGGGCTTCTATGTGTATCTATGAATAGATTGATCTGAATCTTATTTCAAAACATCAGATATAAAGAAAAAGCATTGACAAGATTCCTTTAAATCCAAACTTATTTATAATTGGGGCAAATAGTAACTACTTCCTTTTAGGATCTAGGCAGAGTTGTGTGTAAATATTTGCATATTGAAAGTAAATTTATTAATTACCTCCTTTAAAAATTTTCTCCCTTGTATCATAGTTAGAGCATTATAACTGACTTCTTTATTATTTTTATTTTTTTATTTAATTTTTTTTGGCCACGCCGCGAGGCTTGCGGGATCTTAGTTCTCTGGCCAAGGATCGAACCCCGGCCTCTGGCAGTGCAAGCATGAAGTCCCAACCACTGGACCACCAGGGAAGTCCCTGACTTCTTTTTTAAAACTGTGTAAGCAGCTAGGTTATTTTATCTTTGAAATTATTTCTGGATTATTAGGGGCACTATTAAAAATTTTATAATTTTTTTAAATAAAGGGGACACTGTAGGGAATTCCCTGGCGGTCCAGTGGTTAGGACTCAGTGCTTTCACTGCCATGCCCTGCGTTCGATCCCTGGTCAGGGAACTAATATCCCACAAGCCGCATGGTGCAGCCAAAAAAAAAAAAAAGACATTGTATTTGATGGGGTTGAAAACCTCCTAGGAACACAATACTGCAGGACAAACCTGGTACATATTCCTGGAGTGTCAATTACCCTTAGAGACTGAGAAAAAATTAAGGGTGAATGTAATTTAAAATAGAGTTTTTATAACACAACCAACACCAAATGTATTATGGAGTAGAATGCAAATTTAACATGAATTTTAGACCCGCCACATGAGGTCTGAGCAGACCTCCCTCTGCAGCACTGTTCCTACGTCTGCAGGACTGAGTTCACCCTTCTGCCAGCTCCCCATACCCCCATGCTTCAGGGAGAAAGTGTGAGACATACTAATTTTAGCTTTAAAATGAAAATGAATTAAAAGTGACTAGAGAGGGAATTTGGAGGTCTACCAGATGATTTCAGGTCTTTTGGAAAACGATTTTAGGTGGAAGAGACAATGTTTTAAATAACTTTGCATCACCTTGCAAGCAGGCGATCTCCTTTTCACTTTAACCTTCACTTGTCTGATTACGCCCAAGAGGAAGTATCCATGTGGTGCTGGTCTTTTTTTTCTAAATTTATTTATTTATTTATGGCTACATTGGGTCTTCGTTGCTGCCTGCCTGCTTTCTCTAGCTGAGGCGAGTGGGGGCTACTCTTCGCTGTGGTGCGCGGGCTTCTCACTGCGGTGGCTTCTCTTGTGCGGGGCAAGGGCTCTATTCGCGCGGGCTTCAGTAGTTGTGGCTCATGGGCTTAGCTGTTCTAAGACATGTGGGATCTTCCCGGACCAGAACTTGAATCCGTGTTCCCTGCATTGGCAGATGGATTCTTAACCCTGCTGGTCTCTCTTTAACACCTTTTTAAACATCTGCTAATCTCTCACTTTAACAGAGAGGGCAGTGGGGCAACCATACCAGCTAGAATTTTTTTTTAATTAATTAATTAATTTATTTATTTTGGGCTGTGCTGGGTCTTTTTTGCTGCGCGCGGGCTTTCTCTAGTTGACGTGAGCAGGGGCTACTCTTCGTTGCGGTGCGTGGGCTTCTTATTGCGGTGGCTTCTCTTATTGCGGTGGCTTCTCTTGTTGCGGAGCACGGGCTCTAGGCCCGCGGGTTTCAATAGTTGTGGCACAAGGGCTCAGTAGTTGTGGCTTGCGGGTTGTAGAGGGCAGGCTCAGTAGCTGTGGCTCAGGGGCCTAGTTGCTCCGCACCATGTGGGATCTTCCCGGACCAGAGCTTGAACCCGTGTCCCCTGCATTGGCAGGCAGATTCTTAACCACTGCGCCACCAGGGAAGCCCCCAGCTAGAATTTTATAACATTGTTTTCCTTGTATTTATTTTTGCAGCTACTTCCTATTTACTGCAGTTGCTATTGATTTCCCATTTAAGGCTCTCTATCAAGTTTCCTTTTCAAAAAACATGCATTTAAGGATTTAAAAAAATGTTGATATAAAGAAAGATATTAAGTATATAAGAGAACAGGTGGAGCAGGAATTATTCAAGCCCAGGAAAACCTGGATCTATTGTAATAATGAATAACAATAATAATTAATAAATAATAAAGCAACCTTTCTGTTCCCCTAAACCCAGGGCTATGATATTGGTACCTGCCACACATACACTTGGTTCCTTTCTTTTGGCTTAAGCTAACTTAATAGGGATTTTCTTCCTTGGAACCCAACAAGTCTTGAATCAGTAACAAGACATCATTAGCAGCAGAGAAAATAAAAGAACAGAAGGAAAACAGCAGGAGGAGAGGAGAGGGGAGAGAGGAGGGCACCCAGACTGGCACATGGCAGCCAAGCCTCTCTCACGGGGCTGCCCGGCAACTGTGCTATCCCAGTGAGGTCACCGGGTGCCCCCATACCAGGCAGCAAAGACAAGCAGGCTGATCTGTCCTGTCAGGTCATAGCAGGGTACAGCTGGCTCTGCATTTGCCCGCCTATGCCAGGGCTTTCCAGCTGCCCAGAAAATGAGGACTCAGCAACCATTTGGAAGTACTGTTATAGCTATTGCAAAGGCACCAGCAGTGCCAACAAGCCCCATCTAAGCACTGCTTGGGGACTCTGCAGAAATGTCCTTTGGGCTTCTCATCACCTACAGTTGTCGTTCCACCTAACATCTGTTCTGCCTTTTAGATTGTTACCACTCCCTCCCTTCCTCCCTCCCTTCCTCCCTCCCTTCCTTTCTTCCTTCCATATCTATTAAGCATCCTCTGTATACCAGGCACTAGAGATAGATGGATAGATATTATACATTTATTAATTTGCTGATTCAGTTATTCATTCAACAATAAGCATGTATTGAGTGACTGCAGTATACCAGACACTTAGAGATACTGATACATATTATTCATTCATTCAATACACAGGTATCGAACACCTGCTGTGTGCCCAGCACTAGAGGTACTGAAATGTATCATTCATTCATTCACTCATTTGTTCACTATACATGTATTGAGCACCTGCTGTGTGCCCAGCACTAGAGGTACTGAAATGTATCATTCATTCATTCACTCATTTGTTCACTATACATGTATTGAGCACCTGCTGTGTGCCCAGCACTAGAGGTACTGAAATGTATCATTCATTCATTCACTCATTTGTTCACTATACATGTATTGAGCACCTGCTGTGTGCCTGGCGGTTGAGGTCCTAATATACATTATTCATTCATTCATCCATTCACTCTGCACACATTGACAGCCTACTGCTTGCTAAGCACTTGGCTTTGTCCTGGGCTAGGGCAGGCCACATGACAGCCAGAGTCTCTGACTTCATGGAACTCTCATTTGCATTTCTTAAATCGCAGCCCCATCATTACACTGGATCCTCACAGTGGCCTGTGGAAAGACGTTATTTTCATGACCACTTTATAAATCAGCACGTTGAGGGCCGACAGAGTTGAGTGATTTGTTCAGGATCAGCAGAGTCAAAACTGGAGCCAGGATTTCTAATGCCCGAAGCTGTACTTTGAATGAGCCACTCCCCTTCTCCAGGACCTTTGATGGCTCCCCATTACCTCTGGCAGAGAACATACACACGTGATGCAGGTGTAAATGCAGTGAGGACAGGTGGGCCTGGGTGAATGAAAGAGAACTTGCCCTGCCTTGCCAGCCTCAGCTCCAGACGAAAGCTAACATCACAGAGTGTGGATCCCAAGCTGCCGGATAACGCAGCTTTCCAAAAACCCACACCTCTTTTTACTTTTATGCAAAAATATGTGATTTTTGAACAGAGGCAACTGATTCAAAATCCCATAAAGCATTGCATGGGATAAATCATACGCATCTGGGGGCCACATTTGGCTCATGGCCCACCTGTTTGCCACCTGGAGCCTGGAAAGGCTCTCATCTTGCTGCCACTTGGATGCCAGGCCTGCAACCCCAAAGAAGCATGCTGATCTCATTGCCATGAGCATTGCTCAGTCTCCTGCAGGACTGTCTGGCTCAAGCCTCCTGGTACTCGCCCATCTTTCTCAAGCACAAGGAAAATAGTCACAGGCAAGGAAACCCGAGGATCTTCAAAATATTGAAAAGAGAGGCCCAGTGCCTGCCAGCCACCTCTTTTTCCTCCTTAGAGATAATGTGGTCCTGTAGCCTTTGAACTAGAGGATGACCTGATCACATTCTAAATCTTTTTTTTTTGAGTCCCAACCAAAAGTAGTTACCATTAATCACGGGCTAACCATGCATCTGTAAATACTGTTCTAAGTGTATTATATACATTTTCTTTTTTTCTTCTTTTTCGGTACGCGGGCCTCTCACCATTGTGGCCTCTCCCGCTGCGGAGCACAGGCTCCGGAAGCACAGGCTCAGCGGTCATGGCCCACGGGCCCAGCCGCTCCGTGGCATGTGGGATCTTCCCGGACCGGGGCATGAACCTGCGTCCCCTGCATCAGCAGGCGGACTCTCAACCACTGCGCCACCAGGGAAGCCCTACATTTTCTTATTTAATCCTCCCAGCAATCCTTTGAGCTCCTACTGTTGTCAACCCTATTTTGCCGATGGGAAAACTGAGGCTCAGAGAGGTAAAGCAGCTGTCTCAAGGTTACCTCGCTCGACAGGGGGCGCTACGTTATGAACCCGGATGCGTTTATCTCCATCTGCACAAGGCCACACACCCACAGTCGCCCTTCCTTTCTGCGTCTGCCACAAGCCCCCCGGCTGTATAAACTTCTGTAGGAATCAAAGCATTCTCGGGGCTTCCCTGGTGGCGCAGTGGTTGAGAGTCCGCCTGCCAATGCAGGGGACACGGGTTCGTGCCCCGGTCCGGGAAGATTCCACATGCCGCGAAGCGGCTGGGCCCGTAAGCCATGGTCGCTGAGCCTGCGCGTCCGGAGCCTGTGCTCCGCAACGGGAGAGGCCACAACAGTGAGAGGCCCGCGTACCGTAAAAAAAAAAAAAGAAAGAAAGAAAAGCGTTCCACCGAGTCCTAACCCCACATGTGATCCTCCTGCAAAGTCACGCAGCAGACGCCCTCACAGAAACCTCCCAGCTGAGCCAAGGAAGATCAGGGAGCTAAGAGGAGGTTCTCCGAGCTTGCCAAGGCTCGCCAGCTGTCTGGCTCGCCTGCTGGTCCTGGAGGAGTTCTGGGGAAGCTTTATAATTAGAGCCGGATCCATCCTCCACGAGGTTGGGCCAGAATTCCATGCTGGGGAGAAGGAGGCTCTTCAATCTGGTGGCACTTTCTCTCTCTCTCTCCGGTCACGCCAGCTTTATGTTGGGTGTGGTATTTAGCAAGCTGCTCAGGAGATCTGGAGGAACCCTCTGCAGACAGCCCCCTCCAGGCTTCATCTATTTGGGGTGGATGAATGTTCAACTAATCAAATGAATTCCAGGGAATCGTTCAGTGATGTCTCCCAGCAGCCAAGGTCAAGGTGATGGATGTGAACTCTGGAGCCAGATGCACCAGCATTTTAACACCGGCCTTGCCATTTATTGTCACCGTGAGCTTGGCAAATAGGAAGGATAATGGAAATTGAAGAAACATTTCCTCTGTGTCAAGAGCTTTCTGTCACAAGGGTCATTTACTCCCCGTAACAGCCCTATGGGGAAGACTATTATTATACCATTTACAGATGAGGAAACTGTGGCACAGACAGATTGAGCGCCAAGGGGATGGGGGTGGGCACCACCAGCATCTTCCACGTTCTGAAATGCACATCCTTGGGTCCCACTAGGGATATGTGATTTCAAGAGTCCACAGCCTCAGAGCAACGTCTTCTCTTTGCCCTTCAGTGTATCCCTGAATTAATTAGACCCCCACCAAATGCTCAGTCAGCATAAGTTTTGCTACTTCGTCAATGCCATCACAAAGATAACCCAGAGGACACGAGCTTAGGAGAAGTTGCCTTACTGTTTTCCTGCCATACTGGTCTGAGATGTTTCCCCAGAGGGTAGAACTGGACATCATGCCGACAAAGACCACCTGTGTGGGCAAAGACAGTTTCTGTTAGATAATGACATGGAGCATCGTGGAGAAAAGGAACACCAATTTGAAAGTGTGACGTCACACTCCTGTAATAAGAATGAAGCAAGCTTTACTGAGAACGTGTTGAGATGCAAATACTAGTCTACATGCTTCATGTTACTGTTTAAGCCTCACAACAATCCCATGGGGCGGGTGCTATTATTATCCCCATTTCACAGATGAGGAAACAGAGACTCAGAGAGGGGAGGTCACATGGCCTGGGTCACACAAGTGTAAGTGATGCAGCCTGGGCTGGAATCAGGCTGCATGGCTGCAGAGCTAGTATTTTACCAATTTCTCATCAAACCCAAGAAATGTCTTATGGCTAAAAAAATGTTAAAGGTTGC
This sequence comes from Neophocaena asiaeorientalis asiaeorientalis, assembly GCF_003031525.2. Classification (NCBI taxonomy): domain Eukaryota; kingdom Metazoa; phylum Chordata; class Mammalia; order Artiodactyla; family Phocoenidae; genus Neophocaena; species Neophocaena asiaeorientalis. The sequence goes on along the minus strand of NW_020172781.1, from coordinate 4,929,461 downwards.
AAGGTAGAGTTTGGAGGATATGAAAACAGGAGACAGGAGGTTAGGATGGGAGTTGTAAGCCATTAGCAAGAGACAGCAACCATGGAGTGCTCACTGTGTGCTGGGTAAAGTCCTTGTTCCGTTGTTAACCCTTGATCAGAGCAGATGAGTTATAAATGCTCATACCCATTTTATAGATGGGTAGCTTGAGGTTTAGAAGTTTTAAGAAACCTGCTCTTATCCCAGGGAGGAGAGGGTAGAGACAGGTCTTAAACCCAAACAGGCCGACTAGAGCTCTCTTCACTGTTCTATCCTTTCCAGAGCACTCACCAAGTGTCAGACACCACACTGAATGCTTTTTACATATGTCTTACCTAATTCTCACAGCAGCCCTAAGGAGTGGGTACTATTATTATCCCCAGTTTACATATAAGGCCACTGAGGCCCAGAGACGGGAATGGCACTGCTTAGTGTGGTCTGAACCCAAAAGCATCCCTCCAGGCATGACCTAGAGCAGAGGGCTCCAAACCGGCTACACAGAGGTGTTCCAAGGGAGAAGCAGATTTGGACAGTTTTAAAGGAATTCATTTCCAGGCCCTCAACTTCCATAGAGATTCTTTCCTGAGAACAGGTTAGGGGTCTCACCAGTTCCCTCCTCCCTTTCTCAACCACCCCTCCCCCACTTCTCCCTACTGCATCCTCTCAATGCACCTTTTGAGGTTAAACCCTCCAGGATGCCTCCAGAAGGACACCAATGACACAGTTACAAATCCTTTCGCAAGTCATCTTGATTCCAATTCCATTTTATTATTATTATTTTTAATTTTATTTATTTATTTTTTTTTTTTGCGGTACGCTGGCCTCTCACTGTTGTGGCCTCTCCCGTTGCGGAGCACAGGCTCCGGACGCGCAGGCTCAGCGGCCATGGCTCACGGGCCCAGCCGCTCCGCGGCATGTGGGATCTTCCCGGACCGGGGCACGAACCCGTGTCCCCTGCATCGGCAGGCGGACTCTCAACCACTGTGCCACCAGGGAAGCCCCATTTTATTATTTTTAAACAAATTGCAGGAGAGCCTAATCAAGCTGTCAGCAAATTAGATCACTAAAAATAATTTTTCATAAACGACTGCTGTGTGCTCTTCAGCACGAGACTTGGAAGTTGTTGGAAAACATCAAGTGGCATTAGTTTATTGAGTTATTACAAAACTCCTTCAGTTTCCTCCCCCCAAAGTTTTTATATGTGAACAAAGCCTTTCATATTCGTAGCCATTCAATAAATATGAAAGGTAGGAGTAGCATAGTGGCTGAACCCTGTCTCATTTTAGCAATAAGTAATGATTCAAGAATGCATGACAGGGCTTCCCTGGTGGCGCAGTGGTTGAGAGTCCGCCTGCCGATGCAGGGGACACGGGTTCGTGCCCCGGTCCGGGAAGATCCCGCATGCCGCGGAGCGGCTGGGCCCGTGAGCCATGGCCGCTGAGCCTGCGCGTCCAGAGCCTGTGCTCCGCAACGGGAGAGGCCACAACTGTAAGAGGCCCGCATAACGCAAAAAAAAAAAAAAAAAAAAAAAAAAAAAAAAAAGAATGCATGACATAATTGGGAAACACTCCGTAGCCCTCATGAAGAGGTGTGTTCCTGATAAAGTGACTTATGTTTAGCAATTATTTATCAAAATTAATTCTATCTTGTTTTGATCTGTTGTTTATTACTAAAAATTATCATGATAACTTACTGCAGGAGAAAAATGTTAATACTCAGAGCCTTATGAGCTCAGAAAATTAAAAACAATAACTTAAAATGTCACAAAAACTATGATAGGGTGACAAATGAAGTACTTTCAAGCATAATAAAACATTACATTAAGATAAAATTATATGGAGAAATGGAATGAAAATACCAGTTCAAGAAGAAAACAAGACAATGCAAAATTTCCAAATTCTTCTGAAGAGCTTATTCATGTTATTTTTACACAGGTGATGGTGGGTAGCAGATAAATATTTCAATTCCATTGGACACATTAAAAAGAGTGATATGGGACTCCCCTGGTGGCGCAGTGGTTAAGAATCTGCCTGCCAGTGCAGGGGACATGGGTTTGAGCCCTGGTCTGGGAAGATCCCACATGACACCAAACAGCTAAGCTCGTGTGCTACTGAGCCTGCGCTCTAGAGCCCGTGAGCCACAACTACTGAAACCCGCGCACCTAGAGCCATGCTCCGCAACAAGAGAAGCCACTGCAATGAGAAGCCCACACACAACAATGAGTAGCCCCCGCTCGCCGCAACTAGAAAAAGCCCACGCGCAGCAACGGAGACCTGACGCAGCCAAAAATAAATAAATAGATAAATAAATAAATAAATTTTAAAAAAATAAAAAATGAAGAGTGATATGAAAGTTTTATTTGAACTTTTAATATTTCAATACTCCAGAAATTATATATGCTGCAACTATAATTTTAAAGTTTTAACGTCAATTTAAAAACTTGTGAGACTCCTGGGGGCTGCATAGTTTTTACACAATTCTTTTCTAGATTAGTGAGAGCAAAAGTGTTTGATGATTACTGTCTTGGGGTAAAGTGTGGCCTTAGTCATGTGCTAAATGATATCCTTACATCCCGAAAGAGTCAAGCATCCCTGTAAACACCCGTTTCCCCCCATTCTCACTCTCCCAGGGGAGACCTAGGCACCGCAGAGTACTGGTTATATATCACAGTAATTACGGTAACCTCACACAGTATTGCCTGTGACAGCAACGATGGTCAGTCTCATCCTTCTTAGGTACTTTATGCAGCTGAAGCAGCTCCTGCAGTGCCCTAACTTTTCTGCAGAAAACTTGACCATGGAACTTCACTGCTTTACTAGCCCATGAGTCCAAACCTGATACCATAGGAAAGTGATCCAGGGCAGTAAACTGGGGGCAGGGGCTCTGAGTCTGCCTGGCCTTGATTTCAATCCTGCCTCTGCCTCTGGTAGGCTGTGTGAGTTTGGGCAAGTCATAACACCTGTCTGAGACTTAGTGTCCTTATCTGTAGAAATGGGAGGAGTAATAACAGCACCTCTTTTATAGGTTGAGAGGGTTGAAGAGGTAAAGCATGGAAAACCCCTAGCACAGATGCTAGCATATAAGTGCTCGTTGATAAATGGTGGCTGTTAGGAACCAATGACAAGGGATCAAAAAGGCCTCGCATCACGAAAACACAGACCTGTGATTATTCCTTAGGAGGTATTAGTGAGAATGAAGAAAGAAAGAAGCATCATTTACCCGACCTCTACCATGTGCTAGGCACTCTAGGGATTTTGTTGACCATCCGAAGTCAAACAGGCGTTATCACCCCTATTTTGCAGATGATGAAATAGAGCCGAAAGTGTCTCATTCAAGGTCACACATCTCAAGGTAACTAAACCACAAAAATCCAGATGTATGCGCTTATGAAGTTCCTTATTGCCTTGTTGCCAAAGGCCAAAGGCACTCAGGCCATTCTTGAACAGCTGTCCATAGAAAAACAGCATTCTGGGAGGCATTCCTAGTCAGCAATGACTCTGCCACTAGCTAGGCTGTGTGACCTTTTGTGAGTGACTTAACCTCTCTGCACTCATCTTCCTCAGCTCATAACAGTACCTACCTCATAGCATTGTGAGGATTAAAAAGCACAATGTATATTGCACATATATTGTATACAGTGTATATAAAGCCATTTGCACTGTAAATGCTCAATAAACATTAGCTTTTGTGGGTATCATTATTTTTATCCTCTTATCCAGCCTGGCCATTCCCCTCCCTTTTAGAAGATTGCCGTTGAACTATCTCTGACAAAAATTAAGCGTCTGACTCATGCTCCTCCAAGCCTTAGTTCCAGGGAGCAGCAGCTCCTATGATTTACTGAACATGTACTATGTTGTTTCCAATCCTCAAGTCACCCTCATGTGGGAGGAACTGGCATCTTTTTGGAAGAGTGAGGCTTATAAGGTTTAAGTGATACGATCAGGTGCGTTCCAGCTTCCTGGCAATTGAGCAGGATATCTGGGGCCCCCAGGTAGCTGGAACCCTCAGGAGAGGTTAGAGTTGGCTGCAAAGCTGCCAGGATATGTGAGATGGAGAAGGGAGGAGGAATCTGAGGTAATGGTGTTTCCATTCAGGGTTTAAGTCTTTTCTGTTGAGTCCTTGGCAGCAGAAGGAGGAGGGGGACATCCTACAGAAACCACCCCTCCCCCCGGGGAGACCAGAAATGTGCACAAAAGGAAAGAGCTGCTGGGCTGCCTACCGAGGTCAGCAACGCCACCTGCCAGCTGGGCAGCCGCCACTCGCAGTGCAGCTGCGGCGCAAGGATGCTCAGGATCATCATCTCCATGGCGTCAGCCATCTGCAGGGAGCAAGCAAACAACATGAGGCCAGGATGCCGCCTGGCCAGGGCCGGCTGGCCCCTCACCAAGTCCACGACCCCAAGCAAGTGTGTACAAAAATCCCTCTTCTACCTTCTGCTGAGTGCCCTATCACACATCAAAACACACTGGAAGTTGGGACTTCCCTGGAGGTCCAGTGGTTAAGACTCCACCCTCCCAATGCAGGGGGCACGGGTTTGACCAGGGCGGGGAAGTAAGATCCTGCATGCCGATCCCGCGTGCCGCTGCAGAGTGGTCAAAAATACAATAGATAAATTAAATTTTAAAAACACACTAAAATAAAGCACCGCCTGGAAGGGTGGGATAGGGAGGGTGGGAGGGAGGGAGATGCAAGAGGGAAGAGATATGGGAACATACGTATATGTATAACTGATTCACTTTGTTATAAAGCAGAAACTAATACACCATTGTAAAGCAATTATACCCCAATAAAGATGTTAAAAAAAAAAAAACAAACACTGAAAGCTCCAGTAGTTAAAACAGTGTGGTGCCATGCAGGAATTGACAACTAGACATTCAATATTCTTTGTGTGTGTGTGTTCTCCCGTGTTTGGAAAAACTTAGGGGCACTCCCCGAATGAAGTGGTAAGATATCATATTTCAAAAATCAGAAAAACATTTTTATAGAGGTAGAGAGACAATGACCTTTTTGTCTTATAGCTCAATTAAAAACTAGTTTCTCTTTGGTCATCGTTCATGTAGAATTGTCAGTATAGTTAATGAGTGACCTTTTAACATTATTAAAACATACTGGGAAGCCCTGGTAGTTAAATATAGTGGTACCTTTACTGGATTAAACAGACAGAGCAATGGCACAGAAATGAGAGTCAAGAAGCAAACCCATGTAGCCGTGGGAATGTGGTGGATGATAAAGGCGGCTCTGCAAATTAGTGGGAAAAATGATGTGGGGAAATTGATGACTGTTTGGTAAACTATGTAGTTAAATCTCAGTCTTGCACTAGTTACAAAAAATCAATTTCAATTGTATTAACGGTCTAGATGCATTATTTGCTTTAGGTAGATTAAGGGAGTTCGACGAGGGCTCATGAGCCCCTTAAAACGAAGGCACATTTTGATCTGTGCATGTTTTTCTAGGGTGAGCCTCACAGATGACATCAGAATCTTATAGAAGCCCTGAGCCTCAAAGGGTTGAGAACCACTTAATTAACCAGAAGCTTCAACTTCTCCTTGAGGGCAATTGTCAACCACACCTAACCTCCGCAGCCCCCAACCCCCAGACCTTCATTATCACCCAGGGTCACTCAACCCAAACTCTGCTGATTCAAGCAAAGGCTCTATGTGGAAGGAGCTGTGTCCTTCCATGTAGACCATGGAAAGCCAGTTGAGCAGCACAGGTGTTCCTTGGAAACTGAAGGTGAGGTTACTGTCCCCAGAGATACTTGCCCAAGCCAAGCCGGTGAGAACAGAGAGCTTCCATTGAAATTTTCCAAAACCAATGGCTTCCACCGCATCTTCCACCATGAAAGTATCTGGGAAGGAGAAGGGGGAGGTGGAGGAAGGAGTCAGTGCACCTTGCAGTTGTCCTAGTGTGTGTGGCCTAGGTGGGGGCGGGGGGGGGGTCCCTGGCCAAGCTCTTTAAAGGCAGTGCATGCTGCTTCTAGAACTTATCCTAGAAAAACCTTCCAGCAAGCAAGAAGGTATATCTTGCTGCAAAGTCCAACGCAACATTGTTTCTACAAAAGGAAAAACTGGACAACCCAGAATGTCTATCAACAGGGAATTGGTTAAATTATTTTATATATTATATTTAAATGTTTATATATCTACATTATGAAATACAACCCATCTGTTTAAAAATGGGCAGATATAGAAAGATGCATACAGTATATATTGCTAATTTTAAGAAAACAAAGCAAGATGGACCACGGGGAGCAAGATTAAGTGTCCACAGACTGTCGACAGGGTTATCTATCAGCATTCACTTTTTTGTACATTTCGATCATGTCTGAATGCTTCCTAAATAAACACACATTATTTGTATACTCAGAAAAAAAAAAAGGATATAATTTAGAAGCTCATAAGTGTTTTGAGAAAGACGAAAAGACTAACTGCAATGTGGTGTGCTGGATTGGTTCCTGTAACAGCACTGCTGGGAAAACTGGTGAAATCTGAATGAAGTCTGGAGTTTCCTGGATAGTACTGCACCGGTGTTAATTTCTTAGTTTTGACAAGTGTGCCATGGTTAAGTAAGATGTTAACTTTAGGGGAAGCTGCATGAAGAGTATATGAAAAAATAACAAACAGACAAAAAAGATTTTGAGAAAGACAAAAAGAGTATACGAGAACTCTCTGTGCTATCTTTGCAACTTTTCTGTAAATTTAAAATAATCCAGGGACTTCCCTGACAGTCCAGTGGTTAAGACTCTGCGCTCCCAATGCAGGGGGCACAGGTTCAATCCCTGGTCGGGGAACTAAGGTTCGCATGCTGCACAGCAAAGCCAAAAAAAAAAGTCCAAAATAAAAAGTTAACTAAAAAATAAAAATACTAAAGGAGCATGCTGGGTGGCCTTCCTGTGGGGCCTCTGAGGATCACATCAGCCTCTGCTGGGAGTTGTCATCTTATTAGAATTTCAATCATGGGCCCCTTATAGCAATCATAATTTTCTCTAGAAGTATGAGCTGGTGTTTATCACCCCAGCGGGGTCTGGTTTCCTTCAGTAAAAATACTGAGGAGAAAGCAGAGTGAGTTCTATAACATCATCAATAATAAGAACAGTAATAGTAATAATATAATGGTGTCTTTATGGAGTGCTCCCTGTGGGTCAGGCACTGCCCTAAGAGCTTGATGTACATTATCTCATTTACTCCCTGTCACAACTACTAGTTAAGGCTCAGTCTTAGCCCCATTTTACAGAGGAGGACATGAACTTGCCCACTGTTAACGTAGCTGGCACACTGAGATCTGGGAATTGAGCCCACATCAGCCTGAGCCTGAAGCCACTGCTTCTAACCTCTGCCTCCCCTTCCTCCCCAGTCATTGCCTCCTTAGATCTGCCAACAACAGGCCTTGGGCTCAAGCCATTAATCCTCTCGTTGGGAATCGCTTTCAGGAATGCATAGAATGTTTTCAGCCATCAGCATCGTCAGGTGGTGAGGGGAGACCAGGTCCCCTAGCACGGCTTCAAGTCTCTTGTTTGACCATCTGTATGCAGAGGGAGCACAGGGTCATGGGTAGGAATGTGGTCTCTGAGGCCAGATTTCCTGGGTGTAAATCCAGCTTGGCTAAGTTCTAGCTGTGTGACCCTGGGCAAGATACTTAACCTTCTGTACTTCCGTGTCCTCTCCTGGAAAATGGGAAAGATAATCGTAATACTTCCAATTGGAACTGTTGTGAAGATCAAATGGGTAATATGTGTAAAGTGCTTAGAACAGTGCCTGGCACAGAGGTAATCCTCAGCCTGTGTCTGCTGCTCTAACCACTTCTGTCATCTTCACAATCACCACTGCCACCATCATCATTACATTATCATCAGCACCATCATCATCTCATCATCACCATCACCATCACCATCACCATCATCATCATCATCACCATCACCATCACCATCTCATCACCATCACAATCATCATCACCATCACCATCACCACCCTCATTATCACCATCACCATCACCATCTCATCATCGTCATCATCATCTCTATCACCATCACCATCATCATCACCATCTCATCATCGTCATCATCATCTCTATCACCATCACCATCATCATCACCATCTCATCATCGTCATCATCATCTCTATCACCATCACCATCATCATCACCATCTCATCATCGTCATCATCATCTCTATCACCATCACCATCATCATCACCATCTCATCATCGTCATCATCATCTCTATCACCATCACCATCATCATCACCATCTCATCATCGTCATCATCATCTCTATCACCATCACCATCATCATCACCATCTCATCATCGTCATCATCATCTCTATCACCATCACCATCATCATCACCATCTCATCATCGTCATCATCATCTCTATCACCATCACCATCATCATCACCATCTCATCATCGTCATCATCATCTCTATCACCATCACCATCATCATCACCATCTCATCATCGTCATCATCATCTCTATCACCATCACCATCATCATCACCATCTCATCATCGTCATCATCATCTCTATCACCATCACCATCATCATCACCATCTCATCATCGTCATCATCATCTCTATCACCATCACCATCATCATCACCATCTCATCATCGTCATCATCATCTCTATCACCATCACCATCATCATCACCATCTCATCATCGTCATCATCATCTCTATCACCATCACCATCATCATCACCATCTCATCATCGTCATCATCATCTCTATCACCATCACCATCATCATCACCATCTCATCATCGTCATCATCATCTCTATCACCATCACCATCATCATCACCATCTCATCATCGTCATCATCATCTCTATCACCATCACCATCATCATCACCATCTCATCATCGTCATCATCATCTCTATCACCATCACCATCACCATCACCATCTCATCATCATCATCATTATCATCTCTATCACCATCATCATCATCATCATTGTGGCTGCCATCCTCAGCCAAGTGTTAGTCAATGTTGTTGACCGTCAGGGATTATGATATAACCTTGCCTGCTGAAGAAAGCCATGTAGGTCCAGCCCCACACTTCCAGTGTCACCCCTGGCCTCCAGGCCCTCCTACCTGCCCCTTCACAAGATCCCTCTGAGCATACCACCTGGAGAGGCAACCCTGGTACCTCAGAGCCCCTGACTGTGGCCTGGGCCGATGCCCCAAATTCAGGGTCCCCTCACCGTCAGTGGGATTGGCAAACTCCTTAGGCACAGCTGCCCCATCATCCAGCTCGACGGCCTCTAGGCCTGCACGGACCCCTTCAATCTGGACCTCATGCTCTCCCGAAGCCGTGTCGTCCTCTGACCTTGCACTCTCGCCTGTGCGACGGAATTTCACCACCCTAGAGGACAGAGCAAATCTGGTCATGATGGCTAGAACTCCTCCTCAATGGCCTTGCTGTATAGCTGTTGTGTCCAAGACAGGTGACAAGCTTTTCTCTCATGGTCTAGAGAGTTGAATGGGTGGAGGAGAGGTGGGGGTGGGCATTTCTGTTGAGTTGGACTGTGGGGAGGGTGACAACTTTAAGGGCTGCCTAGTACAGTTGGATGGGTTGGGCACTGCACAACTCCAGGGGGAGCCCTGTTCACATGGTAAGTTATGTGAATGAGGATATCCTTGCGCTAGACCTAAAAACTGGTTGGAAGTACATGTGTTTCAGAATTTACGTTCCTCTATCTATATCTAATGGAAGTAACAATTTGGTCACCTAAGGGTAACATTATGCCCACCAAAAGTTGCCCACACAGTATTTTTTTTTTTTAATTTAAAGTGGATGCCAATGTTTTAAAATTAGGAGAATTCACATAAAAATCCAGATTCCCGACATCTCTTTCAAAAGTAGACTATCTGGCCACCTGGGGCACACATTCTAATAAGGGACCAACATGGCTAGACCAGGGCTAGATGGGACACACGATGCACAGGTGACCACAGTCTTGTCCTCTCCAAATAACCTCCAGCCCTGACAGTCTCCTGCCACTTATCTTTATACTTGCTTTGTGTTCCACTCACTTGGCACTTTGTCCCCTTTGTCTGGCTCTGTAGCCATTTGAGTTTGAGACCCCGTGGACTCCACTCTCGACACAATACATTCCTTCACACTGTGCTCCTTCTTGTTACTCGGAAACGCCTTGACTTCTCTGAGCAGCAACTTCTTAACCTGGGACTCAGAGGCAAAAATACATGTCTCCTCCAACTTCCTCACCCCCAAACACAAAACTCCTGCTCTCTGCCAGCCCTGTGGTGAGTTTCAGGGTGACAGCAGCAACAGGAGAGATGAGTCCCTACCCTCACAGGAGAGAGTCACATGGAATGAGTAATGCCCATTTCTCCCAGAGCTTTGAAAAACGGAGTCTGCAATGACATGGGCATGAAGGGCAGAGGGCTGATGAGGGACTGGAGGGCAAATCTGGGCAACGTTTTTAAAAGGTAAAAATGGAGACATTTCTAAGTAAAAAGTATTGCTATCAACATTATCATCAATTAATTATTGCATTATTCCATACATTTCACCAAGAATAACTGGTACTCTGGCATAGAAAGGGTAAATCTTCAGATTCCAGAAGGCTGGGCAACATTCCCTGCTTGTGAATTTGGAGAAAAGACAGATGAAATCACGGCAGTTTTGTAAATACCTGAAACTCCATTTGATGGCAAGGCTGGGCTTGGAAAGCTCCAGCTGTTAATCTCATCTTGTGTTGGAAATACGCGGCAGAGCGTAGAGCACAGGGTTTGCAGGCGGATCGGCTGGGATTGAAGCTTGGAGCAAACACTCCATCCCATCCACTACCACCACTGCACTCTCCACCACACCCACCACCGTCTAGCAGCACCTGTGCCTCGTTCTAGGTGTTGCTTTCCATGCACTCGCTCTGCACGACAGCTCTATTAGGTTGGTATTATTATCACCATTTTACAGATAAGAAAACTGAGGCCCCAGAAGTCACAGTACTTACCCCTGGTCACAGAGCTAAAAAGGCATGGAGCCAGGGTTCACCCCCAGGTCTGTCTGATCAAAACCTCGTGTTTCTGGCCAAAGACAGGATACCATTCAAACCCTTCCATTACTCCCCATTTACTCCATTCCCCCCATCCAAAATCTTTTATTTTGAAATATTTAAAGAATATAAGATTGAATAGATAACAATGAGAGAAATGTCTTTGATTCTGCTGTCCAGCTTAAAGACTAGACACTGCTAGTAGGTTGAACCATATGAAATTGCCAACATTTGACCATAATTCAGTTGAAGCCACCATGTCTCTTTTCCAGTCTCTCTCTCTCACATTTTCATCGTTAATACTCTTCCTCGATCAGTGCTCTTTACAGGCATCGTTATTGGACTTCACCCTCTCAATAACCCTGAGAGGTGGTGACCATTACCATCCCCACAGCATAAATATACCTATAGTCACTCTGAGCCTCAGTTTACCTTGCTATAAATTAGGTGTAATAGTTTTGTCATAGGTCAAATTCCTTAGAAGCAGACCCTAAAATGGGATTCTCTTTTTTTCACCTGTGGTAAAATACACATAACATTGAATTCAACATCGTAATCCTGTTTAAGTGTAGAGTTCTGTGGCATTAAATACATTTACATATTGTGCAACCATCACCACTGTCCATTTCCAGAACTTTTTTTTATCTTCCCAAACTGAAACTCTGTAGCCACTAAACACTAACTTCCAATCCCCTTTCCCCACCAGCCCCTGGCAAGAACAATTCCACTTTTTACCTCTATGAATTTGACTACTCTAGGGACCCCACATAAGTGGAATCATACAGTAGTTGTCTTTTCGTGATTGGCTTATTTCACTTAACATCTTCAAGGTTCATTCATGTTGTTACATGTGTCAGAATTTCCATCCTTTTTAAAGGCTGGATAATGTTCCATTGTATGAAATGTGATCCACAGGGAGCTCTGGAGTGTGAATTGTACCATGGAGATTGTCCCACCCAGAGGTCTGGGGGCTTGGCTCGAATCAGTCAATCACTGGTCATGCCACCCCAGGGACGGAAGGCATAACTTCCCAGGTATCCCCAGGTGAAGTGGCTCCCCTCAGTCGAGGGAAACCCTCCAGAGGTGACTGCAGCTGTGAGCTGTGAGCACCCATGATTGGCAGCAGTTGGGGGATAATCAATCTGGTAAAGGGAATCTGGGACAGGCACCAAAGGTATCTGCTACAAATAATAGCCCTCCAACCATACAGCTATTTATTGAGCCCTTACTAAATGCTAAGAGCTATGCCTTTTACATTATCTCCTGTTAGTTACCCTGATGATCAACCTACGAATGAGTTAATGTTATTATTCCCATTGTACAGATGAGAAAACAAATGCTCAGAGAGGTTAAGACACTTGCCTGAGGTCACACAGCTTGAAGGAACTGAGGCTTCAGCCTGCATGTCTTTGGTATTAGAGCCCTGGGTCCTAATCACTAAGCATCAGCGCCTCTCGTGAGCATTCACCTGTGTCTGGGGAATGAATGTGAAGCCCGAACTCAGCTGCCCTGTGTGGGTGGGCTTGCCAGAGGGTGGATAACGACGTGACCTGGAGCAGGAATCGAAAGGCACAGCTCGATTCCAGCCTGGCTGACAGCTCTTCAGGTTGTCACATTTGTGCAGGGGCTCTTGAGCTGGATGGAGCCTCGAAATCCCTGAGGGGCTGGTCACAACACAGAAGTCGGGGCCCCACTCCAAGAGGGTGTGACTCAGAAAGTCTCGGTTGGAGACTGAGATTTTGCATTTCCAGCACGTTCCCAGGTGGTGCTGCTCTGGCTGATCCAGCGACCGAATTAGCGTGTTAGAGGCAGGCAAACAATTCTGCCCACCCCACCTTCCCCACCCCTAGTGCTGAGGGGCGGAGGCTCCTACTCTGTTGGCCGAGCTGGGTGCCTGCAGCTTACGCTCCTCACCCGAGAGGCCCAGAACCCCTGTGGCACGGGACTCAGACAAATATCCCTGCAGTCCAGAGCTGGGGCTTCCTTTGCAGCTGGAAGGCAGGTGTCACCTGGGAGCAAAGGCCAGGAGACAGAATGCCTTAGGCTTAGATATCTGGCATGAAGTTGGAATCTGGGGCTTCATTTAAGCAACACTTTTACAGCAAGAGCACCATTTTATTCACAGTATGTATTGTGTTGGCCAAAACGTTCGTTCGGGTTCTTTGCAGAATATGGGGAAATCCGAACGAAGTTTTTGGCCACCCCAAAATTTATTTGGGGGTAGCTCTGGAGGGATGCTGATGGGGATTATGGGGATGCTCTGAAGCCAGTGCCTACAAACTGAGTCTCAAAGCCCCCAAACCATACTGATGTGTAGCATTTGCCAATATCTGTGGGGTAAATACTCCCACTGTGACCGATTTTAAGCTCTCAGTGGTTAAATAACAGGCTCTGAGATGTTCTGAATATTTCACAATCTGCTCACTAGAGCTTCTGTGAGCAGCCTCCAGCATAACTACTGTAAAAAGTCCTCAAATCGCTGTCACAAGCTACAACACAGATGAACCTTGGAACACGATGCTGAGTGAAAGAAGCCAGACACAGAGAGTCACACATGTATGATTCCATTTATGTGAAGCAACTTCATAGAGACAGAAAACAGATCAGTGGTTGCCAGGGGCTGGGGAAAGAGGGAAGGGGAATGACTGCCTAATGGGTACAGAATTTCCTTTTGCGGTGATGAAAATGTTCCGGAATTAGATAGAGGTGAAGGTTGTACAACGTCCATGTTCACAGCAGCACTATTCACGACAGCCCAAAGGTGAAAACAACCCAGGTGTCCATCAGTGGATGAGTGGACAAGCGAAATACAGTCTATACCTAAAATGGAATATTATTCAGTTTCAAAAAGGAAGGGAAAGGGGAATTCCCTGGTGGTCCAGTGGTTAGGTCTCCGTGCTTTCACTGTCAAGGGCCCAGGTTCAATCCCTGGTGAGGGAACTGAGATCTTACAAGCTGCACAGCCAAAAAACAAACAAAAAACAGAAACAAAAAGGGAAGGAAATTCTGACACATGCTATAATATGGATGAACCTTGAAGACATGCTAATAAGTGAAATATGCCAGTCCCCAAAAGACAAATACTGCATGATTCCACTTATATGAGATACTTAGAGGAGTCAAATTCAGAGACAGAAAGAAGAATGGTGCTCATCAGGGGTTGGGAGAGGAAGGAATGGGGACTTAGTGTTTAATAGGTACAGTTTCAGTTGGGGAAGATGAAAACTTTGCGGAGATGGACGGTAGTGATGGCTGCGCAACGATGTGTAGCACTTAATGCCACAGAACTGTGCTCTTAAAAATGGTTAAAATGGTAAATTTTATCTTATGTGTATTTTGCCATTCCCCTCCCCCCAAAAGCCCCAAACCCTCAACCCTTAGCACTGCCATGGATATTATTACTTCCTAGTGAAATAAATCTGACAGAGAAAGACAAATACTGTATGTTATCACTTATATGTGGAATCTAAAAGATGAAACAAACTAGTGAATGTAACAGAAAAGAAACAGACCTGTGGATATAGAGAACAAACAAGTGGTTACCAGTGGGGAGAGGGAAGGGGGTAGGGACAAGACAGGGGTATGGGATTGAGATATAAACTGCTATGTATAAAACAGATAAGCAACAAGGATATATTATACAGCACAGGGAATACAGCCAATATTTTATAATAATATAAATGGAGTCTAATCTTTAAAGGTTGTGAATCACTATGTTGTACACCTGAAACCAACATAATATTGTAAATCAACGATACTTCAATAAAAAATTTTATGTATATATCCACATGTATTTTGTAATTTTTATATGTAAATAATTACATACGTATATATTTGTATATAGTTATAAATGTATATATAATATTTATACATTATTTTATACATTTATAGATCAATATATAAATTAATGTTTCTAAATATATTTGTAAATATAAATATGTATTTAAATATAATACATGTGGGGACTTCCCTGGTGGCGCAGTGGTTGGGAGTCCGCCTGCCAATGTAGGGCACATGGGTTTGAGCCCTGGTCCGGGAGGATCCCACATGCTGTGGAGCAACTAAGCCAGTGTGCTACAACTACTGAAGCCCACGTGCCTAGAGCCCGTGCTCTGCAGTGGGAGAGGCCACTGCAATGAGAAACCCGCAACCAAGAGTGGCCCCCGCTCGCTGCAGCTAGAGAAAGCCCGCAAGGACCCAACGCAGCCAAAAATAAATAAATAAATAAATATAATACATGTGGATGTATATATTACTACATAGATATTCCTGCACATTGTGAGAAAAGCTGCAAATAAAACGAACCTGATGCAGTGAGAGGCTAGCGGGGTCGGAGGGTGACATTTCAACTCTGCAAGCCACCAAGGAAGGGGTGGTGCGAAGTGGGTTCCAGGGAGGGAACAACAAAGGAGTAGGACACCCTGTCCCCAGGAAGCAACCTCCCAAATCAAAAACATAAACAGTCCCCCAAAGTATTTGTAGAAGATAGAAATGTAGAGAATTATTAAGCGCAGTAAGGAAATGAACATTTATGTGCATTATCAATGGCTTTTCAGGGGTGAGGGGAAGGCGCATGGCTCGCCCTTGACTCTGCAGGTAACGTCACAGAAAGAGATGGCTATGTGGCCTGACACTCTCCCTCTCATCACATCCTCTCCTCCAGGACCGTCCAAGGCTCTGTGCTTCCTTCTGTGACTAATAGCAACCACTGCAACCCTCTGGGAAGGTAATCCGCATTATCTTTCAAATTTTTCAGTGCTTTGAGCTCCCACCCAGAATGCGTTCTGCAGGCAGTTCACTGTGGGGACAGGCACAGTAGGCAATGATCTACCGTACGAATAACGGCAGATATGGATTGCTGGCTTGCGTGTGTCAAGTCTAGTGTTTGCACTGTGCATAGATTATCTTATTTATTCCCACTTTCATTGTCCCCTTTTGACAGATGAGGACACTCAAGCACAGAGGGGCTGGGAGCTTGCCCAAGGTCACACAGTAAGTGTCTAGGCTTTGGCAAAGCCATTGGATTTCAGTATCCCTGCTCCCAGCCACTCTGCTGTAGTCTCTTCTGGTGCTAGCACACTCCGTGCAGCTTTGCTGCGGTGATACCAAACCAGAAGCAATCTTCAGGAAAGGAGTAATTAGATAGATGATGGCACATCCACTAAAGAAAATGTTAAAAAAAAATTTATTTATATTGATCTGTACCACATTAGCCGAAGGTGGAAACAACTTAAGTGGTCATCAGTGGATGAATGGAGAAACAAAGTGTGGTCCCTCCATACAATGGAATATTATTCAGTCTTAAAAAGGATGGAAATTCTGACTCGTGCTACAACATGGATATACTTTGAAGACATAGTGCTAAATGAAATAAGCCCAGCACGAAAGGACAATCATTGTACGAGCCCACCTATCTGAGAGGGCCTAGAATAGTCAAATTCACAGAGAGAGAAAGTTCAACAGTGGTCACCAGGTGATGGGGGTTGGTGCGGAGGGGAATGGGGAGTTAGCGGTTAACGGGTACAGAGTTTCAGTTGCAAAAGATAAGAAAATTCTGGAGACGGATGGCGGGAAAGGTAACACAACATTGTGAACGTAATTCATACCGCTAACTGTACAATTTAAATTGCTGAAATGGTAACTTTTATTTGGCTGCACCATGCAGCTTGCGGGATCTTAGTTCCTCAGCCGGGTATCAAACCTGGGCTTTCGGCAGTGAGTGCTGAGTCCTAATCCCTGGACCACCAGGGAATTCCCACTGGGGCTCCTTATGAAATGTGCTAGACTATGGTCCCGTGATCTAGGTCCTCGGTACTAAGACTTAAGTGTGGTCTCGAACCAGAGGCCCCAGCCTCCCCTAGGGACGTGGTAGAAATGCTCAGTCTCGGGCCCTGACCCAGATCTACTGAATCAGCATCTACCTTTTAACCAGGTCCCTAGTGAATCTGTGTGCATGGTCAAGTGGGCTCAAGAATATTTTTGCTTCTACAGTCGAACATTCTGGAAGGATACTTAAGAAGCCTAAGACTGGTTGCTTCTGGGAAGGAGGATTGGATGGGAATGGGGAGTTTTAAGGAAAAGAAATTTTTTTTTTAAACTTTTCATTTTGGATCCCGCTGCAATATGTACATTTTTTAACCTGCACATCTATTAGTTAAATAATCGATATAAATCACAAGAGCGACTATTCACAGAGCTCTTGTTGGTCTTGTAACATCAGCTAAGCATGTTACAGACTCGTTCGGCTGTGAAATGGGATGAGGACAGGCTTGCAGGACGGCCGTGAAGATTAACTGAGATTGATGAAGGGGAAACTGAGAGGCATGGTGTCAATATTGGCTTTCCTCCAACCCAGCTTGGTTCAAGTCACCTTTCTGCCTTGAGCGCAGAGTACACTGACCTTTGTGAAATTCGACTTTGAGAAAATGGCTTAGCTCCCTGGAGTTTTAAACCAGGATGTGCTCACCTTCCTTCTCTGGCAATTCACTAGAAGCCAGGGCCCTTTATTTATTACGACTTGTTTTAAGACGAATGTAAAGAGAGACCTCTGACATGAAATTATAGTCCGAAAGCCAGACTACATTTTGAATCGGCTGGGTTCCTGAAAGCAGTTATCAGCTACAGGAGCCAAGATTTCCCAAGGGAAAAAAAAAAGTAATGACAGAAAAAGAAAATAGCAGTGGCATATGTTAAATATATGAGGGCTTCGAAACAAGCTGGCTAATTTCTTGGCATTTATTGTGTATATATAGCATATCATTTACCAAAATAGCAGGGAACATTTGTTTTACATAATTTTGCTATTGAAAGAAGATAAGAGCTTGAGGAAATAGCTGTCAACCCAAAGATCTCGCTTGTACCATGATGTAATTCACCTCCGTACCTTCATTTAGGGTCTGAGACTTGATTAGGGTAAAGGCTTGCTTTCTTTTCATCTCAGCTTCTGGATACTTATCCCCTGAGTTCGTGGATCTATCAGACTGAAAAGGAAGCTTGTACCTAAGTGTGACTATTACAGGGTAGCATTTAATGTCTGAAGAGAGGGGGATTGTCATAGAAAGAAGAGCCCCACTCTGCAAACAGACTGATTTGGGTGTGAATCCCCTGCCCACCCCATTCAGCAGCTACGAGGTTAGGTTACTTTACTTCTCTGGGTCTCAGTTTCCTGCTGGTAGAAGGGAAATGGTAATTCCTATCTCACGGGGTTGCCATGGAGACTAAAGGAGTTAACAGAACATCTCAAAGAGCCTGGCACCATCATTCTTCAGTATTTTAATAAGTTTATTGAGTGCTGACTATGTGCTGAAGGCTGGGATACAATAGGAGATAAAATACACCTGCCCTCCTGAAGTAGACGCCCTAGCTGGGAAGATGGTTAATGTACTAGTAACAAGAAATCATTATACATCTGTAAATCAATGAATCTTGAGAGGGAAACAGACAGGGAATAGCGAATGATTGGAGGGAAGAGTAGTCAGGTTAGACTTCCCTGAGGTCTGAGAACCAGGAGAGTCCCACACAGACAGGGGAGGAGGAGAGAGAACAGCCAGTGCAAAGACCCAGAGGTAGGACGAAGGAGTAGAGGTCAGAGAAACAGGCTGAATTATAGAGAGCTCTGGAGACCACAGGGAGGATTTTTCATGCTATCCTAAGACCAATGGGATGCCACTGAAAGGTTTCAAGTAGGGGTGACACAGTGGAAGATGATCAGAGTTGATTTAGGGAAGATCATTCAGGCACATTTTTCTACAAGAAGAGGAATAGATTGGGGAGACTGTTTTAAAATATAGGTTTTAAAAACTTTTTGTGTGTGTCACACTTTTATTTATTTATTGGCCCCGCAGTATGTGGGATCTTAGTTCCCTGACCAGTGATCGAACCCGTGCCCCCTGAATTGGAAGGGCACAGTCTTAACCACTGCACTGCCAGGGAAGTCCCTAAAATACAGGTTTTATTATTATTTAGGTGTGGCAAGGCAAACAGATCAGGAGACAACTGCCTCTGAAAAGATTAGACTCTGTTATACTCACAGATTCCAAGAAGAGGGGGTACACCACACCTGGGAAGCCAAATGGGAAAGCACCAGGGTCAATAACGAGGCAAGAGTGAGGGGAAAATGTGGGCAAGAGTCTTTATTGTGGTTTCCATAGGAAGGAAAAGGTGACACAGAGTCACCAGGCTGAGGATTGGCTCGCCTGAGTAATTTCTCCAGGCTCTGAGCGTAGGGACTGTCTCCAGTTGTCTGGGATTTGGCTGTGGAGTGATTAGGGCAGGTGGATTAATGGGTCTGGATTGCTTGGTTTGCACACGAAAAGTACACTGGCAGGTGAGTTATTTACTAATTAACCCTGGGAGGGGAGTGCCCTCCAGGAACTTTGAAGCCCTAAGATGTCAAAACATCAGAACATAGAAAATAAAAAGACTGATTAACACACAAAGATGGGGAGAGAAAGCAGGGAGACTGTGTGGTCAGCTGAGTGAGAAGCGATGGTGGCTCGGACCAGGGGGTACAGCAGGGTGGGTGGGCAGTGGGGTGCTGAAGCTTTCATTATTCACCTCCCCACCCTGACCCCCCCACTCTTCCAATCAGTAGAGGAAAACAGCCACACAGGGAGGCCCATCTGCAAAGCTAAACAGCAAAGGGCCGAGTTATAACAAGTGTCCTCAGATTTGGGGAACTCAGTCAACAAAACTGATGACCAGGGCTTCCCTGGTGGCGCAGTGGCTGAGAGTCCGCCTGCCGATGCAGGGGACGCGCGTTCGTGTCCCGGTCCGGGAAGATCCCACATGCCGCGGAGCGGCTGGGCCCGTGAGCCATGGCCGCTGAGCCTGCGCGTCCAGAGCCTGTGCTCCGCAACGGGAGAGGCCACAACAGTGAGAGGCCCGCGTACCGCAAAAAAAAAAAACAACTGATGACCAGCGCCCCTTAGCTCCGTCCCAGGTACTCAGCTACATCACACTGGGACTTCTTTGGAATCTGAAACCTACTGACAAATGGGGTTAGATGCTGTGGGCCTGGAGCAGAGAAACTGCCAGGGTCACTGACAAATGGACTTGCTTTGTCTCCTTCAGGATAAGACCTGGGGACTCGCTGATCTGTCTGATTTGGTTAGAGTCTTCTCAGGGGCTGAACCTCTGTCTTCCAATATTTGAACTTCTGGCATGTGAAAGAAGGTGCTTGTGCAAGTTGGACCCTGAGGATAGAGCTTGAACTGCTGGATATAAAGAGGGAAACAGATTTCAACAAAATATAAGGAGGCTTCTCAGGTAGAGAAGTCCAGAGATGAGAAAGGACTTTAGATGGTAGTGGGCTCCCCTTCATGAAAGGTCTAGGAAAGGCAGGTGTCCACATGTATGGACTCAGGAGTAATGATGTTTAATACATAGCACTCAGCATGCCAAGGGCAAGCCTAAATGCTGTATATATTTATATACAGTAAATATATAGATAGCATATATATCTTTTTTTTTGAGCTTTTGTGGCCTTATATTTAGTCATCTTGGCTGGTTTAGTCACATTGTTATTGTTTATTTTTTGCCTGCCGCTGCATGGCATATGGGACCTCAGTTCCCCGACCAGGGATCGAACCCACACCACCTCCATTGGAAGCATGGAGTCATAACCACTGGACCACCAGGGAAGTCCCTAGCATATGTATAGCTTATATAATCTCTTCAGCAACCCTAGGAGGGAGGGTTATTAATATCCCCAGTTTATAGACAAGTAAACTGAGGCTCTGGTCCAAGTCCCCTAGAGTATATATAGTATCCTAGGTTCCTGGCCTGAGTAGCTCCAGAACCCATGATCTTAACCAGTAGCAGATGCTTCTCTGAGGCCAAGAGTACCCCCTAGGGAACCAATTACAATGCCGATTCCTGGCCATTCTCCAGACGTAAAGCTTTTGCATCTCTGCAGAGCAGGGCCCATGAATCTGAATTTTAATAAGATGTTGATGGTGGCCACAGATGTTTAGAAGCCACCACTTGGATCCCCTCTTGCGTGGAATTGAGAATATGAGGTATAAGGGGTTGGAGTGATGACTTTTAAGGTCCTTTCTGTTCCTGAATGTCTAGAAGTCTATAATTAATGGAAAATATAGTTCTCTGTGGATTTTATTTTTTTGTATTTTCCTGCCACCCCCCATTGACCTGAATAGCATTGAGCTTGTTCCCTGGATAATGGACCAATAGCTTATATTCTAGACAAAAGGCAATGAACACAAATAAATAATAGTTAAAATTTGTTAAGCCCTCACCACGTGCTGGGAGCTCCACTAAGTATTTTATGAGCCTTATGCCCTGTGAGGTGGACGCTATTACTATCCCCACTCTACAGATGATGAAACTGAGGCCCGGAGAAGAAAAGTAACTTGCCCAAGGTTACCTTCCAAGTCAGCAGGAAAGTCAGAATTCAAATCCAGGTCTACTTGAGCAGAGAGGCCACGCACTTAATCATTCTGTGATGTGGCCTCAGTGGGGGGGATGGGTAACTTCTAACTGGGGGAACTGAAAGCCTGGGGGACAACTTTCCAGGCAGTTTGTCTTTGCAACTTATTTATCCACTCCTTCATTCAACAAGCAGTGGTTCTCAATGGGGCAGCCATTCAGTCTCCCAGGAGACACCGGCAATGTCTGGAGACAGTTTTGATTGTCACAACTTGGAGGGGCAGTTGGTGGTTGTGACATCCTGTGGGTAGAGGCCAGGGATGCTGCTAAACATCCTATAATGTCTAGGACAGCCCCTCGTGACAAAGTGTCATCTGGTCTAAAATGTGAATAGTGCTGAGGTTAAAAACCCCATGTTTAAGAAAGAGATGCTCTTAATAATGACACCAGAATAATCACCATAAGCCAGATGGTACCAGGCACATCCATCTAGAGAGCTTAGGATCACAGTCTTTGAAAGCCAAAAATGGGGACTTCCCTGGTGGTCCAGTGGGTAAGACTCCACGCTCCCAATGCAGGGGGCCTGGGTTTGATCCCTGGTCGGGGAACTAGATCCTGCATGCATGCCACAACTAAGAAGTCCGCATGCCTCAACGAAGATCCCGTGTGCTGCAACTAAGACCAGCCGCAGCCAAAATAAAATTAAATAAATAAATATTTTTTTAAAAAGCCAAAAATGCCCTTGAAGGTGGCCCAGGAACACTCTTATGTCTCAGGGAAGTTAAATGAATTGCCCAAGATCACATAATGATTCACATTCAGATCTGTTATTCTTTTAGACAGCCCAGAGAAGAGCTTGGCTGGGCTGTAAGGCCACTGTCAGGGTCAGCAGGCCCTTGAACAACCCTCTCTAAGGCCTAAGACCACCTAAGCAATGGCCTCTTTGCAAGGAGATTTTCTTTCTTTGGCCTCCAGACTGTTCCACTTAAGTCACTGAAACACATATTCCCTAGAGGTGAAGCTGGCCGGCATGTGTTTGAAATGATGGGGTGTGAGCAGCTTTGAGCCCGAGAGTTGTTTTTTATTTTTTTAAAAATTGAAGTATAGTTGATTTACAATGTTGTGTTAGTTTCTGGTGTACAGCAAAGTGATTCAGTTACACATATATATACATATTCTTTTTCATATTTTTTCCATTACGGTTCACTACAGGACATTGAATATAGTTCCCTGTGCTATACAGTAGGACCTTGTTTATCTATTTCATACACAATAGTGTGTATGTGCTAATGCCAAACTCCTAACTTATGCCTCCCCCACTCCCTTTCCCCTTTGGTAACCGGAAGTTTGTTTTCTATGTCTCTGAGTCTGTTTTTGTTTTGCAAATAAGTTCATTTCTATCATATTTTAGATTCCACATGTAAGTGCTATCATATGGTATCTGTCTTTCTCCTTCTGACTTACTTTGCTTAGTATGATAATCTCTAGGTCCATCCACGTTGCTGCAAATGGCATTATTTCATTCCTTTTTAATGCCCGAGTAATATTCCAATTTGTATATATACACCACATCTTCTTTATCCATTCATCTATCGATGGACACTTAAGTTATTTCCATGCCTTGGCTATTGTATTTTTTTTTTTAGTTTTAGTTTTTTAAGGAACCTCCATACTGTTCTCCAGAGTGGCTGCACCAATGTATAGTCCTACCAACAATGTAGGAGGGTTCCCTTTTCTCCACACCCTCTCCAGCATTTGTTATTTGTAGACTTTTTTTTTTTTATTTGTAGACTTTTTGATGGCCATTCTGACCGTGTGAATACCTCACTGTAGTTTTTTTGTTTTGTTTTGTTTTGCTTTAAGAAACTTAGTATTATCTTTATTTTCATTTATTTATTTATTTTGTTGCTCAGCATGTGGGATCTTAGTTCCCCAACCAGGGATCGAACCCACGCCCCCTGTATTGGAAGCTCAGAGTCTTAACCACTGGACTGCCAGGGAAGTCCCCTCATCGTAGTTTTGATTTGCATTTCTCTACTAATTAGCAATGCTGAGCATCTTTTCATGTGCCTATTGGCCATCTGTATGTCTTCTTTGGAGGAATGTCTATTTAGGTCTTCTGCCCATTTTTGGATTGGGTTGTTTGGTTTTTTGTTACTGAGTTGTATGGAGCTTGAGTTTTTAAAAACCTGTGGTGGGTTAACCTTGAGGATTCCTAGGCTATTACAATCACTCCCTACTTTTTGCCTGAGGTGGGTGACAATGAAACTCCCATCTCTCCTCCTTGGCCAGGAATCCTTTCCTTTTGCCCCGATGAGCCTCAGGGGGATGGGAGCCAACATGAAGTCCCACATGTGCCTTAGCCGCCTACTCTGGTCCTGTCTCTGTGCAGCAGTCTCCTCATTTAGAGGAAACAAAACCTGCTTCCAGTTCCTTCCCTAGAACAAGAATGAATCCTTATGGGCACAAAGAACCTGCCTGGGACGATTTCAAGAACGTAGTCATGTAATCAGTAAGTCAAACTGCATTCTCTCAACCTCCCTGATTTAATGGAAGGGGATGGGGAAGCAGAATGGCAAATAGGATGAAACAAGGTTATGTGTGATCTTTCCATGGGGACTCAGTGCTTTAGCTGCTAAAACTTAATAATGGTGGCCCCCACTGTTAAGGAGAATGATTAAGCTGATGGACAGATTTTTCTGATTTTTTCATTCATACAGTTTTTTTTGTTGTTGTTGTTTTGTTTTTTTGCGGTACGCGGGCCTCTCACTGTTGTGGCCTCTCCCGTTGCAGAGCACAGGCTCCGGACGCACAGGCTCAGTGGCCATGGCTCACGGGCCCAGCCGCTCCGCGGCATGTGGGATCCTCCCGGACCGGGGCACGAACCCGCGTCGCCTGCATCGGCAGGCGGACTCTCAACCACTGAGCCACCAGGAAAGCCCTCATACAGTTTTTATTTAATCCTTTGGCCTGGTCTATACTGAAATCCAGTATCAGATGGAATCTAGGCAATGCCCCACCTTCTTGGGATACATTAGACCCCCGCCGTGTGTGAAGCTTTCACACTAGTAAGTAAAGACAGACACTAAACAATAAGTAAGCAAATTACATGGTACGTTAGTAGGTGATAAGTGCTATAAAAAAAGAAAAAGCTGAACACGGTCTGGAAGATGGGGGAAACGGGCTGCAATTTTTTTCAATTATGGTAAAATACACATAAGATAAAATTTATCATTTTAACCATGTTTTTAGAGTACAGCTCAGTGGTATTACCTATACTTAACAATGTTGCACAACAATTCCCACTGTCCATCCACAGAACTCTTCTCCTCTTGTAAAACTGAAGCTCTGTCCCCACTACGCAGATCCCCCTACTCCACTTCGCCAGCCCCTGGCAACCGCCATTCGACTTCACGTCTCTACGAATTTGATTACTTTAGGCACCTCATATAGTGGAATCATACACCAGCTGTCCTTTGGTGTCTGGCTTATTTCACTTAGCATAATGTCCTCAAGGTTTATCCACGTTGTAGCACGTGTCAGCATTTCCTTCCTTTTTCAGACTAAACAATATTCCGCTGTATGGATAGACCACATTTGTTTATCCACTCCCCCGTGAAGGGACGCTTGGGCTGCTTCCACCTTTTGGCTATTGCAAATAATGCTGCTATGACATTGGCTGTACAAATATCTCCTCAGTACTCTGCTTTCAATTCTTTTGTGGGTATATAGCCAGAAGTGGAATTGCTGGGTCATATGGTAATTCTATTTTTAACTTTTTGAGGAACCACCATACTGTTTTCCATGGAGGCTGCACCATTTGTGACTCTCGCCAACAGTCAGTGTGTAAGAATTCCAATTTGCCCACATCCTCACCAACACCTGTTATTTTTACTTATTTTTGGTAGTTGCCATCCTAATGGCTGTGAGAGAGGGCTGCAAATTTTAAGGAGGTGGTCAGGGTAGGCTTTGGTGAGATGGTGGCATTTGAGACTTGACAAAGGTGAAGCAGATACTCTGCAGAAGAGCTTTCTAGGCAGAGAGAACAGTGGGTCCTGGGGCAGAAGCCTACCTGGTGTGTTTGAGGTAAAACAAGGAGACAGAATGGCTGCATGAGGGGGTGGGAGAGGAGAAGGGCCCTGGAGGGTTTTGAACAGAGGAGGGATGTGACCTGACTTTTAAAGAATCCCCCTGGTGCTGTGTTGAGCATGGGCTGTAGGGAGACAAGGGCAGGAACAGGAGGACCAGAAAGATGACCACTGGAATCAACCCAGGTGAGAGGTGATGGAGGCTTGAACCAAGGACTAGCAGTGGAGGTGGAGAGAAGTGGTAGGAGTTTAGATGTAGCTCAAAGGCAGGACCAGTAGAATCTCCCGATGGATTGAAGTGAAATATGAGAGGGAAAGAGGGGTCAAAATTGACTCCAAATGGGATGGACAGAGTTACCATCAACTGGTATGGGTGAGGCTGAAAGAGGAGCAGAGTGCAGGAGAGATCAGGAGTTCAAGTTTGGACATGTGCTTCCATGAGCTAGCATTAGGACATTCCTTAGTATTCTGAAAAGGAGACCATGGCTTCTAGGTACTCTGCTACCTGAACAAGCTGGAGGATAAGGGAGACAAGTCCAGAGTCAGGAAGACAAATAACACCAGCACCACTGATTGAGCCCTTACGTCGAGCCACCCACTGTACTGGGAGCTTCCCAGTGGTGACCTCCCCCATTCTCACAACAGCCCTGCCATGCAGATACCGCCATTATCCCACCTTTACCAATGAGCACCCAACCTTGGGGCGATGAAGTCGTTAGTCCAAGGCCACCCAGATGCTAAGCGGCAGAGCCAGGGTTTGAACCCAGATCTGTCTGACTCAAGAGTCCACACTTTTACCCCTGCTGCTTCTGAAGCCCAGGAGATGTCAGGAGATTCATGGAGGTGATGGACTTAAGCTCAGTCTTGAAAGACGGGGTTGGTAAGAAAGGAGAGAGAGTGGATTGAGCAAACACAGGATGAAGTTCCAACTTCTTGTCCTCACCCCAGGGCCCTGTGTGGCCGGGTCCCTGCCATCCTCTGCATCCTTCCCTCACACCACTTGCTCGTGAAGCTCCACTGGCCTGATTTCGAGCTTTTCCCCCACACAATTCCCTCTATTTGAAATGCTCCATCCTACCTCTTTTTCTGGCTGACTCCTACACATGTCTGGGGGTTCAGCTCCAAGGTCACTTCCTCAAGGAAGCCTTCTCTGACCCTCCCCTCCGCCGTCTAGAACTACTCTTGCATCATGCACTTGTCCTTTGTAGCCCTTAAAACAATTCTCATAATTATTGTGCAATTGTGTGTTCTACATCCGCTTCTCCCATCGAACCAGTGCTGTCCAATAGAACCTTCTGCAGTTCCGGAAATGTTTTGGACCCATGCTGTCACAAGGCAACCACAGCAGCCACTGGCCACATGTAGCTACTGAGCACTTGAAACGTGGCTAAGGCAGCTACGGAACGGAGTTTTCAAACATCACCTACTTTACTTATAAGTCAAATTTTATATTGTGTATTATACATGAAAATTATTTCACACACTAATTACATAATTTAAATTTAAATAGCCACATGTGGCTAGTGGCTACTGTATTGGACATTGAAGCTCTAGACTGTGAGCTCCTTGAGGGCAAAGACCACGTATCTTACTTGGTTGTAGAATCCCTTGACCTAGGATGGTACCCTGGAAAATCACTGAATGAATGAATGAATGAATCAATCAATGTAGTCTGCATAACCTGCTTTCAAGAAACCATCCTAGAAAGGAGAGACCCAGGACAATCTGACTTGCATAAGATCTCACAGTAAGGCAGAACTAGATATAAAATCTCAGCTTTCTGAATCTCCTGTACGTGGTGCTGTGCCTGAGTGGACAGCAGGTGAAAAGCAGAGGTTGTTTGTGGTCTCAGATGACCCATCCTAGAGCTGTGTGAAGGTGCCTCTAACAGCAGGAAAGGACTATTTCTTAGACACCCTCATCCCTCTTCCCCCTCCCCTGACCCTGCAAACTACTTAGCAGCTTATAATCTATTAACACTTGGCCTCCTGTGGGACTGAGCCTGTTCCAAGGTCCACTCTTGCCCACCCTCTACAAGGCACTCTGATTTTTTAAAAATCCATATTGCTCTCAGGCAGTCTGTTGCCAGCAATCTGTGAATAATATATATAGGGTGTGGTTTAAAAAACACCTATGTCGTGATGTGTACCCCACTCAGATTCACATGGCTGCTCCTTTTCTTCTATTCTTTTTTATAAATGGAGGTTAACATATTTCAGGGTTAATTTTGACATCATTCAAATGTACTTTGGGGTTTGCAGATTACATTTTGGGGGAGTCCAGCATAAGGAGTCTACAGATTTTGTTTTTATAAATTCTTTTTCAGATGTCATAATAATAATAGTTAATATGTGTGACTTCTTTGTATCTGCCAGGCATTAGCACACATTATCTCATTTGATCTTCCCCATAACCCTCTGAGTCAAGTACTATTATGATTCCCATTTTATGGCTAAGGAAACTGAGTCTCAGAAAGGTTAAGTCACTTGCTCGAAGTCACACAGCCAGGAAGTGGCACAGTCAGGATTTGAAGCCAAGTCTGTCTTCTCAAGAGTCAGTGCTCTTAACCAGCACACAATTTGGCCTCTCTAATAGATATTATATGTATTTATGTGTATAAAGATCAGAAAAATAATCAAGAAACTTAATACTGGGGTTTGGGAAGAGAGAGACTTACTTTCATTTTTGTGCTTCTTTTTGAACTCTATTTTCCCTATCTATATATTATATTAGTACATTATATTATATATTAGTATAAAAACCAAATTAATTTAAAGCTGAAGTAAAAAATTCTAATTAATTTTACTTTTTTAAATTAAGGAAGGAATTGTCATTCTAGTGTCATGTCTATATATTAGATTAAATATACATGAATCTTTGAGTAATTTGCAAAGTTCACATGCTCTGACAGCATTTGAAAATTTATCCCAGTAAAACTGCAGTTCCAATATGTATTCTTATTCTGAGTACCAAATTTCATATTTTACTTTCTGAATTATTTTTTATTTAGAGATAATATGATAATATTATTATCATATATAATATGATAATATTAAACATGATATTTATTTTCAATGAACGTGGTATGTTTTCCTTGAGATAGCTGCACTCAGATACGTACATTTTTATGTATTCATACATCAGTTTGGATATTATAACCGAGTGTCCTTTAGCATTTGTGAAATAATGCTGTGTTACATAAGATATGCTATTTGAGGATCAATTAATAAAAGCGTAAAAGTAAAAATTTAATTAATTAAAAATATTAATGAAAATTAATTTTATACTGATTGAGAAGCAGACACTACAATACCCTTCAGTACTTATAGCTTCAGAGAGCTGTATCAGTCACGCTAAAAGTCACTTGGGAGAATTCCTCAGTGGCTTAGACAGAAAAAAACATTTAAGTCAAGAAAATACACACATACTAACAACAATGTATCCTTTCCAACAATTCCAAATGGTGTCTAGTTTTACCATCCAAATGGCCAGTACTTCTAAAAATTAAAACAAAACCCCCATTAATGTTCTTTTTAATGCCCCATCTCATACTCTTGGAATTTGCTTAACAAATCACCATCAGCTTGTGGTAGGAGACATTTGGAAGCCCCTTTACAAGCTCCCTATACTTGCCACGCTTGATTGTATTCCCCCAAGATTTTCAGAGCAAATTTGGCATCCCTGAAAAATTCCAATCCTCTAAGCAGTGTATTCCTGAGTTCCCAAGGATAGCCGACAGTGAGTCTCACTCTAGCTAGCTGTTACAAAAGCCGTTCATTCAGAAGGCAAGAGGTTTCAGCAACGATGCACAGCCCTCTCATTCACACACTTCATAAACAACAAGACTTTGCAGAAGCCTCCTCTCTAGGAAGGAATCCCTGCTTTTTAGAAACCAGTTTGCAACATCAGTATCATTCCCTTCTAAAAGACCTTGCAGGAAAATTAGGAATTTCACAGCATAGGAGAAGGACTGGAAAGGACCGATGTCATTGCACGGACTCATCAATTCAGTCCGCATTTCAAAACAGCAGCTAATGCTTTCTTAAAACACAGACCTCAAAATGCCTTTAGGATTGAGAGCCATTATAAGGGAAAACATAACATGGGTAGGTCCCCATAAGATTCCGACGGATCTGAAAAATCGAACTGAGTCAGAGATACAGATGCTGAGCTGATGGGGGTAGGAAAATGGCTTGTCTCCTCCAGGCCTAATTCTCTCCTCTGAAACAGTTCCCTTTAAATTCAGGAAGCCACGCTGAGACGCCCCTCTGCAGGTTTTCCTTTTTTAAAGGAAAACCTGTCTGCGTCTCACTCGCCCCCAGGATACTCACGGCAGCTGCCTTAGCTGGAATAAGTCCTCCTCCATGTCCGCGCTGCGCCAGGACGAGCCCTTTTCATGGCCCTTACATGGTGGTGGTGGATGACGAGGGCTCGGGGGCTTCAGCACTAGGGCTCTGGACCGCGCGGCTTCCTCCCTCGGTGGCAGCTGTTCCGGGGAGGGAGCCGCCAGAGGCCTGCCCAAGAGACAAAGCCGCCGCCGCCAGGAGACCGCGGCGAGAGTGGGCGGAGAGGAGGAGGTGAAGGGCAGGGCTAGCTGCGCGGGGAGAGGGGGCGGGGAGAGCCCTTCTGGTTAGCGGAATTTACAGGCTGTCTGTGGCTGGTGGTGTTTTACTGAGATGCCTGTGGGGCACACCAGCCTGTGAAATGGCTGTCTAGGTACCAATGAGCACTCTTTGCTTGACGAAGCCTCTCTAAATGTTTATTTGTAGGGATTCATTAAGGTTGTTACTGGTATAATATTCTTGCAACCCAGGCTGCTATAACAAATGCAGGGAATGAAAAAATTGTATACGTACTCATGCATTGAAGCATTGTTTATTGAGCACCTACTGTGTGCCAGGCACTGTAAGACTCACCGGGCATATGACAGAGAACAAGTTAGAAATGACATTGTCATCACAGAGCTGAGGTCTTTTATTTTATTTTACATATTTATTTATTTTGGCTGCGCCAGGTCTTAGTTGCAGCATACAGGCTTCTTAGTTGTGGCATGCGGACTCTTAGTTGCGGCATGCATGCGGGATCTACTTCCCTGACCAGGGATGGAATCCAGGCCCCCAGCATTGGAAGCACAGAGTCTTACCCACTGGACCACCAGGGAAGTCCCACAGAGCTGAGGTCTTGTGAAATGAATCACAAAAAAAAAAAAAAATGTACGTTGAGTAGGAGAAAGCTACTCATTCATTCATTCAACAAGCATTAGTGAGTGATTTCTACAGTTCTGGGGAATCAAAGATTAATAAAACCAAATCCCTGCCTTCAAAATCCTCTTCATCTTGTTTAATGGCTCTCCCATCCCCCTTCCACTAGAATGTCTCCCCCCGCTTTTGCATTTAAGCTCCATAAAGGTTTGTTGATGTACCCCAAGGGCCTGGAACAATAAAATTTATTTATGGACACTGAAACTGGAATTTTATATTCCTAGCTACACTCCACCCCAGGGCTTTGCATTTTGAGCACTCAATAAATGATTGGTAAACTGAAAACATCTTTCATTCAAGTGAGGAGACTCAGTATCTATTTTAAGCCCTAGAGAGTAGGGATAATAATTTATATCAGGGTTGGCAAGTTGGAGGTCTATTGGTAATGGATCCAACTCACCCTGGTTTGTTCAGGACTTGAGTTATAGCACTGAAAGTTCCATGTCCTGGAAAGTGCTGGGCTCCAAGCAAACCTTGACAATTGGTTACTCAACTCCATACAAACCGAAAGCCAGATCCAACATAGAGATGCCTAAAAGGTTTTGAATACTTTTAAGTGCAAGATTTCAAACTATACAACTCTTAGGTAAAACTCTAAGACTCATAGGAATAAGTCTTTGTGACTTGGAATTAGGCAGTGGTTTCATAGACATGACATCAAAAAGCATAAGGGACACAAGAAAAAACAAAAAACAGATATATTGGACCATATCCAAGTTAATGCTTTTATACTGCAAATGATACCATGGAGAAAGTGAAAAGACAACCCACCAAATGAGAGAAATATTTGAAAATCATATAACTAATAAGAGATTTACATTCAAAATATGTAAAGAACTCTTACAACTCAGTAAAAGACAAATAACCCAATTTAAACGTGGGCAAAGGATATGAATAGACATTTCTTCAAAGAAGATGTATAAATAGCCCGTATGCCCTTGCAAAGAAAAAGTGTAACAACACCGCAATCAAGATACAGAATGTTTCCATCACCCCAAAAGTTCATCTCTGCCTCCAGACAGCCACTAAGCTGCTTTTATTACTATAGATTAATTTGCATTTTCTAGAATTTATATAAACAGAAGCATAAAGTACATATTCTTTTGTGTCTCAACTTCTTTCACTCAGCATGGCTTTGAGATTCATAAGTGTTACTGTGTTGTTTTAGTAGTGCATTCTTATCACTGAGTAATATTCTATTGTATGGATATGCCACATTTTATTTACCTATCCATCAATTAATGACCATTTTGGATTTTCTAAATTTGGAGTTATTATGAATGAAGTAGCTGTGAACATTCATGTACAAGTCTTTGTGTAGATTTTCATTTTCATTTCTCTTGGACAAATAAATACGGAAGAGTGAAATGGCTGGGTCATTGAGGTAAGATTATGTTTATCTTTAACATTTCCAAAGTGTATGTATCATTTTACATTCCCATCAGTGATGTATGAGAATTCCAGTTGCTCCAAATCCTCACTAACACACAGCATTGATAGTTTCTTTAACTGTCACCATTCTAATAGGTGCATAGTGGTATGGCATTGTGGTGTTCATTTTTGTTTCTCTCATGACAAATTATTTTGACCATATTTTCATGTGCCTATTGGCCATTTATATCTCTTTCTTGTGCAGTGTCTGTCCAAATATCTTGACAGTTTGAGGGGAATTGTGTGTCTTCTTACTAAATTGTAAGAGTTCTTTACACGTTATGGATTACAGGTCTTTGTTAGATATATGTATTATAAATTTTTCTGAAATTTGTGGCATACTTTTTCATTTTCTTAACAGTATCTTTCAAAGAGGAAAAATTTTAATTTTGATAAAATTGAGGTTATCAGATTGTTTTCCTTTTATGATTTGTGCTTTTTGTGACATAAGAAATCTTTGTTTACCCCAAGGTTGCAAAGATTTTTCTCCTATGAAAAAACTCCTCAGAGAGTTTTATCGTTTTCGCTTTTACACTTAGGTCTATGATGGAGTTCCAGTAAATTTGTGTGTTTCGTAACATTCGTTCACAGTAGTATGCCCTCTATATTTTTAGGTGTCCTTCCCTTTCTCTAGATCTCTATGGGTTATTTGGCCACGGAGGAATAGTGTATCTTGCAAAAAAGTTTGAGCAGGAAGACAGGAGACAGGGCTTGCATTCAAGCATTGTGACCTTAGACCGGCCTCTCCACCTGTATGTGGCTGTGTTCTCATCTGTAAAAGTGGCACTAATCATACATTACCCTGCCTGCTGTCCAAGAGTGTGGTGAGAATGGAAGGAGATGCTACAGATGCCAGCGCTTAGAACTGGTCCAGTTCCAGAGAACATGTGGGGTGCTATAACTCTCATCATTTCCAAATGATCTCTGTTCCTCTGTCTCAGTGTTCTACCAAGTATAGTGTTTACTTTTGGGTGTAATGGAGATGACTTTAGGTGATACATGGGATAAACATTTAGCCTACTTAAATGATCAAATACAGATACTTATTTTTATGTACATTAGAAAAATATGTTTTTTCCCAAATGTGAAAACAATCTAAAAACAAAAGAAATTTAAAAATATTTATGTGATATAGATTAAAAAACTAAACTAAACTAATTAAACAAATTGGGAGATTAGGATGGACATATATACACTACCATGTGTAAAATAGGTCGCTGGTGGGAACCTGCTATAAAGCACAGGAAGCTCAGCTCGGTGCTCGGTGATGACCTGGATGGGTGGGATGGGGGCAATGTGAGGGAGGTTCAAGAGGGAGGGGATATATGTATACATACAGCTGATTTACTTCATTGTACAGCAGAAACTAACACAACATTGTAAAGCAATTATACGCCAATAAAAAAATAAAATGAAAAGAAAATAAAGTGATTTCTACAGACAAAAAGAAAATTAAATTAAAAGTAAAGGTGACATCTGGATGTGGCCAAAAAAATTTAGGATGCTATCCAAATAGCTGAAGCTTGTCAAAATGCAGATTTATGGGCATCACACTGATACATTCTGATCCATTTGGCTGGGATGGAGCCAGGAGCCTACACTTTTAACCAGGAAGTCAGGGGATTTTTGAGCTAAGCCGTGTAAGGCCCACATTTTGAGGAACATTGCTCCTAGTGTCTTAGTTACCTATAGCTGCATAACAAATTGCCCCAAAACTTAGCATCTTCGAAAAATATTAACAATTATTATCTCGCACAGTTTCTGTAGGTCGGGAATCCGAAAGCAGGTTATCTGGGTGGTTGTAGCTCAGGGTCTCTCATGAGGTTGCAGACAGATATCAGCCAGGGCTGCAGTCTCATATGAAGACTCGAATGAGACAGGAAGGTCCACTTTCAAGATGGCGGACTCACATGGTTAGTAAGTTGGTGATGACTGTTGGCAGGAGGCCTCAGTTCTTTGACAAGTAGACTCCATGAGAAGATCCTCTCCTGAGCATCTTCACAGCTAACATGGTCAGTGGCTTCTCCCAAAGTAAGTGGTCCAGGAGACAGCAAAGTTGATGTGAGAATGTCTTTTATGACCTGGCCTTGAAATTCACATACTGTCCTTATCACAATAATCTTTTGGTTACACATGTCAGCCTTATTTGATGTGGGATATGAATCCAGGATATAAGGGGGTCTTTGGGGCATATCTTGGAGGCTGGCTACTACACTCAGCTTCCCTTCTGTATTGTTCCCCATGTTTGAAACTCTCAGAAAAGACAGTAGAGAAAAAACACAAGAGTCTCTGCCAGGAAATGGGGTGACTAGTTTAACTGATGGCAGAAGTTAATTCTGTTATCAATTAACTCTTCTGGGCCTCAGTTTCCTCACGAGTCAGATGAGCTGGCCTCTCATGGCCTCTTCGGTTAAGGTCCTTCCTGATTAGAAAAATAAATAATTGTGACTTTTAAGATGTTATGATAAGATGTTCTGGGAAGCAATGGGCTAAAGTCTTACAGGGCTTCTGTTTGAACAGGAGGAAGTGACTTTTAAGCTAATCTCATTCTTACTGGAAAGTAAAAAAGGAATCCAGGCACTGTTTGACAACATAAAAAGTAACATCAAATAGGAGGAGACATGCAAAAAACCATATCGAAGTTCTTGGAAACTTGCATGGGCTTGCTGATTTAAGAAAACGAATGTATGTGAAATATGAACTGATCAACCATATAAATTAGGTAATAATTCCCACAATTACTTATTGCAAATCAATTATTTTTATAAAGGATTTGTATTGAAGAGCTCCCCAGAAGGCTTAAAGGCGGGTTTATTGTGAGGATCTGAGAGGTAAAGCAAGCTTAAAAGCTGATTTTAGGATCTCTCTGGAGATTGGAGATCAATCAGAAAAGGAGGGTTTGAGTTACAAAGGCTGCAACAATTCAGAACTACTGCATAAAGAAAGATAGACTTATACAGTCATCTCTTAAAAATGTTTCTAATTATGAAAGAAATAAATGATCACGGTAGAAACTCAGATAACATAGAAAAGCATTCAGAAGAAACTAAAACTTACTACTAATCTACCACAAAGAGATAACCAGAGTTACCGTTTGGGGGGTATAGCTTTCCAGCCATTTTTTGATGCAGGGACACATACACAGACGTCTTCTTACAAATTTGGAATCATATTTATCCTATTAGGTGGCCTGTTTTTTCACTTTTAATGAGCTTCTAATGAGCATTTTTTACCAGAAGGAGTAACAATGTTGATGCTATATTTCCCCTGTGTTTTGATGATGCTTTTCAAGTTGAAAAATTTTAATTATTTTTTGAATAATAATGCATGCACATAGCACAAAATTCTCAAAGGACAAAAGGTGGCCTCAGTCACACAGTTCCCTTACCAGAGGCCAGCAGTGTCCCCAGTCTCTTAATTATCTCTATATTTATAAGCACTTAATCTTATTCTCACACAAATAATAGCATTCTCTTCCATTGCCCTGCACCTTACTGTTTTCCCTTAACAACACATCTTAGAATCTCCCTTATTAGTACACAAGAGCTGGTGCATTATTTTCATAGCACATAGTACTCCACTACACGGGATTACTATAATTTTTCTAGGTATTTACATGCTTCTAGTCTTTTATTATTAGCAGCAATGCTGCAATAAATATCTTTATTCTTATGTGTGTGTGATAAATATGTAGGTCACAGAGTATGCAGATTTGTCATTTTTGTAAATTGTCCAAATTGCCCAGGGTGAAGATGGCACCCATTTACTCTCCCACAGGGATGCCCAAGAGTGTCTGTTTCCCCATATACTTACCATCACTGTGTATTGTATTTTTCATGCTTTGTCAATCTGATGGGTGGAAAAAAATGTTTTCTGATTGGAGTTTTAATTTGCATTTCTTTCATTACCAAGTAAGGTGGAGCATCTTTTCAAAGGTGTAAGAACCAGTTATGCTTCCTTCCTAACTACCCCAGCTGGAATCAAGACCATGTGCCCAAGTGGGTACTTGAAACCAACACAATGTGGAATACTGATCATAGTGTGGGGTAGTAATGGTCCCATCTTGATGGACTCTAGTCTGAGGCAGAAGTGTCCAGCCTAAGACACAGACCTTAGATCCACACAGATCTGCCTGACATCCTGTCTGGTCACAAACCAGTTGTGTGACCTTGGCCAAGTCATTTTACTTCTCTGGGCTTTCCTATTCTGTGAAGTGGAGATTTTTTTTTTAATACTTTATGCACATGTAACACAACTTTCTAGCAAGTCATCTTTTTTAAAAATTATTTGTTTTTATTTTTGGCTGTGTTGGGTCTTCGTTGCTGTGCGTGGGCTTTCTCTAGTTGTGGCGAGCAAGGGCTACTCTTCATTGCGGTGCGCGGGCTTCTCATTGCGGTGGTTTCTCTTGTTGCGGTGCACAGGGTCTAGGCACGCGGGCTTCAGTAGTTGTGGCACACGGGCTTAGTTGTTCTGCAGCATGTGGGATCTTCCCGGACCAGGGCTCAAACCCGTGTTCCCTGCATTGGCAGGCAGATTCTCAACCACTGCACCACCAGGGAAGCCCCAGAAGTGGAGATTTTAATAGAACCTACTTGGTGGGGTTGTGGAGAGGATGAAATAGGCCAGTGCACGTAGGTACTTAGCACAGGGATCTAGCTGCTAGCAAGTGTTTGGCAAGCGGTTTCAATTATTATGTTTACAGCAAGGCAAGTGTGAAACCCAGTGTATGAGTCAGGATTCTCCATATTCCTCAATTTTAATTTTTAATAGTATAAGTATAGTTAGGTATAATCCACTTAAACAAAACTCTCTATAATTTATAAGCGTATAAAGGGGTCCTGAGACCAAAAACTCAGAACCACTGAGCTAGAACTTTGATTTCCTTACTAAAGCAGTTGCAACTACTTGCTCTGGAGTTGGGGGAAGTGATTAAAAGGGAGGGCAAATCCTCTCTGGCTCCAGTGCTGTCCAGTGCAGTAGCTGCTGCTGGCCACTTGTGACTATAGAGTACATGAAAAACGGCTGGTTCAAATTGAGAAGTACTTAGTACAGAAGAAGAATGTAAATTATCTCATTAATAATTTTTCCATATAAATGACAATATTTTGGACACATTGGGTCAAGTAAAAGATATTGATAAAATTAATTTTATCTGTTGTTTTTCACTTTAATGTGGCTACTAGAAAATTTAAAATGTTTACTTCCATATATTTCTATCGGACACTGTTATTCTGGAGACACACAGACTTGCCTGCCAAACTTGTTTCCACCACTTACCAGTTGTGTCAAAAGACTTTTTCTCTAAATTTCTTGTATTTCCTGGGATGTAAAAACTGTTAAGACTGAATATGAATAATGCATGTGACGTACTTAGCAATGCATTTAAGTAAACAATAAGTTTGGTGGCTATTATTAAAGGTCTCGGTTTCTCTATAGGTGTCGTCAGAGATGTGCCACATGCCCATTAAAGGCCCTTCCTCTGCGATCCATTTCCACTCCGACGACAATTATAACTAACGGTGGCCAAGTTGTGGTCCCGTTTTCAGGCGGGGGTCGCCCTCTTTACACCGAAAAATAAAAATGACCCAGGGCCCCTTCTGCAAATGGGATATGTGTAACTATGAACAGGGCCCGAGCAAAACTTGAAAACCAAACGACCCCGGGCCGCACGGTCTCCCTTAGTAACCGCCGAAGACGCCCGTGACTAAGGGGGAAAAGGAAAAACAAGGCGGTGGTCCGTCGACTCCAGTCCTCCGGCGAGAACCACTTCCGTTTCTTCAGGGAGCCCGTCCTTCTGTGTACCTTCCCCGGAGGAGCTGGGACTTTGGCCGCGGGTTCCGCCGTGTTGGGAGCCCCCGGAGCCCTGGGTCCGGCCGCGGAGATCGCGGCGGGGGTGGCGGCAGGCCTCCCGCGCAGCCGCGATGCTGAGCTGCCGGGCTGAGGCGGCGATGACCGCGGCCGACAGGGCCATCCAACGATTCCTACGGACCGGGGCGGCAGTCAGGTGAGCTTTGGGGGGCGGGACGGCCGGGGAGGCCGGGACCAGAGGAACCAGGGTACCGAGGCTGGCCTGTGGCGGCCCTTTCACGCCCCAGTAAGGGTCCCCAGGGGCCGGAGTGAGCATTCCAGAGGTTTCTGCGTCCCGAAGTGTTGGAGGCCCAGGCCTTGGGACGGGAAGGGCGACGGGCCTCCAGGGCCTCCAGGCAACGGCGATCCTGTCGGCACTCCCCAATTGTGCTGGCGCTCCCAGTTTTATCACTGCCCCCTCCACCCCCCTCCTCCGCCTGCCAGTGCCTCCTGTAATCCTGTCATTGTCCGCAGAATTTGCAGGGATCCTCAGCCTTGTCAATGGCCCCCTCGGAGCTCTCAGCGCCTCGCAGGCTTTACCGTACCCCTTCATCCTTTCAAGATACCCCCAATCCTTCTGGGCTCCCTAGTCATGTCAGTACCTGGCCTGCTAGGGTTCTCCAACCTGTCAAGCTCCCCAGTCCTGCCATGGTTCTCACAACCCTGTAAAGTGCCCCGGGCTTGCTAGCGCCCCCCACCCGCACTTTGTCAGTACCCGTCTTCCTGTCACACACACCCCCACACACACTTTTGCCAGGGATCCCTTAGTCTGTATGGGTCCCTAATCTAATTAGTGGCTTCTTATCTTGCAAGGGCACCTAAACCAATCAGGACCCCTTAACCTGTTAAGGCTCCCAGTCCTGTTAAGATCCCACATTCCTGCTAGGACCCCCAATAGTACGGGTTCTCAACCCTGTCAGTGTCCCTATGTCCCTTGTCTTATCCACCCTCCCTCGGGCTCTAGGCTTCAGAGCTGAGCAGTGTGGCTCCGTCCCTGCCCCCAAGCCCCCTTCGTGACCCTAAATGACTGAGACCCATTGCTCAGGTCAGCTTCCTCCCTCTGGAACTGGAGCAGTCTAAAGAGCTTATCATCCCGGGGTTGGAAGTCCTCAGTGGCGATCCTGTCCAGTGCCCCCATTCTGTAGTTGGGACACGGGCCTTGCAGTGGCCATGCCTGTGGTCCTACAGCTGAGCTGATAGCAGAGCTGCGGGGAGAAGCCAGATCTTTTCACTCCCAGGCCCCACTACTCTCCTCGTGTTGTGGAGTTTCCAGAGTTGGCCCTGGGTTTTTTATCCATGCCCTACTTAGGACCTAGGCAGGCCCTCTCTCCCATCCTTTTGACATTCTGTCCTTCAATTTCCCCATGAGCTTCCTGGTTTGAAGCACAGACTTGGCAGCCCAACAGACATGAGTTCAGATCCACGTGGCCTCACGTGAATATACCTATTGTGTAAAAATCAGCACAATGTTGCATTAAGAAACTTCAAGAATAACTTTCATGAATGAAGCTGAGACTATAATACTTGATAATTGCAGCAGCTAATATTTGTTAAGCTCTTACTGTGCACCCCATGCATTAGCACTTATTCAGTCTTTACAATAATTCTGTAAGGTGGGTCTCACAGTTGTCCCCATTGTACAGATGAGGAAGCTGAGGCTTAGAAGGTGCAGTGACACCATAGGGAATAGCAGAACCAGAAGTGAACCAGATTATGGAATTCCACTTTCTTAACCAAGTTCTGTGCACATTCTACCGACACTGTCTTGGGAGAACAAAGATTTATCTGAAATTCAGTCATCAGTTGTGTATCACATCAGCCATGACATTGGAAAAATGTTGGTGGTTGTAGACAGAGTTACTAGTATTACCAGTGGCTCTTCCCTGAGTTAATGTTGACTGAGTTGAGGTCAAAACAATATTCACATGATCCACACATGGGGATAAGAATATTTTAAACACACACACACACATATATGTAGCTAACACATATATATAGGTATATATTACACAGATATATGTAGGTACATATATTGGTTGCCTTATTTAGTGGAAATACATAACTGTGTATGAAGACAGTGTTTTAAGTTACTGGTGAAATTTCTTTATTTGTAGTAAAAGAATAACTTCAGTATTCGAGTCAAGCCTCAAATGAAGAAAACTGTAATATAATAAATATTTAGAAGATCTTTTATACTATTGTATGCCTCTCCCTTACCCCGTTTAATAACCTAAAAGATAAATCCATTTCTATATTTCTCCAGGTCCCAATCATTCAATAAGTATTATCAAGAACCTACTATGTGATCTAAATACTTGGAAACACTTGGGATATGTTAGTGTGTAAAACAAAGATCCCTGCCCGTGGGGACTTTGCATTTCAGTTGCGGGAGACCGAAAATAAACGTGGTGAATAAATGAAAGTTAGGTTGGAAGGTGGTGAGCTCTGTGGTAAAAAGAAAACATAGAACTGGGTAAAAGGGCCACGAGTGCAGGTTCTAGTAGTTTGTTAGAAGTGAAGGGATGGGGAGGGAGTGAGCCAAGCAGTGGGACCTGGGGAAACAGCATCTGAGGCAGAGGGAGCGCAGTGCAGAGGCCCTGGGGTGGGAGCTTGGCTGTGGCCGGGGTGGTGGCCGGTATGGCAGCAGAATGAGAGGCAGGGCAGGAGGAAAGCCCTGGCCGGTGGCGCTCTGGGGAGGTTGTGCTCTGACTTAGGTTTCAAATCCTAATGTCTAAATGTGTGATTTTCAAGACATAATCCTATACTGTATATTACTTTAATCTGAAAGCTAGGTATTTGGCAGGCCAGTGGTTATTTTGATGAAATGTTATTTCTGTGTACCTGTACCTGTATATACACATATTGCATTTGTGATGAGGAAAGACAGTAAACATTTTCTTTTTTAGATATAAACTCATGAAGAACTGGGGTGTTATAGGTGGAATTGCCGCTGCGCTAGCAGCAGG
Organism: Neophocaena asiaeorientalis asiaeorientalis; assembly: GCF_003031525.2. Classification (NCBI taxonomy): domain Eukaryota; kingdom Metazoa; phylum Chordata; class Mammalia; order Artiodactyla; family Phocoenidae; genus Neophocaena; species Neophocaena asiaeorientalis. The sequence goes on along the minus strand of NW_020172781.1, from coordinate 4,888,453 downwards.
AATCTACGTTATTTGGGGTCCCATTACAGAAAGAAAGAAGCGTAGAAAAGGTAAGAATGAAGCCTTTGGATCATGGTCTATAGACTGGACCCAAACTCTTATTGTTTAAAAACAGTACGGAAAGGGGAAGACATTTTTGGTTCTCTTGTATCTTCAATTTTGTCAGTAGTACCTTCTTTTAAACAGAAGTTAATTTTAATGACTCATTATGTTATACCCCGTAGTAAAAAGATTTATATTTCACCCGCACTAAGGTCATGAGTTTGAGACATGCTTCGTAATGAAAAATTTCAAGTGGCTTGGTTGTCTAAGTGTTCTCGTTGCTATGGCCATTGTGTTTCCAGTTGTACAGCTGCCTAATCGAGTGACGCCTTTGTGCTTTCACTGAATAGCTGCTAGTCACTAGTAAATGTTTCAAGTTTGTTTCTTCACTAACACAAAAATCTATTTCCTTATTTTTAAAAATGCCCCCCTTTGTCAATGTTGCTCTACTTATATGGATTAAAATTCAGCCAAAATAAATAAATACATAAAAGGGACAGGTGTAGCAAAATGTCGATCACTGTTAATTCTGGGGATGTTTGTAACCGGGGTTCATTAGATATCTACGCTTCTTTTGTGCATGTTTGAGAACTCTCATAATAAGAAGTTTTTTTTGTTTGTTTTTGTTTTTTAATTTCAGCGGAAGAGGGAAGTATGTCAGATTTTGTTGATCTCTTTGCAGAAGGACTGATCAGAATGGCAGTAGTGGTGTCTTTCCCACTGATTATAAGAACAAAATCATTGTCCTGGGGAACAGGAACAGAACAATTGTTTTCTTCTGTTGTGAGAAACATTGCTTTCTTAACAAAGAAGAGAGAGAGTGAGGGAGAGAAAGAGAGAGAGAGGTTACTAAGTGTTTCTGAACATTCAATGGAAACCAGGCTGTGCCAGACACTCTGGTGCATTTCAGTAGTCACGCGCGGCCCGGACTTGTCCTTCTGCGGCTTACGGTCTCCTGAAGGAGCAGTGGTAGGACTGGGCCTCGGCTAGGACAGGATGCCTGGCCCCCAGCTCTGTGTGGATGAGGACTTTCTGAGGTAGGGGTTTTCAATCCAAGGCCACGGTGCAGGAATTCTGGGTCCCAAATGGGAGAAGATAAAGGAGATGGTCCAATGCGATGCGCTGTTCTCTTGTTCCCCCCACTTTTTTAGGGCTTGTGCCTGGCCTTGTCAACCTGGGGAACACCTGCTTCATGAACTCCCTGCTGCAAGGCCTGTCTGCCTGCCCCACCTTCATCAAGTGGCTGGAAGAGTTCACCACACAGTACACCAGGGGTCAGGAGGAGTCCCCCCAACACCAGCGCTTGTCCTTGACACTGTTGCATCTCTTGAAAGGTACCTACCTGGAAATGTAAAGGGCGTGCTGTGCATTTTCAGAGCAGCAGCCCAGATGGCAGACAAAAGGTTAATAGCCTTTATGTAGAAGAAGATCATACCTATCATTATGATAAAAGCACTAAGGGCCCAATAGTTAGAGACAGGTGTTTTTTTTTAAATCAAAGCTGTAATCGTTTGTTTTAAAACTTGTCAGTTTAGTAACAGCTTTTTAGGGAAGGAGAAAAATCCACTTCCATTTAAGCATTTTGACTGTAGGAAGTACCCTGGTTTCACAAACATCAAAGTTTAAAAACAAAAAGTGTCTTAGCCTAGGAAATAAGGTAATTCACAAAAGACATAATACAGACTGTACTGAGATAGATACAGAATGCATCTAACAAACAAAATAAGCAATTTGGCCATCATCAAAGAAATACAAATAACATAATAGTGAGGTACCGTTTTTTGGCCTGTCAGCAAAGATTGGAAAATCCACAATCCTGACCAGCTAGCTGTTGGGTGACATGTTCATAAATGCTGGTGGTGGTGTAACTTGGGGCAGCCTTTCTGGAAAACAGTGGAACCACATAGTAATAGCTTGCAAAATGTTGAGTACCGTTTGACCAAGTAATTGGTGGACGATGATCTACACTAGCCTGCAGTGGAGTTCTCAGGGCAAACAAGTGTGGGAATGGCCCAATACTGGCCCCGAGCTTGGAGAGTCACAGTGTACACGGGCTTGGTAAAGGTTTTAGGAAGCCACCAATCTAACTTCATTTTGAAACCGCTTTTTTTGACTGTAGAGCTGGGTTTCCTCCTGTAGCATCTGGACAACCCCACACGCAGATACCAAAATCTGCAGATGCTCAAGTCCCTTATATGAAATGGTGTAGTGTTTGTGTATAACCTATGTACATCCTCCCATAAGCTTTAAATCATCTCTATGCTACTTATAATACCTGATCCAATGTAAATGCTATGTCAATAGTTGCCGGTGCCTGGCAAATTCAAATTTTGCTTTGGGGAGCTTTCTGGAATTTGTTTTCCTGAGTATTTTCTTTTTTGGGGGCTGCACTGTGCAGCGGGATCTTAGTTCCCCGACTGGGAACTGAACCTGGGCCCCTGGCAGTGGAAGCACGGAGTCTTAACCAGTGGACCGCCAGGGAATTCCCTTCCTTAGTATTTTCAATCCTTGGTTGAATCTGAGGATGCTGAACCAGTGGGTATGGATGGCCGACTATATGTGCAAAGATCTCCAACACCTAGTGGTAATGGGGGGAAAAGGAAAGAATATGGTTATCCAGCAGTAGAATGATTAAGCAATCAGTGGAATGTTGCAGAGCCATTAAGAATCATCGTTATGAAATGTTTGTTTTGTTTTTAATTTGGGAGAGGGCATAGGCTATCCTATTAAGTTTGAAAGAGTGGGGTACGAAATACGGTATAATTTTACTTCAGCCAACGCAAAAATTTCCACAGATAAAGGCTGGACAGAAAAAGCCAAAATGTTAGCCATGGCTATTTTGGCATGGTGCAGGTGACAGTTTAAAAACATGAAAAAAAAAACTTTCAATAATAAGTGTGTATTACATAGTCAGAAAAAAAATTGGATTTTAAAAACACTCAGCTAAATATTGCTTCACTGAGGTATGATCTCAGCTTGACACAGAAACCTGTATGAAAAGTAAGTTCTGCTCTTCTGTATAAGAGGCAACTTGAAAAAAAAAAAAAAGAGGCAACTTGAAAGTAATTTCTTTTACTGCCCTGTTGAAAAAAAAAACATACCATCCCAAAGACTGTGTGAAGAACTGACACGTCCACATAGGTGTCATAATGTAGGGTTAGGTGTTGTCCTCCCATTATATTCTTCCTTCTCTGCTTCTGCTTCTCAGTGTCTTTTATTTTGGTTTTTAGAAATAGTTTTTCATTATATAAGTAATTCATGAGTAAATTCTTCTTGTTGAAAAATTAAAGCATTACAAATAAGGCTAAAATTCTCTTTATCACTACCCGCTCCCTTCCTTCCTTCCCAAAAGTAAAAGATAAGTGTAACCTTCCAATCCACTTTCTGTGCATTTAACTATGTTTCTAAATACCCACGGAAATGATATATTGTTTTGTTTGTTTTTTCATGACCAAATAACATGATATGTATTAGAAAAATGGCCATTTCATTACTTGTAGCTCTGCCTCATTCACCGTTTTTTTTTTCCTTTTGTGAGTTTACTGGTCTCATGTATTTTGTCTTCTGTGAACTGCCAACTCATATCCTTTGCCCATTTTTAAAAATTGAGGTGAAGGGGCTTCCCTGGTGGCGCAGTGATTAAGAATCTGCCTGCCAATGCAGGGGACACGGGTTCGAGCCCTGGTCCGGAAAGATCCCACATGCCACAGAGCAACTAAGCCTGTGCACCACAACTACTGAAGCCCGCGTGCCTAGAGCCCGTGCTCCGCAACAAGAGAAGCCACTGTGATGAGAAACCCGCGCACCGCAACGAAGAGTAGCCCCCGCTCTCCACAACTAGAGAAAGCCCGTGCGCAGAAACGAAGGCCACATGCAGCCAAAAATAAAATAAATAAATAAATAAAAAAAAAATAAATATTTGAGGTAAAATATTCATAATGTAAAACTTACCACCATAACCATTTTCAAGTAAACAGCTCTGTAGTATTAAGTATATTCACATTGTTGTGCAACCGTGACCACTATTCATCTCCGGAAAGCTTGCATCTTCCCATGTTGCAACTCTGTATCCATTAAACAATAACTTTCCAGTTTCCACTACCCCCAGACCCTGGTAACTACTATTCTATTCTCTGTCTCTATGAGTTTGACTATGTACCCTATTTAAGTGGAATCATACAATATTTGTCCTTCTATGTCTGGTTTGTTTCACTTAGCATAATGTCCTTGAGGTTCATCCACATTGTAGCATGTGTCAGAATTTCACTCCTTTTTAAGGCTGGATGTGAGTAATATTCCGCTGTGTGTGTATATGTATGTATATACACACTACATTTTGTTTATCCATTTATAGGTCAGTGGATGCTTGGGTTGTTTCCACCTTTTGGCCATTGTGAATAATGCTGCTGTGGAGACTGGTGTACAGATATCTGTTCAAGCCCGGGCTTTTAACTTTGGGGGGTGTAGACCCAGAAGTGGAATTGCTGGATCAAATGGTAATTCTGTTTACTATTTTGAGGAATCACCATACCGCATTCCACAGCAGCCTTGGCATGTTACATTCCCACCAGCAGTGCACAGATGTTCCAGCTCTCCACATCCTCACCAGCACTTGTTATTGGCTTTTTTTTTTTTTTTGCGGTACGCGGGCCTCACACTGTTGTGGCCTCTCCCGTTGCGGAGCACAGGCTCTGGACGCGCAGGCTCAGCGGCCATGGCTCACGGGCCCAGCCCGCTCCACGGCATGTGGGTTCTTCCCGGACCGGGGCATGAACCCATGTCCCCTGCATTGGCAGGCGGACTCTGAACCACTGCGCCACCAGGGAAGCCCCTTGTCTTTTTGATGAGTGTGAAAGTGATATCTCATTGTGGTCTTGATTTGCATTTCCCTAATCATAGGTTATGTTGAGCATCTTTTCATGTGTTTATTGGCCATTTCTAGGAGTTTTTGTGTTTTTTTTTTATGAAACGTCTACGCAGATCTTTTGTCCATTTTTTAATTTGGTTTTCTGTATTTTTGTTGTTGTTGAGTTTTAGGAGTTCCTTATATATTTTGGGACTCAAGCCCTTATCAAACATGTGATTTACAAACGTCACACACCTTTACAGCTGCATAGCATCCATCATCGCAAGATATCCCGGTTTAATTAGCCATTTGCTTCCGGTGCCTTGTCTACATAAACAGGCTGCAGTGAACATCCTTGTACATGCCCATCGTGCAGATAGGCACCTCTTTCCCTGAGGTAGATCCTGGGAAAGTCATACTGCTGGATTGTAGGATATGAAAATTCGTAGACATTGCCACGTTGCCACACAGCATTTTACGCAAAATTGGGCTGAAGGGGACATTCAGATTTTCCTTGGGAGGGTAAAAGCTAACAGAAGGGCTGCCTCGGAATGTAGGAGGAAGAAGGAAGGAACAGGACCTCTCCTGACGGGTCTCCTTCATACTGGAGGGTAAAGGTCTGACCTCAGGGTTTATTTGCACTGATGACTGGCTACTGGCTGCCAACGCTGGTGCTTCTCCACCGCAGGTCACCACCCACGGCACCAGCCATGTTCTGAGAGGGGTGGCGTTGGCAGTGTTCAGACCCTCCAGAGTCAGAGTCTGAAGTATTCAGAGCTATCTCTCAAGTTCCCTGACTGCAAATCAAGGAGGAGAAACAGGCTGGCTTAGTTTATCTGGAGAATCACTGAGCTCCCAGAAACTGCATTGAGAGGGCAGGCTCCTGTATTTTTGTCTCCTCTGCACTAGCAGTACTGGCCCAGTGTGATATACTGGTCCATAATAATATGCTGTGGGACGGGGGGTGGTCAAGATCAGGAATTAACAAGCTATGGCCCTTGGGCCAAATTTGGCCTACCGCCTGTTTTTTTTAAAAATAACTTTATTTATTTATTTTTGGCTGCATTGGGTCTTTGTTGCTGCGCATGGGCTTTCTATAGTTGCGGCGAGCGGGGGCTACTCTTAGTTGCAGTGCGCGGGCTTCTCGTTGCAGTGGCTTCTCGTTGTGGAGTGCAGGCTCTAGGTGCGCGGACTTCAGTAGTTGTGGCTCACGGGCTTAGTTGTTCCGTGGCATGTGGGATCTTCCCGGACCGGGGCTCGAACCCATGTCCCCTGCATTGGCAGGCGGATTCTTAACCACTGCACCACCAGGGAAGTCCCACCGCCTGTTTTTGTGAATAAAGTTTTATTGAAACACAGCCACGGTCATTTGTTTACATATTATCTATGTAATATGTAATATTACATATTATTTATGTAATATGTAACATGTAATATTACTTATCTGTCGTCTGTGGCTGCTTTTTGTGCTACATGGGCAGAGATGAGTAGTTGCTACAGACACCTGCAAAGCCTAAAATGTTTACTAGCTGACCCCTTACAGAAAAAGTTTGCCAACCCCCATCTAGATGTAATTGTAATATAAATTCATAAGCCCATCAGACTTTTATTTTTGTCTATTAGGCTTGATTCTACCTTGATTGAAAAGTAAACCACTCAGAAGACCATTTCAGGCTGCCTCATAGAGCTTGATGCTTTGCAGTGATAATCAGAAACTCAAATGCAAACAAATCCAAGAGAAGGCCTTACGGCCACAGGAGAGAGTCCTGTAGAGAGGAGTTAGGGCAGTGAGTGTAGGGTTGGACCAGGTTGTTGTTTAAAGGCCCTCCTGTCCCTCAGAGTTGTGAGTTAAAATCATTTTATTCACTACAAATCTTGCAACAGTAAATTTATATTGATGATAGTAATTCAGATATCTGAAAGTCAGTTACTTCATTTAAATGGTGCAGGCTCATGAAAAATTACATTCATTCGACAAACACGAAGTGTCTACTAGCGTACTAAGCATTGGGTAAGACTACAAGGAAGAATAATGAAAGAGATACAATTCCAAGGTGAATTTTACAGTCCTTACATTATTAATTAGCTTTGACACGTTGTGCTGTGCAGCTTTTCTGGTTCGTTGTCATGCTGGTTCACTTAATAACTGTGCTACCTTTTTTGTTGCCAGCTTTATCCTGCCAAGAAGTCACTGATGAAGAGGTCTTGGATGCAAGCTGCTTGTTGGACGTCTTAAGAATGTACAGATGGCAGATCTCTTCGTTTGAAGAGCAGGTGAACACAACATTCAAAGCAGGTTTCCTTGGAGAATCTTTCCCACTAATGAGGTGGGGCCTGAGCTCCAGAAACAGCTGCATTGCTGCAGCGGGAAGAATAAACGCCAGCATTGACCTTGCTGTTGTCTGGCCTGCGTGGACATTTCTGTGACATTTTAGACAGCCTTAGTGTCCCGAGACCAGATTGTGAACTTTATTCCTGCTCTCGCAATCAGGGGAGAGGGAAGGTTCACAGGATAGAGCGTGAGCACACAGCTGCCAAAGAGGGAAAAGCTTTTTAGTTCCTGAGTGACTTTGCATTTCAGTGGATGGTGGGGACATCTGGGGCCTATTCGAGAGAAGCAGGTGGCTTTACCTTAGAGGCTCAGAGGTTTGGGTGAGACTCTCTTTTAGACTATACCTTCATTAAAAAAAAAAATCAGTCTTCGGAGGCTGGCTTAAAGTGGCCGCAAACCTTGAGCAGCTGTCATATGCAGTCCCAGGGCCTTCCTCCAGCCACTCCCACCCCCCTTTTCCACGACTACAGCTTCCTTGTCTTCTTTGGTACTGGCCACCCTCCTCCTCTTCCCCAGAGGACGAGGCTGAGGCTGAGAGAGTGAAGCTCTAGGGACCAAAACTTCCACTTCCGTTGGTGTACACTTCCGGCGGTCCATCCCCGCCGCCACATTTCCAGGCTGGCCCTGGCCAGCGTTGGGTTGGCTGCTTCTGCCTCCCCCAGGGAGCCCCTGGACCAGAGCCCCTGGGCTCCCAAAACTGTGGGGCTGAAGCAGGAGGCATGTAAAAATGGAGAAGTGAGGCGGGAAGGCTTCCTCTCTCCCCTCTTCTTTAGAGATGATCTCTGTTTCCACTTCCATCTGAAGCCATGTATGTGTTACTTCTTAAACACGACGTTGAGAGTATCCTATACTTTCTTAACAGTGCTTCTCAATTGATCCATTATATGTTGAAATATTTTTCCATTTAGAGAATACTTTTTAAATCCTCCTCTGGTAACTGGAATTATTTAGCTACATTTTACATTTCTCTAAACTGAGACAGTGACTGAGATTTAGTCCTTAACATCAGATACCTGTCAGCTGAAAAAAAAATGCACAACCTCAAAGTTGAGAATTAGGTTTTATTTGACAGATGTCCTGAGGACTTAAGCCCGGGAGGCAGCCTCTCAGATAGCTCTGAGGGACTGCTCGCAAGAGGTAAGGGAGGAGCAGGATATATCAAGTGTTTGCAAAATCAACAAAAACAAAAACAGGTAGTCAGAACAAAAGAAGATTACTGTTAATTAAAGAAAAAACAGACATGTCAAGTAAATGAATTTAGCATTTTTCTGTGTGAGGGAAGATGCAAGTGTCTGAGTTCATTGAAATCATTCCTTCGAGATGCCCCTTAGCTGTCTAGAGCCGGTATCCTGCTTTTCTCCATCTTGAATCCCCTCAGAGGACACAGTAGGGGGCGGCTGCAGGAGCTGATGCTTTGGTGGCCAGCAACGTCCTTTGTTTACTGATATGACAGGCGACATTCTTTGCCCACATTCCTTTTCTAAGTCCTGCTCTTCTGTCAAGGACCCACTTAAGTCCCATTTGCTCCTGGGGAGTATTTCCAGTGTCTGACACTGAGCCGCAGAGTGCCGTAGTATGTATGGGAAGGAGAAAGCATGTCTGTCTCTGGTTCTGTTCCTCTTTGAAGGTACCCAGAGCATCTAGCATGGGGCCTTGTCCACACCTTCACTATTAATGATCTGGTCATCCAACCACTTTTCAGTGTCTAAAGCTAGAGCTGTGGGGTGCTTTGGGCCAGGTATGTGAATTATCTGATTGAATCCTCACCACAGCCCTGTAAGGAGTTACTGTTACTATCCCCATTTTACAGATGAGAACACTGAGGTTCAGAGCAGTCAAGTGACTTGCCCAAAGTCACACAGCTATTTGAGTGACAGAGCCAGGATTCAAGCCAGTCTGGCGCTAAAGTGGCTGCTCTTCAGCTCTTCTGCGATACCGTTCCTTTTCTCAAGGCCAAGTAATCACATGGCTGACGGTGACAGAATAGGTTTTGGATCCGACTCCATCCTGTCTTGGGATTTTTCTCTGTGGTGAACCCTTGCTCATGCTTCATGGGCTGGCCCAGATGCCTGGTCTGTCAAGGCTCCCCGAGCCTTGCAGGAAGAGATGATCCTCCCTCAGCTCCATGTCCAGGGCTCACTGGTCATAACAGGGCCATAGCATTGCACTGCTAGATAGTAGCAAGGCTGCCATGTCTGCCCCTGCCATGTCTGGGTTGTGAGTCCCTGAGGGCAAGAGCCTTGCCTTACTTACCTTGGACTCTCCATCACTCTCTCGCCAACTGCTGGTCACAGCCTCAGAGGGGATTCATTTATATGTGCAACAAATGCTTATTGAACGCCGACCTCGGGAAGGGCCTGCTGAGGGCGCTGGGTGGTAGTATCAAGCGTGACTTGCAGGGGCCCTGTGCTCAAGGAGCTCGGGGTGTAGTGAGGGTGGGGCTGCAGACCATTCACAGGTAACTTTAACATGTGCTAAGAAGGTGATATGAGAAAGTGCGGGAGGACGGGCGGTGAGAGGAAAGCGGCAAGGGGACTCCTTTAGAGGGGGCGGCTTCTCTAGAGACCTGAGGTTTCAGCTGAGACCTGGAGTCTAAAGAGGAGCGAGGCCCGGGGTGCTGTGGGCGCAGCGTGCCAGCCGGAGGAGCAGAGTTGGGGCAAAAGCCTCGAGCAGCTGCAAGGACACAGAGTTGAGAAGGGCAGGAAGGGCAGGGCAAGCAGTGGAGGAGAGGGGGCTGTGGGGACTGCAGGGCCTGGGAGGCCGAGGGCTGGAGCTGGGCTTCTGCTCTGCGTGCAGGGGGAGCCACTCGGAGCATTGGCAGGGGACCGCTTTGGCCCGACCTAACATGTGAACAGGACCACGCCGGCCTCTGTGTACAGGAGGGGTGCAGGGGGGCAGGACGGGAGCAGAGAAGAAAGCTGGCGGCGTGCAGACACCCAGGCCGGGGAGGGTCCAGCTCAGGCTGGGGCTGAGGCAGGGCAGTGGAGAGACCTCAGGGATTCAGCGGGTGGTTTGGAGGGAGAGCCTGCGGGGCCGCTGCTGAATGGCCGGGGGTGAGGTTAGGTCAGGGAGGGCTGGTGACGGAGGGTTCCCTGAGGAGCCCTGAAGGATGAGAGAGAGGCGGCCGCGTGAAGGCGTGAAGACCCGGGCGCGGGAAAGACCCAGGTCTGAGGTGGGAGCCGGCTTGGCACATTCAGGGAGCAAGAGAAGGCTGGGGGCTGGGGCGCGGCGGGGGGGGGAGAAGGTTCTAGGGCCGGGGCGTGTCAGGGCTGGCCAGCCAGCTAAGAAGGGAGCCGTTCACTGCAGCAGTGGAGGCCATCGGGAGGTTGAAAGCAGAAGAGAAAAGTCATTTGCCTTTAGAAACAGATCGCTCTGGTGACTGTGGACGGAGCCAAGAGTGGCAGCCCAATGAGTATCAGCCGCATCAGAGTTCAGGGGGGACGGGCTGCCCATCCCAGGAGAGTCGGGGTGGCTTTGGCTTTTGGGGAGAGGGGCGTTTGAGTTGATCCTTAAAAAATAGTCCCCTGCCACATGAGGCAGCAATTCTGCTCTGGGTGTACGCCCGTAAGAGCTGAAAGCAGGGACTCAGATATTTTGTGTAGCCCGGTTCACAGCTGCATCATTCACGACAGCTGAAAGGCGGAAGCAGCTCACCTGCCCATCGATGGCTGATGGATAAACAAGATGTGATAGGTGTGCATAGTGGAGTATTACTCAGCCTTTGAAAGGAAGGAAATTCTGTGCTACGCCATAGATGAATCGGCATATGGTGCTGAGTGAAACAAGTCAGTCACAAAAGGACAGATGCTGTATGATTCCGCTTATCTGAGGATACGCGGAATTCATAGACAGCAGAGTAGAACAGTGGGTGCCGAGGGGTGCGGGGGATTGGGGAGTTAGTGTTTAGTGGGCGTGGAGTTTCCATTTGGGAAGACGAAAAGAGTTCTGAAGATGGACGGTGGTGATGGTAGCACAAGTGTGAATGTGCTTAGTGCCAATGAGCTGTACACTTAAAAAGCTTAAATTGGATGAGTGTTCTACCACAGTGAAAACAAAACAGTAGTCAGGTAGAGCAGAGGTCAGAGCCCTCTCAGCAAAGCTAAAACAGGCTCAGAGATGGCTTGGATCAGCGTGAAGCCTGCCCACCCAGCATTCGTTCCTTCTCTCTCTCCTTGGGCCTCTCACTTGAGGGCCTTTACTGGTGAAAATGTCTAGGATGTAACCATTTCCATTTAACGCACTGGGCCTTGAGATGGTGGGAAGCAAATTCTGCCCACCTTAGCCATAGGGGGTCTTCCTGGTGGTCCACACAGGGGTGGTTCTGACGTTGCCGTGGCCTCTTCGGGCCACTCTGAAGAATGCTTTGCCCTTTGACAGGACGCTCATGAGTTATTCCATGTCATTACCTCGTCTTTGGAGGATGAGCGGGACCACCAGCCCCGGGTCACACATCTGTTTGACGTGCATTCCCTAGAGGTAAACCATTAACACTCTCGATACAATGAATGCGGTCTGTGCATATCGAACAGGTACAGGGAATACAAATGTAATTTTCGTGTAACTTTAAACTCAAAAGTAAGATTCGATAAAAACCCAGTAGTGGGATGAGGCTGGGGGAGGGTCTTAAACGTCACACTTGGCAGTTGGTGACTTTGGTTAGGGATGTCGAGCTCTTAAAAACGATTCCCTGCTGCAATCTGTGTTGGGCTTGAGATGAAAGAATGTATTTCCCCCCACCCCTATTTAATACAGGAGAACAAGGAGCCACAGGAATGCTAAATGAATCTTATTTCTCTGGCACATTATAAATGTTAGGGAGTTGATAAAAGTTAATTAGTAAAAGTGGGGGAGTATTCCGGAGAGGCAGTATGTTCAATTGCATTTGGTGAAGGAACAGGTACAGTAACCAACCAGAGAGCATAATTAAGGCCCCTTTTAGGAAGCTTGGTTTAAAGTTGACTTTGAGGGACTTCCCTGGTGGTCCAGTGGTTAAGCCTCCATGCTCCTAAGGCAGAGGGCTCGGGTTTGATCCCTGGTCGGGGAGCTAAGATCCCACGTGCCGAGCGGCATGGCCTAAAAGTAAAGAAATATGTAAATAAATAAAGTTGATTTTGAACTGTGCAGTCAGCACAGAAACTTGTGAGATTTAGGAGTGGGGTGAGGGTGGGTGATCAGAGAGATTGCAGTAGGGTTTTCAGCCTCTCTCTTTTTCGTCCCCTACAGCAGCAGTCAGAAATGACTCCCAGACAGATCACCTGCCACACCAGAGGTAGTCATTTTCCATTGAACTGTAACACGTGAGATGTGTACTTTTTAGAAATGACAATAATTTGCTTTATGTTTTCTAAAAATAATGTTTTTCTGGTGACACCCATTCTGACTTGGAGTGTGTGTACTTGAAAGGAACCTGTGTTTTGGGAACAGTTTTAAACTGTCCCCCTGGTGAACATTTTCAATTGCTCCATCACACCCGAGCCCTGCTCAGTTTCCTCTGAGCGGACTTATTTCTCCCTCAAACTAGGGTTTTTCTTTACCTTCTTGAATTGGTCCTCTGGTGCACTTAATAAGCGGAAACTGCTGTGTCCTCAGCATTTACACTTTGGCCAACTATTCCTGCAAATGATCCCTTCCTCCTTGGAAGGAAATTATTGTTTTCTTAACACTTAAAAAAAATGACATATCAATTCCTTCGCACACTGGTAGTAATGAGAACAATTCTCTTTTGGGTCCAGGCACTGTAATATCTCATTTAAGCCTCCCAACAGCTCTGTGGAGTTGGCGGTATGGAGGATAGTGGCGTCATAATTATCCCCATTTCCAGCAAACTGAGGCTTACCGGGATGAAGTCTCTGGCCCTGGTCACGTGGCTAATAAGCAAAGCCAGGACCCGGCCCAGGCTGGCCTGACCTGGAGCCCGTGGTTCCGACTAGCACACCACACTGCTGTGTTTATTCCGCTAGCCCCCATCCTATCCCCCGCAAAGCTCGCGTTTTTCAGAACTTGCTTATTCTGATGATTTCAGAAGTTTATCTCACTTTATGGAATGTTCACCAGTGGTATCATTCTTGTGACATCTCAAACATTTGAAACAATGTTTGTAAAAAGACATTATCAAACACATTTCTTTTTAAATGTGGCTGTACCTATTATATAGAAACCACATTTAAGGACCTGTGTAAATTCTCCTGTGAAGGGAACTGGTTGTGTTTTTGATGGATTTCAATAAGGGAACCTCTTTCAGTGTCCTTTTCAGGAACTTTTTTTTTTTTTTTCTAAAGAAGGTGTGTCTACCACATACTAAGAAGGGGGTGAATTTTGAGGTTGGTGCCAGAGGGCTAGAGGTGGCCTATCCAAAGGTGTTCTGTATTCCAGGGTCACCTCATCCCACATCCAGCCACTGGAAGTCCCAGCATCCTTTTCATGGAAGACTTACTAGTAACATGGTCTGCAAACACTGTGAGCACCAGGTAAATACTATACCAATACTTGATATTTTCTGGCAAGGTTTTATTTAAGTTAAGATTCATGGGGCTTCCCTGGTGGCGCAGTGGTTGAGAGTCCGCCTGGCGATGCAGGGGACACGGGTTCATGCCCCGGTCCGGGAAGATCCCACATGCCGTGGAGCGGCTGGGCCCGTGAGCCATGGCCGCTGGGCCTGCGCCTCCAGAACCTGTGCTCCGCAACGGGAGAGGCCACAACAGTGAGAGGCCCGCGTACCGCAAAAAAAAAAAAAAAAAAAAAAAAATTAAAAAAAGATCCAAAGCA
>NW_020172781.1:4828415-4874442 GCF_003031525.2 Neophocaena asiaeorientalis asiaeorientalis | reverse complement strand
AAAAAAAAAAAAAAAAAAAAGATTCATGAAGGATCCAGAGCATGAAGACTGACATTGGTGTCTGGCTTCTGTGATTTTTCTGGGGTCTGTAGGCTTGGTGGACCCACTGCCCCCCCTTGGTCAGTGCTGACATATCAGTTGATTCTCAGATGGCATCTTCTGTACCAAGAGCAGCAGACCCATTGTGATTGGCAGGGTTTTGAGTCCTAAGGTTGGGTCTATACCCATGATGAACACAACAGATTCTAGGGCTGGTTTTTTGGGGTGTGTGTGTGTGTGTGTGTGTTTGTGTGTGTTTTGCTTTTGAGATTTAAAATTTTTATTATGCAAAATTTTGAGCATGATGCAAAAATAGAGAATTGTACAACTGTCACCTCAGTCAGTTTTAGAATATTTTTCATCACCCACCCCTTGCTCCCGCACACACAAAAAAACCACCCCTGTACCCGTTAGCAGTCATTTCTCATTTCTCCCCACACTCTGTCAGCCCTAGGAAACCACTAATCTACTTTCTGTCTCTATATAGTTTGTCTATTCTGGACATTTCATATAAATGGAATCATATGGTGCTTTGAGACTAGCTTCTTTCACTCAGCATAATGTTTTCAGGGTTCTTCCACATGTTGTATCATGTATCAGTACTTCATTCCTGTTTATTACCAAATATTACCAAATAATATTCCATTGTATGGATAGATCACATTTTGTTTATCCATTCATCAGCGGATGGACATTGGGTTGTTTCCACTTTTGCCTTGTTTCAAATCTTAAGAAACAAATATTTGGTGTTTCGTAATTAAGTATGTTATCTTTGAGTTTTTATATTCTCCTTTTATCACACTGAGAAAGTTCTTTTCTATTCCTAGTTTGCTGAGAGTTTTTATCATGACTAATAATTGGATTTTGTCTTGCTTTTTGTACATATATTGAGATGATCTTTCTTTTTCTTTTATTCTGTTAATATGGTGAATTACAGTGATTGATTTTTCTAATGTTAAACTACCTTGTGTTTCTGGGATAAATTTCATTTTATTGTGATGTCATTCTTTTTATATATTACTAGATTTGGTTTGCTAACATTTTCTGAAGGCTATTCGTGTTTTATGTTTATGATTTTCTTGTAATGTCTTTCTCAGGTTTTATTATAAGGGTTATGCTAGCCTCATAAAATAAGCTGGGAAGTATTCCTGCCTCTATTTCCTCAAGGTCTTTGGGTAATATTGGTATTGCTTTTTCCTTAAGTGTTTGCTAGAATTTGTTTCTTTTTCTTTCTTTAGTTCTATTTTTGCTGAATTTCTTTTGAGACTTTGCTATTAGGCACATACACATGAATTAATTATGATGAGTTGACTCTTATTGTCGTCATAAAATGTCCCTCTTTATCTCTAGTAAGACTCCTTGTCTGGAAGTCTATTTTGTCTGTTTAGTTTCCATCTAACTAGTGTTTCTATGGTATGTCTCTTTCTGTGCTCTTATTTTTGACCTATCTTTTGTCTTTGTATTTAAAGTGTAGCTTTTGTAGAGAGCATATAATCAGGTCTTGCCTTTTTATCCAGCTTCCTATCTGCCTTTTATTCGGTGTGTTTAGTCCATTTACATTTAACGTAGGTATTTATAGGGTGGATTTAGGTCTGCTGTTTTACCGTTGGTTTTCTACTTGTCTCATATAGTTTTTGTTTCTCTGTACCTCCATTCCTCCCTTCTTTTGGGTTAATTGAATACTTTTTAGTATTCCATTGTAATTCCTCTGTTAGCTTTTTAGCTACATTTTTTTTACCTTTGTGTGTGTGTGATTACATCATGCAGTGTTAACTTATCACAGTTTATTTAGAGTTAATATCATATTCCTTTGTGTAAAATGTAGGAACATTATGAAAGTATAGTTCTGTTACCCCATCTTTTGTGCTTTGTCATATATATTATTTACATATACGTACATTATAAACCCCACAACACTGTCATAAAAATTTTTACTCTAAACAGTTATATGTGTTTAAAAGAAATTAAAAGAAAAAAATTTCACGTTTACCATTTTCAGTATTCCTCAGTGCCTTCTGTAGATCCAGGTCCATTTGATGTTTTTTTCCCTTCAGTCTAAAAATATTCCTTTAACATTTCTTGCAGGTCTGTTGACAAATTCACGTAGATTTCATTTATATAAAAATGGTTTTGTTTTGCCCTTCTTTTTGAAGACTGGTTCGGCTGTGTATAGAATTTGGGGTTGACAGTGTTGCTGTTGTTTTGGTTTGGTTACATTCATGTACATTTATGCTTGTCACCAACTTTGAACATTTTTTTGGCCACTATGTTTTTCAAAAAAATGTATGCCCCTTTCTCGACTTGTTAGTCCATTTGATATCGTCCCACAGGTCACTGAGGCCTGGTTCTTTTTTCTTCAGTCTTTCTCCTCCGTGTCCTTCAATTTAGATAATTTCTATTGACTATCTTCAAATTTCCTGACTGTCTTTCCCATCTTCAATCTCTGTTTGCTTGTCCAGTGAATTTTTCATTTTAGTTATTGTTCCTTTTAATTATAGATTTCTTTCGGTTCTCTATAATTTCCATTTCTCTGCTGAGATCCTCTATTTGTCCTCCGCTAGATCTGAATAACTCTCTCTTCCTTTATGTCCTTGGGCATATTTATAATATACTCCTTTAGGGTCCTTGTGCTAATTGCACCATCCAGGTCCTCACCTCCTCTTCCCTACACACCATGGGTCACACTTTTCTTCTTTCTTTGTACTGTATGTCTAGTAATTTTTTAATATTGACACTGTAGAAGAGACTCTGGATTCTGGTATGTCTCTCTGAGAAATAATGAATTCTGTTCTAGCAGGCAGTTGCCTTGGCTGAGCTTGAACTCCAAACCCCCCCTCTCCAACATTGGGCGGCATAATCTCTGCTCAGTTTTCTCAGCCTCCAGCCGCAGCTTCTTGCTGAGTCCCTGGAGTCTCTTCCGTGTCTGTGCGCTTTAGGGATCAGCCATGGAATCAGGCAGGGCTTATACACAGATTGTAGGGCCTATCCTCTCCTGGCTCCTCTCTTTCTGGGATTTCCTCCAGCCTCTGTACCAGCCCTGAACTCTGTCTCCTGATACCTTAATTCTGTAAGACTGCTGCTTTTTCCCACCCAACACCGAACTGCATGGATTAGGGGGGACCCTCAGGCAAAGAAGCCACACATAGCAAATCTCCCCCACCGAGGTCCTTTTTCTCCACGAATTGACTTCTCCATTTCCGCCTGCTTTTGGTAGCCCTCCAGTTATTCAATTTGTTTTGTTTTGGTCCAGATTTTACAATTGTTATGTCAAGGAGAGTTAGTCTAGCCAACCTACTGTGCCGTAATCGAAAGCAGGAACTCTTTTTTTTTTTAAATAAATTTATTTATTTATGTATTTATTTTTGGCTGTGTTGGGTCTTCGTTGCTGCGTGCGGGCTTTCTCTAGTTGTGGTGAGTGGGGGCTACTCTTCGTTGCAGTGTGCGGGCTTCTCATTGCGGTGGCTTCTCTTGTTGTGGAGCACGGGCTCTACAGCGCAGGCTTAGTAGATGTGGCACGTGGGCTTAGTTACTCCACGGCCTGTGTGATCTTCCCGGACCAGGGCTTGAACCTGTGTCCCCTGCATTGGCAGACAGATTCTTAACCACTGCACCACCAGGGAAGTCCGAAAGCAGGACCTCTTAACTCTGTTTTATCATTTGTTGTTTTGGGGCTTTTTTTGCAGTTAATAATATAACATGCATATAACATGCACATCTTTCCATATAATTATGTGTAGTTCTACTACACTATTTTTTTTTTTTTTTTTTTTTTTTTTTTTGTGGTACGTGGGCCTCTCACTGCTGTGGCCTCTCCCGTTGCGGAGCACAGGCTCCAGATGCGCAGGCTCAGCAGCCATGGCTCACGGGCCCAGCCGCTCCGCGGCATGTGGGATCTTCCCGGACCGGGGCACGAACCCGCGTCCCCTGCATCGGCAGGCGGACTCTCAACCACTGCGCCACCAGGGAAGCCCCTCTACTACACTATTTTTAATGTAGTATTCCATTCTATAATATATGGACATGATATAATTTATTTAATCACCCCCTAGAATTTTCACCCATTCACATTTTGCCATCATAAGTGATGCTGTGATAACCACATCCTTGTAGTTTTATTATCCATGGTTATTTCCTTAGGATAAAAATCCCAAAATTGCTGGGACAGGTATGCTATTGGATAGTGTTTCCAAGATATCCTTTAGTATTATTGCAGTTCTTACGTTTACAAGGTTGTTCTTAATAGAATTTGCGTCTAGGTAAGTACATTATGTTTGACTATGTTACTGTTGGGCATGTAAATATTAAACTGTTTTATAGGCATATGTCTTCCCATCTATAAAGCTTTGAATTGAACCTAAGTCCTTTCTGGTTTTTCTGCAATATGTGTTTCAGAGTCCCGTTCGATTTGATACCTTCGATAGCCTTTCACTAAGTATTCCAGCTGCCACATGGGTATGTACTGATCTGTGGTTTACTTGGGGTCTCTTTTGGAGACATTTGAATCTGCAAGGGCTTTGAGACATTTCGTGTAGCTCAGCTACTACACATGACTCAGACACATGGTTGGTTGAACCCATCTTAGTTTTAATCTGTGGTACCATGGCCTGTCTTTGGGGGAGGAGGTGGGCATTTTCTCTCTTGCTGCAGAAATTTTGGCTTTTTTGAACACACACACACACACACACACACACACACACATTAATCTCAAATTCAAAGCTATCTACAAGAACATGGAAGCCCATAATTTTCTGCAGTGTTATGTCCTCATACCCTTGAATCTATCCATAAGAGCAAATCCAAGATGCTCTGGGCTCCCCATTTGTTCAGGAAACACCCAGTTGTGTCTGTGAAGCTTCACTGCCTGCCTAGGCAGAATAAAGCTCTGGGCTTCACACTGTTAACAGTTTCAGTCTAGCTCTCCTTGAATTGTAACCATGAATGTTCTTCTTGTGCTGTAGGGTCATCCACTGACCCTGGACCACTGCCTTCACCACTTCATCTCGTCGGAATCCGTGCGGGATGTCGTATGTGACAACTGTACGAAGGTATGGCTTTAACCCCAAGTGCCATTTCCTGAGCCGGCCCACGTGTCCTGATACAGCGCCTCCCACACCGTCGGCCCTGAGCTCTGCCGACTACCCCCAGAGGCTCTCTGCAGCCACAGCCACGTCCATCTAAGTTGCTGAGGAAATTGGCAGCCCACGGACCAAATCTTTTTCCCAGATGAGTTTGGTTTCATCCACAAAATGTTTAAAGAAAAAAATTTGAATGCCATGTTTTGAGGTGGGACAGGCCCGCTCCAATTCACTGCAGTTCCCTCCGCACCCGCCTCTTTCACATCTGCCTCAGCTGAGCGACCTGCCCGGCTCCCCCGAGCAATTAAACATCACCCCCTGAATTAAGAGGAACTGTGGGGGCCAGGAATTTTGAAGACACAGAACGAAACAAATGACATGCTAGTGTCAGCTTCAGTGCGGCCTCTTTACTTCTTTTGCCTCCACGGTCACCACTAGTTAATGACTAAAAGAGTGAAGACAACTCACAGATAAGTGGGCAGCTGAGTTCCTTCAGCAGGTGGACGTCAAGTGCCCAGTGAATGCACTTGTAACGCCAGCCTGACCCACAGCTGTCCCTAGGGGTCCTGTTTCAAGAATTTCTGCAGAGGGACTTCCCTAGCGGTCCAGTGGTTAGGACTCGGCGCTTTCATTGCCGAGGGTGTGGGTTCGATCCCTGGTCGGGGAACTAAGATCCTGCAAGCTGCGCAACGCTGCCCAAAAAAAAAAAAAAACAAACAAACCAAAAAGAATTGCTGCAGAGAGATGTTTCCTGTATTTCAGATTGAAGCGAAAGGGACGCTGAATGGGGAGAAGGTGGAACACCAGAGGACCACGTTTGTCAAACAGTTAAAATTAGGGAAGGTGAGCCCATGCCGCATGCCTGGCCGGCTCTGCTCCCGAGGGCCCCCCGGGTCCCGCTCCCGACCCGCGGCTCCTTCCGTCTCTCCCACCCGCAGCTCCCCCAGTGTCTGTGCATCCACCTCCAGCGGCTGAGCTGGTCCAGCCACGGCACACCCCTGAAGCGCCACGAGCACGTGCAGTTCAGCGAGTTCCTGATGATGGACATCTACAAGTATCACCTGCTCGGACACAAGCCCGTTCACCGCGGCCCCGAGCTGCACGAGGAGGCGGGGCCCGCGCTGGAGCTGCAGGACGGGCCGGCAGCCCCCAAGCCAGGTGCCTGCCCGAGGGGCCCACGCAGCTGGAATTTGCGGGTTCCTTGTGCCACAAGGGCCAGGCTCACCCGACGGCTGCTTAAATTCTTGAGAACAGCAGGATTGGGGGTGGGAGAGGAAAGGTTTTGTAAAAGAGGTTTAAATGATACGGTCATGAGATGTCTAGTTTTTAAGAACTCTCTGACAAATGAAAAACTATAGGCAGGAAAGCAAAAGGTTGCTTTCTGGTCTTCTGACTAGACAATAATGGGCTCAACTCATTCCAGTGAATTTCTTCTCTTTTCTTCTCCCCAGTACAGTCACCTCGTTTAGACAGGAACTGTGGGGAGGAATGTCCTGGCTGAAGATCCCTGAACATCTTATTTGGGTTGATACTTCTTTGCTGAATTGCTTTTTGTCTGATCCCATTACCATCCTCCCTTGAAGCTAATTATTGATCGGGTCCCAGTGAAGCCAGGTAGCTATTATCACTCTGTCTCATTGAAGAGAAAACCGAGGCTCCCAGAGGCTGATTGGTCCAGGGGCAAACAACAGATGGGGGATCTGGTACTGGAATGAAGTGTTGGGACAGTTTTTTTTGTTTTTTTTTTAATTTATTTGTTTTTGGCTGTGTTGGGTCTTCGTTTCTGTGCGAGGGCTTTCTCTAGTTGTGGCGAGCGGGGGCCACTCTTCATCGCGGTGCGCGGGCCTCTCACTGTTGCGGCCTCTCTTGTTGTGGAGCACAGGATCCAGACGCGCGGGCTCGGTAGTTGTGGCTCACGGGCCTAGTTGCTCTGCGGCATGTGGGATCTTCCCAGACCAGGGCTCAAACCTGTGTCCGCTGCATTGGCAGGCAGATTCTTAACCACTGTGCCACCAGGGAAGCCCCGTTGGGACAGTTTTGTAAAGGTGTTGTATGTAATATGTTCAGTTCTTTGTAAATGAGGAAAACTCACCGACTTTCAAGGCTCCGAGCCTGAACTCGCCACCCGTGTGCCAGGACTGTCTTCCCTGCACCCCAGACTTTCCCCACCTAACACCCATTACTACCATTATTCTTTCCTACATCCATTTGTGTGGCCTGGCAGGACATCATTCACAGGGAGACCGAGCTTTGTCCTTTCTCAAAAGGTCAATAGTTTAACATTGGGAGCAGCTGGGGTGGGAAGAGGGCCCAGTTTTAAATCCAGGACCTCCTTGCCCTGGCTTCCTCTTCTCCCTGGCAGGGGTGCAGGTCTTTAGCAAACAGGGCTGGGAATCTCAAAGACACACAGAATTGTCAAAGTGAGCAGGAGGCTAGGAGCTGGGTACATTTTTCCTATTTGGGGATTAAAACAGGCAGAGACAAAAAGGAAGTTTTATGAATCAGCATAGGACAAAATCACGTATCTGTGTTTCCTCTGTAGCCTTACTGGGGAGTTAAATTTCAAGCTAATCCAAACCATGTCTTGTTTACCCGAAGCTGCCGCTCACTTTCATTGCCTTCGGCCTTTTTCTCTTGCAGTTCGGAGTCACCCGGGGGGCCCCAAAACACAGATTTTCATGAACGGCACCTGCTCCCCATCTTTCTTGCCCACGCTGCCAACCCCGATGCCCTTCCCCCTCCCAGCTGTTCCTGACTACAGGTGAGCCACTTTTTAGACGCATATGCCTCATTCACTGATGGCTTTAAAAATAAGAATTATAAAGTCCATAAAATGTAAATGTTATGTGTATGTGTGTATACATGTACATGTGTATGAAAGTATGTACATAGAATATAAAGAAAGAAATTTAAAAATATTGGGGGACACCACCTAAAGATAGATCACCAGTTAAATCTTTGTCTTGCACTCTGTAAAGCTGTGTGTGTGTGTGTGTGTGTGTGTGTGTGTGTGTATGCATGCATATACTACACAACATACATACACTCACAGAATGGACAGTTTACCAGGCCAGTAAATACAGGTCTCTATTTCAGTGGTTGCATAGTATTCAGTTGTATAGCTGTACCATTGTGTCAGGCCCCTATTGTTGAACATCTACGATTTTTTACTCTTTGCTTTTTTTTTTTTTTTTTTCGGGACGCGGGCCTCTCACTGTTGTGGCCTCTCCCGTTGCGGAGCACAGGCTCCGGACGCGCAGGCCCAGCGGCCATGGCTAACGCCCCCAGCCGCTCCACGGCATGTGGGATCTTCCCGGACCGGGGCACGAACCCATGTCCCCTGCATCGGCAGGCGGACGCTCACCCACTGCGCCACCAGGGAAGACCTCCTCTTTGCTTTGCCTCTAAACCTTCCTTGTTGTATTTGTAAACCACTGGCATTTGTTCCTACCGTTCAGCTCCTCCACGTACCTCTTCCAGCTGGTGGCAGTTGTTGTCCACCACGGAGACATGCACTCGGGACACTTCGTGACCTACCGACGGTCCCCGCCTTCGGCCAAGAACCCTCTCTCCACCAGCAACCAGTGGCTGTGGATTTCTGACGACACCGTCCGCAAGGCCAGCCTGCAGGAGGTGCTGTCCTCCAGCGCCTACCTGCTGTTTTATGAGCGTGTTCTTTCCAAGATGCAGCACCAGAGTCAGGAGTGCAAGTCTGAAGAATGACTCTGCCCTGGCCCCGAAGCTAGAGCTGATGGCTCCGTCCAAGCTGTGTGTGTGTGCGTGTGCGTGTGTGCTGTGGTGTGTACGTGCAAGCAGCCCCACTAGAGTCCTGCAGCCTTCTGGCGTGTTCTAAGAGCAGGCTCCACACAGGAGCTGGTGGCCCCGATTCAAACGAGGTCAGGCTCCCCGCACAGCTCTGCCCGTGCGTACCAGGGCAGCGGTGCCGGGCTAGGAAAACAGTCATTGTGTCTAGAGCGTGTCTTGTCACTCACCTGATCCAGGTAATTAAAAGAAACCAGACTCCAAAAGCCACCTTTTTTAGATTGATACATTAGGTGTTCTCAGAGGGGAGTTAACTTTGTCTGATCCTCCAGAGTTTCAGCATAGATCTTTTATTTTTAATAAGCAGTCCCATAAAAATGGTTGAATTAGTGAAATTACTAAAGGCAACAACTTCGAAGAAAAAGTGCCTTTCACTCTCAATTGCTTTCGTAGCATGTCCCTTCTGGAAAACACACCTCATCTGGGAATCATATAAACAATTTTTGAGAAGCTCCGTACCTTCCAAAGTTACCGAATAGAGAGCAACAGAACAGTTAAAAGACACCTGATGCACACCCGCCTTCCCTTTTTATATGTCTTTTTCTAACCTTTCGATTCTTTATATGTAGTAACAGCTCATGTGCCAAATCCGCCCCTCGGGGAAATTCTCTCTCTGCTTTGTCAGTTACAGGTGACCAGCTTTCTCTTTGCTGTTATCTTTTGTATCCTGGACTCCGAGGTGCGATTATCGCGTATTCTATAACTGTGTGAACAGCCAGAACTCGGTGGCCTGTGTGCCACACCTAGGACTCCTCCGCTCTGTAGAAAACCCTTTCTCACACAAGGACCCCACGGTGGACACCTATTCTCATCTATTTATTTATTGCCCATGAAGAGCTCCTGAGGTTTACAGGTGGAGCCGGGGGCTGTGTCCGAAAGACAATCCTGGCCTCCATTTGAGAGCTGGATTCTGAAAGAAGGGCACTGACCTTGGGGCTGCTGTCTCTCTGGACCTCAGTTTCCTCATCTGTAAAGTGATGAGTTAGATTCCATGACCATCCAAGTCCAGCCCTTCCCACAAAAAAGAAGTTTAAAAAACTTTTTGAACATAAAATTATGGCTGATATCTAGTACTGTCATTCTGTTCTAGGTCCATATTCTAAATGTATTCGTTTCCAGTAGCCTCATACAAAAGGCCTCTCTTGGGCATCCTCCCCTCTCTTCAGGTAAGTCTAATGAAGGCAGCCCAGGGCCGAAGGAATTTTGATGACACAGGGGTATCTATGTTTTAGCTAGGCTCTTTTATTTAAAACAAAAAACAAATGCAGACTGACTCTTCAGAGATAAGATTTGGAATCAGATGCGTCCAAAAGGTCACCTGAGGTCAGGCTGAGGACTGTGCTTCCCCTGGTGGGGACCAGCTGGCAGACACTTCCAGACAAGGCCTTGGTGTCAGCCGAAAGCGCTAGAGGCCCAGGTGATCCCCATTCCCCAGGCCCAGCGTGCATCCTGAGGACTCGGAACTCTCGCTATTGACAGAACGTACTGTGAAGTTCTCCAGGCCACACACCTCAGGGAGAAAGGAGCCGCACCAAGCTTCTGGTCTGTTCAGGGCAGACGTCCCTTCCCAACTTCTTACAGACCCCGGCTTTGACGGTGAAAGGCACGTCCCCGTGGTACCCGCGGTCTGGGGGAAACAAATGCCCAATCACGTGACCTTAACCTGCCTGGCAAAGTCGTAGCTTGGAGCAACTGCTGCTCTGCCGCTGCGTACGCTTTGCAATCTGCCGTTAAAGAGAGATGAACGGGGCTCATCCTTTCAGCGTTCAGTTGGAAGCAGATCTTTGGTCGGAGGGACTGAGCCACAGTTGTAAATGTGAATGATCTCCGTGCAAAGTCTCTTCCCCCGACTTAAAGGTGACTTTCTCATTTTTTGTAAATCATTAGGCATTAAGTAGCAGCCAAACACTCTTACTTCTAGCTTTAAGTTATTTACAAAGTCGCTTCTTTTTGCAAAAACCGAAGTTAAACTCGTAGTTTATGCCATAATAACTGCTGATGTATGTTTTTGCTAAAGGTACCTTTTGTATCTGCTGTGTATTATAGCAATAAAAGAATCATTTTGTTAGGAAAAGAATCAACTGGTCTTCTTTCATAATTCACCGACTCGATACAAACATCCTCTTTCTGAGTTCAGCATTGTATGTAAGAAGCCCTGCGCTTGGGTTCAACCTTTTCCATGTTCCCTGTTGGTAAAGGAAATGCCAGCTCCCTCTTGGAGTAGAGAAGGAAGGAACTAACAGAAGTACTAGCTGTTAAAAACGTTTTTACTTTGTAATAGGCAGGATTTTCCGAAATGTCAGGTTGACCCGGGGAGCCAGAACATTCTTTCGGACGGGGAGACTGTGGTACCAGTGAGTGTTGGTTGGGTGGTTCATCATAAGTAAGCTTCCGTGGGCCAGCTGGAGCCTGACCACCCCCAGCCTCCGGGAGGGGTGCTTCCCCCGGGAATCCTTATGCCGGAAGAAGAAGTCTCTGCAAGCCCCAAAGGAGACAGAGGCGATGGGGCTCCCAGGAGCCAGCTCTCTCTCATCATCTCTGTGCTCACCGATGTGGTCACGGCCGTCTTTGTACCTGCAGTGAGAAAACAAGCAGAGTTCGCAGAACAGCCCTCTGTGGAAACACGCCCACACCCAGAGCCCTCGTTTGCCTGCAGGGAAACAGTGCCACGAGCACAGGTTTCTGCAGGGGCTGGAGGGCTACATCTGGTCCACAGATGAGGCAAGCCTTTCACTTTGTCATCAGCCCTCTTTGATCACACGCTTTAAAACCAATAGGGAATTCCCTGGCGGTCCAATGGTTAGGACTCTGCGCTTCCACTGCAGGGGGCTCAGGTTTGATCCCTGGTCAGGAAACTAAGATCCCACAAGCCATCAAACAAACAAAGCACACCAACAGAGGCCAAACACGAGTCTTAGAGTTCTCCCGCAGGGTTCGTATGTGTAAACCTTGATCGCGTAAGACGGTTTCTTCCTACACTTAAAACCCGTATTCCTCGCACAGTCTGGCCCCCGCCGGCCTCTGAACTCATCACTGCTTTCCAGCACCACCAGCGGGATTTCCACTCGAGACACTCCAAGCTCCCTCTGCTCTCCCTCCAGGTGCCTGTGTGGCTCCCACTCTCTTGGTTTAGCTATCAGCCCGTACGTCACCCCTCCGTGAACCCTCCTCTAACCATCTTCCCTTAAACCCAGAGTTCTCAACCAGGGTGACTCTGCCCCCCACGGGGCACTAGGCGATGTCTGGAGACATTCTGGTTGCTCTGACCAAAGGGACCCCCGAAAAGAATGCACAGTCTAAAAGGAGGCAGCCTCTCAGCCAGCTCTGGGGGACTGCTCCGAAGAGGTAAGGGGGGAGCCGACAAAACACGGTCATTAGAACATCAAAAGATTACTGATAATTAAAAGAAAACCAGACATCTCGAGCTAATGAATTCAGTGCCTTTCTGTGTGTGGGACAGTCTGGGCTCACTGAAATCATTCCTGTGAGATGCACCTCAGCTCTCTGGGGCCAGTATCCTGTCCTT
Organism: Neophocaena asiaeorientalis asiaeorientalis; assembly: GCF_003031525.2. Classification (NCBI taxonomy): domain Eukaryota; kingdom Metazoa; phylum Chordata; class Mammalia; order Artiodactyla; family Phocoenidae; genus Neophocaena; species Neophocaena asiaeorientalis. The sequence goes on along the minus strand of NW_020172781.1, from coordinate 4,861,980 downwards.
TCCCATCCTGAGTCCCCTCAGGGGGCACACTGGTGGTGGCTGCAGGGGCTGAGGGCTTGGCAATGGGTATGTCTCCATCCTGAGTTCCCTCAGGGCTACAGTGGCTTGATGGCCCCGCATCCTCTGTTGGATGATATGGCAGGCAACGTTTTTCATTCACAGGGTGGTACTGGCCTCTGGTGGCTGGAGGCTAGGGATGCTCCCCAACATCCTGCAATGCACAGGTCAGCCCCAGAAAGAGGATCATCTGGCCCAAAGCATCAGGAGCGTTGCTGTTGAGAAACCCAGACTCCTTCCTCCCAGCCGTTCTTAGATCAGCCTGTTTAACTTTCTACGAGACACTTATCAACGTCTGAAGTTATCTTGTTCACCTGTTCATCAGTTTGCGGCCTCTCACTCCCGCCATGGTGAGAGCTCCATAAAGACTAACTGCTTATGTTCCACTACTACTCCCCTAACTACACTGAAGAGTTATTTGTTGTACAAATGAGTAAAGTACGGTGGAATCCTAAACTCTTCTTTTTGGAAGAGACAGGTTTATAAAATTCAGTCCACCGTCCTAAAAAGTAAAAGGTACCAACAGTTAGGGGGTCACCTGTTGACAAGCACGAAGTTGAAGTGCTGTCCAGTCACCACAGAAACGCGATCCCGGATGCGCTCTAGGACAGGGACCCAGGGCTTTGGAGACAGAGTAAGGCCTGAAAAGGTGTAGGTCAGCCCAGTGTCACCATATGTCGCCTGCTTCCTTGGGACATTGTGCCACTTCCCAAACACCTGGATCCTGGCCAGCGCACCTGTGCAGGGGAAACATGGCAGCGCCTCAGACAATCCACACTCACTCCCTGAGTATTCAGAAAAGGAAGTAAAAGAGGAATAACATCTAATACCCCGACCAGGGACCCCCTCCTCAAAAATCATTGTGGCTCGTCCAAAACGTTCACGTAAGGACAGTGATTCTTGTCCGACACTTGGAGATACACAGCCCTAGTCCAAGTTTTTTATAAAAACACCCTAACTCAATTGCTCACTAGAACCGTAATATAGAGGCTGAAATTGGAGCAGAATGAAGTCAGGTTACACGCTAGCACGGTGATTTTGCCAACTGTGGGGACAAAGGGCATCGATGGAAGCTGGTGCTAATTCAGCTCGGGATGGAGGCTGGGTCTCCCGTGGGCATTTCTACATCTCCCCGTCCCTGTGCTCTGCCACATTGCAGCGGTTCTCAGTGTGTGGTCCCCGGATCAGTAGCACCCGGAAACTCTAGACACTAGACTGCAGGGGCAGGGCAAGCCACGGTGTTCTCACAAGCAACAAAGTCCTCTAGGTGATGCTGAGAACCTCGTGCATAGGAATTACCTGGTAATTTACCATCTCTCCGCTCTCAGCGGACAGGAGATCCCTGTTATTAAGTCTGTATCCCAAGCACCCAGCAAGTCGCTTGGCCCAGAGGTGCCCGGAATATGTGTTCAGTCAATTAACAAACTCATCTGTAATTAATGGCTCCTGGGTTCAGATTTCCCTAAACACGGACCACTAGTTTTATCCAACAAGCCTTCCACACACACCCCACCGTCCCCTGCTTACCTGTAAAATATTCCACTTCTTTCTCCAACTCTTGGAAAATCTCATCTGCTTCGGCTTTGCCAAACAGGACTGTGTAATCGCAGTCCAGGCCCTCGGCTGCAATGTGCCTCCAGCTGAGGCCTGCCGAGCGGACTCCATTCCCCGGTGCTGCTGTCCTGGGCTTTTTCCTGCTGGTCCCCTCCTCTTCTGCCAACCCTGCTGGGCCTCCTCCGGTCTGCTCTTGCCCCCTCTTTCCCATAAGGCCCCTGACAGCCCCCTTCACCAGGAATCTGTCCATCTAGTCTCCACAAAGCAATCACCTGGTAGCCAGTGGCCAGGCCGAGAGAGAGAGATTGCCCAGGCTCTGTCCCAAATGCCAAAATCCACTCTGCAAAGTGGTCTCACAGTGGCATTCCTCCAGTTTTTAAGTTCCCACTTTAAAGTTTAACACCATGTCCTATAAAGGAAGTAAGAGGAGGTTAAAGCTGGAAGGATCCCTCCCACACCTGGGTAGGTATTAGAATCAGCTGCCTAGCTTGCAACACCCACGTGTGCCTGCCCTCCACCCGCAAATATCCGAATTTTTAAAGAAACACCCACCCCCCGGAATTCGCACGCCAATGGCAAACTTGAAAACTGCAACCCAAACCCTCACTTTACACATGGGGAAACTGACACACTGAGACGCAGAGAGGTTTCCTCAAAGTCACCCAGAAAAGCATGTCTCTCTCTCCCCTCCACCCTGCAAAGGACAGGCTGGGGGGGGTGGGGGGTAGATAACTGGCCGGCCTCCCACGCAAGTATTAAAACAGGTAAGTATTGCGATCCTTACACGGACAAGATTCTGAATCTAAATGTAACAACGGTTAAACGTGGTCATACACCAGCACGCCGAATTCTGATAGAAAATAAGAATTGTAACACGTGCGGGGGGTGGGTGGTGCCTAGGGGTCTCTTTAAAATCTCAGCTCCCGCGAAGATCCGCTTCTCCCAGACACTGGAGAAAGGTCCTGCGGGAAAGAGGAAACACTTACCCCCTCCACAGAACTGCTTCCGGGTAGATTTCAGCCGCGAACTGGAGAAAATCCAGGTAAATCTGCAAAACAAAGCGGTGGGCGGCCTCCGGGCGCCACCTGTTGGCCCTCCGGGCGCGTTGCAAGCACCGCCGTATTTCTGGGTAACGTTATTTGTTCCGCAGCAGTGCAGGGTCCCCGGTGGTTTGGCAGCTGTTGTTCGGTATCATCTCTCCCTGGGGATTAATTTCGTTTCCTGACAGGGAGTTGGGCCAACCAGCATATTGTCGCAGATAGGAGCACGAATTCTGCAATCAGACCACGTAACTTCCATTTCTGTCTCCTCAACTGTAGCTGTGTGGCTCCTACAGGTCACTTAACCCTTCTGGGCTTGAACTGCCTTCTCTAAACAGTGGGGACTACAAAACCTATGCCATGAGAACACCATGAGGAGTAAATGAGAGGATGTGTGAGAAGGGCTTCTGTGCTTCAAACAAATGTCAGCTTTTATTATCACCAATTTTTATTTACTCTCTCTCTTGGCCAATGGAATGAAAAGGGGTTGGGGGCTTTGTTTTGAATTTTCTTAGCGTCCAGCTCTGCAGATTTTGACAAAGGTAAACAGTTGTGTGACCACACCACAATCAAGATCTAGAATTCTATCATCCCATAAAATTCCCCCAAATCTCCTAGTTATCAACTCGCCCCCTTACCCAGCCCCTGGCAACCACTGATGTGTTTTCTGTCCCTAGAGTTTCACCTTTTCCAGAATTTCTTGTAAATGAAATGATACAATATATAGGCTTTGTGTCTGGCTTCTTTCACTTAGCCTAACGCTTTTAAGATGTATCCATGTTGTTCGTATCAGTTTATTCCTTTTTATTGCTGAGTAAGCTGCCCTTGTACTCATGCCCTACAATTTGTCCACCCGCTTGCCACTTGAGGGGCATTTGGGTTGTTTCCAGTTTGGGGAAAATACAAATAAGGTCACTATATCTATTCATGTACAAGCTCTCATGTGAATATAGAGTCCAATTTCACTTGGATAAATACGTAGGAGTGGGATCGCAGGGGCACATGGTAAGAGTATGTGTCACTTTATACAAAGCTGCCAAACTTTTTCACAGTGGCTTTTATTTTCTTATTTTAAAAATAATTTTAAATTATGAACATCTCTTCTTCTTACACATCAAGCTCCTTGTCCTAGGCGCTGGAACACAACAGTAACAAGAATCAAGTCCCTGCCCTCACCCAGGTTACGTGTTGGAGATGAGACAGAAATAAACAAGGAGAGAATAAATAAGATTATTTTATTTTGGCCACACCACAAGGCATGCGGGATCTTAGTTCCCTGACCAGGGGTCAAACCCATGTGCCCTGCAGTGGAAGCGCAGAGCCTTAATCACTGGACCTCCAGGGAAGTCCCAATAAGATCATCTTAGATAGTACAGAAGCTGTAAATAGAGTGACCTGCTAGAAAGTGGGGCAGGAGGAGAAGGCCCTTCAGAGGCAGGGTCTCGAGCTGAGACCTGAGGTTTTCCAGGCAGGGGGACAGTGCGTGCAAGGTGTAAGACCACACAAGGGACAGCTGGGTACGCCTGGTGACTGTGCTAAGAACCAGACTCATCATGTCACAGCAGCTGGGCTTCCGTGAGAGGGTGAAGCAGCCTTGCCAACTGGTAAGAAGCAGGGATTCTTTTAAAAACCATTTTTAAAAGTTGAAGTATAGTTAATTTACAATGTTGTGTTAGTTTCAGGTGTACCGCAAAGTGATTCAGTTATACATATATACATATATTCTTTTTTCAGATTATTTTCCATTATAGGTTCCATTGAATATAGTTAGTTCCCTGTGCTATACAGTAGATCCTTGTTGTTTATCTATTTCATATATAGTACTGTGTACATGTTAACCCCAAACTCCCAATTTATCTCTGCCCCATCCCCTCTGGTAACCATAAATTTGTTTTTTATGTCTGTGAATCTATTTCTGTTTTGTAAATACGTTTATTTCTATCATGTTTTTAGATTCCACATATAAGTGATATGATATTTGTCTTTCTCTGACTTCACTTAGTATGATAATCTCTAGGTCCATCCATGTTGCTGCAGACGGCATTATTTTGTTCTTTGTTACGGCTAATATTCCATTTGTGTATATACCACAGCTTCTTTATCCATTCATCTGTCAATGGACGTTTAGGTTGCTTCCATGTCTTGGCTATTGTAAATAGTGCTGCTATGAACATTAGGGCACATATACCTTTTCGAATTAGAGTTTTTTCCCTATATATGCCCAGGAGTGGGATTGTTGGATCATATGATAACTTTATTTTTAGTTTCTTTAGGGAACCTCCATACTGGTCTCCAATAGTGGCTGCACCAATTTACATTCCCACCAACAGTGTAGGAGGGGTCCGTTTTCTCCACACCATCTCCAGCATTTACTACTTGTAGACACTTTAATGATGGCCATTCTGACTGGTGTGATACCTCATTGTAGTTTTAATTTGCATTTCTCTAATAATTAGAGATGTTGAGCATCTTTTCCTGTGCCTGTTGACCATCTGTATGTATGTAGAAGCAAGGATTTTATTCCAAACATATTTGGAAACTATAGGATTTTAACCTGGGGATTATTATGGTGTAATTTACATTTCAAAAAGATGATTAGGTAGGAAAAGAGAAGACCTGCTGGGACTGTAGTTAGTAGACCAGAGATTGAGAACAGCATTTGAATTTGGGCTTTATTATGGAGATGAACCCAAGAGGACCTGTCCACAGTTTGGATGTGGGGAGGGAGGGAGAGGGGAAGAATCCCAGGTGTATGGGGATGTCTTTCAGAGGATGACTAGTTTGGAGTTTAACCTTAATGACCTCTGTTAAAGTCTCCCCCAAACCTTACAGGTTAGGCTTCTAGGCCTTGGTTTTGTCGTCAGTAAAACAGGTCGTGAAAATTGGACAACTAAAAGCAAAACGATTACTTTTTTTTTTTAACAATTACTATTTTAAAGCTAATTTCACTCCCACAAAAAACCCCACGGGGCGGGTACTTTTAAGTTCTTTCACCGGCTGAGAGGTGGAGGGACTTGCCCAAGGCAGAGGTATGATGGGTGAGAAGAATGAGTGAAAGAGTAAACATCTGAGTGAACCGACCTAAGGAACCCCGCCCGCTCTAAAGACCTTTCTGAGCCCCACTTCGCCTCAGGGACCTTGCCCAGCGGCCCCTCCCACACATGCGCACTAGGACCTCCGCTGCCCCCTCGCCCACACCCCCCCGGTCGGAGCATGCGCGGGTTGCTTGGCGCCAATTGCTGACCGCCGCGGCTAGCGCCAAGCTCGCGGGTCTCCGGGCAGCGCGCGTTCGCTCCCTCCTCGGCTCCAGGATGATTGGCCAGAAGACCCTCTACTCCTTCTTCTCCCCGAGCCCCTCCAGGAAGCGACGTGCCTGCAGCTCCGAGCCGGCCGAGCAGTGGAACGGCGTGGCGGCGGTAGCTGAGAGAGGGGATGAGGCGGTAAGGCGCGGCGGGGACCGCTCGTGGGGCCGGGGGTCAGGGGGAAGGGAGGGTGAGGAGGGCGAAGAGGGCGACGAGGGCGAGGAGGGCGGCGGACCCCGCGCGACCGAGGGGTTGCAGGAACATGGGGCTGACTGAGTAAACTGGCGCCTCCACGTGTTCAAAACAGCCGCCGTGGCGCCTCATCGGCGGCCATGCTGAGGGGTCAGCCAATGGAGGCGAACCTCGGGGCCCACGGCGCCAATCAGAGGCGAGGGGCCCGGCCCACCCTCCAATCAGAGGAGGGAGGGGGGTGGGTCCTGGAGGGGAGGGTTTTTGCCGCGAAAAGACCACGTGGGGACGCTAGTGGCGGGACCCGCGGGGCGGGGCCCTGGGTGCTGGGCCCCTTCTCCGCGAACCCCTAGCGAGGCGCTGCGGGCCTTGCTCACAGACCTTTTTCCTGCCCTGTTTTGGTACCAAACTCGAAATTTGGGGCAGCGGCCTGTTAGTGCCGGACTGGGATCAACCCTGGGTTTCCAGAGTCCGGTTTTGTACGTACCTGCCGAGCGGGGCTGAAACCCCAAGAATGGGTGTCCTCTACCCTGGGCTGTTGGGTTGGGGACGGAAGCTGCGGGCTCCCGGGAGAGGTCCGCTGCAGCTCGTGACCCGTTTCTGCGGGGACCACTTGCAGGCCAGCCCCGCCAAGAAGATCCGGGCCGGGCAGGAGGAGCCCGGCACGCCGCCCTCGTCGCCACTGAGCCCCGAGCAGTTGGTCCGCATCCAGAGGAACAAAGCCGCCGCACTGCTCAGACTCGCAGCGCGCAATGTGCCTGTAGGTTTTGGTGAGAGTTGGAAGAAGCACCTCAGCGGGGAGTTCGGGAAACCATATTTTATTAAGGTAAAGTTGGAGACTGCGGGCACTTGTAAATATAGCAGGCCAAGCCCACGTTTATAGGATGTTGCTTTCGTGAGCTCCTACTTTCCCTCCTTCAACATACAGCCATGATGTTTTGAATCTGCCCAGTTTAAGATTTTTAAAAGACTATGAGGTGATATCATAGCTTTTTTTTTTTTTTTTTTTTGCGGTACGCGGGCCTCTCACTGTTGTGGCCTCTGCCATCGCGGAGCGCAGGCTCAGCGGCCATGGCTCACGGGCCCAGCCGCTCCGCGGCATGTGGGATCTTTCAGGATCGGGGCACGAACCCGTGTCCCCTGCATCGGCAGGCGGACTCTCAACCACTGCGCCACCAGGGAAGCCCTCATAGCTTCTTTTAACCCGTTTGTTTAGTCTGCTCCCAAGGAAAGAGTGGCCTGGTAAAACCACAAACCCGACTGAATGAAACCTGCCCTTTAAACAAAAGAGGGAGGGGTTAGCACCCGCAGGAAATCAAGGCTGTCAGGCCAATCAACTTTGACGCAGCCCAAAGAAAGGAGAAGGGAATTAAAATGTCGGGAGGGGAACTGTTGATTTTTACGCAGAATTTGGATATAAAACTTGGCAAAGAGCTAGCTAAAAGCTCTTCCAGTAGCTTGCATTAGAAGCTTTCTTATTGAATTCTTATGCTTTCCAGTGAGAATCTGATTGTAAATCTAGTTTATCTTTACATTAGCTTATGGGATTTGTTGCAGAAGAAAGAAAACATTACACTGTTTACCCACCCCCGCAGCAAGTCTTCACATGGACCCAAATGTGTGACATAAGAGATGTAAGTACAAGTTGTGGATGAATTTTACTAAAAGGGGAGTAGGACTCAAATGGTAGTTTTTAATTAGGGACACTGGAGTTAAGCCACTGTCCATATTTCAGTAATAAATAAAATACTGAGATTGTGAGGTTTGGCGGGCCGTATTTTAGCCTGTACATACCCTGTTTAACTTTTACTGTGTGCCGTTCATAAAGCAAAAACAGAAAAGTATGTACGTAAACCGTGGGTCTGTATACTCTCACTTGTATTTTATTTTATCCTTAAACCGACCCCATGCCCGTGAGAGGTAAAGTGTGGTGGTGAGGAAACTGAGGCACGAAGCAGTTAAGTCTTTTTCAAGTGGTTGTCTGGGGTCCCACCTTGACTTGCGTCTCAGTGTTCTTTCTGTCTGACCACACCATCCTTTACCGTTGATGCTTTCAAACTCTTGACTTGTGGCCTGAACACATCTCCTGTTAACAGATTCCTTTGCTTTGGTTCAGTGTATATACAATGGCTGCTCGCTGTCAGAAGCTTGTTTGTGGCTTCCCACGGTGCAAACTATGAAAGCTGAGGGTGAATACGGCCACCTCCTGCTTCCAGCCTCACCTCCACCTTCCATTCTCCTCCTTTGGAGCTGGACAGGGCGGTGACCCTCTCCTCACTTCTGTCTTTTGAAAACCAACTAGAGGCATCTCTGGCACCTCCCGGAAGGAGGCCTGTCCCCCACTATATTTGTGATGTGGGTTTCCTTTGTGATGTGGGGTTTTAGTATCTGCTTGCATTGGAGGTGTTCCATTTTTTTGTTCTCCTTTTGCCTTACTGATTTTGTAAGCTGAGGGTAGGAATCCCGTGATTTAATAAGCACCTGTTAAATCAAAGAGAAGTGAAATTGTTGAAGAAGCCATCGTGATAAGGCTGACACTCCTAATACTTAGCAGACTTCACAATTTTCATTTCAGAGCAAGCACTTCGAACGTACCTCCTTGTTTATGAAGTTAAAAAAAAACCAAGTCATTAAATTAAGTACTAGTTTGCCCCTTGTTTGAAGTATGTCCTGTTTTGAGTACCAATGAGCAATATTGTAAAGAAAGACTAAGAAAAGTGCATGAGACTTCTGAGGATCAGATGGCCCGGTGGGGCTTCTTTGCCAATGAGCATGTGGAGGGTAGGGGATATTACCTGGCTCCTCTGAGATCCTTATCCGGGACCAGAACCAGAAAGCTTCCCCGCTCGGACAGGTTGCTTCATGTTGGGGAATATGCCAGGGGCAGTGTGAGTACCAACCGGAGGAATGGAGAGGCCCATGAAAGCTGCCTGATTGTGGGAACGTCTGAAGCTGGATTTTGAAGGATAAAGTGTATGTTGGCTACGGAAGGAGAGTCTTAAGAAGGAACACGGCAAAAGTGTGGGAATGAAGAGAGGTGGGTGGGCGGGCACCCGATCAAAAGGCCTAGTAGTATTTTCACACCACTGACGGTGACAGTGACCTCATTCTCCTCTGGTTCCATCCCTTAAGAGGACACAGGCAGACTTGTTTTATTGCGCTCCGCAGGTCCAGCGATTTTTACAAATCGAAGGTTTGTGGCAACCTTTCATTGTCAGATGATGGTTAGCATTTTTTAAGCAATAAAGTACTTTCTAATTAAGATACGTACTTTTTTTTTGACATGCAATTGCACACTTAATAGACTACCATATCGTGTATGCGCTAGGAGACCAAAAAGTTTATGTCACTTGTTTTATCGCGATGTTTGCTTAATGAGACAGTCTGGAGCTGAACCCACGGTGTCTCCGCGGCGTACCGGTCCAGGGGAGCAGGCTCCTTCATGTGCTGCTGCTGGGCAACTGGAGTTTCTTCAGCTCGTGGAAAAGCAATTTGGCATATGTCGATGAAAATTTTAAATACACTTAATACTGTGACCAGCAACTCCACTCTTCTGAATCTATTCCATAGAAATGAAAGCAGCAGTATGTAAAGATACATGTAGTAGGATGTTTACTGCGTTATTTTTTTAAGGGAAAAAACTGGGAAACCAGCTGACTGCCCATCAACAACTGAGCTCTGTTGACTTAAAGGAGGCCTACAGTGTATGATGTGAGAAACACAAAAATGTAGGGTGATGAGTACAATGGCCCTCATTATATATCAATAGGTGATTATAAATGGTTGGATCAGGACGGGGTAGGGATGACCAGGAGATCTTGATATATTTCTGGATGGACGTACTTGTGACAAGGGCGTATTTCCTTTTGTAATTTGAAAAACGAAGGGGATGAAAGCAAAGTTGACCCCAGCTTGTTTCAAACACGTGGGTCAGAGAAGGGAGGAGGCACTGCAGCAGGTGACTGAGGGAAGGATAACTGGGTAATGCAGTGATGGTTTCAAGTCACCTGCTCCCTTCTGGGGGCTCTTAGTTGGGCCGGGAGGGGGGCCTGCCCTTTTCCGCATAGTATAAGGAGTCCTTTGTATAAGTTATCAGCCAGCCAAGGTGTCCTTTCAGACTGCCTGTACTATAGTGTTTGATCCTCGCCATCTGGTGTTCACAGGTGAAGGTTGTCGTCCTGGGACAGGATCCATATCACGGACCCAATCAAGCTCATGGGCTCTGCTTTAGTGTTCAAAGGCCCGTGCCACCCCCGCCCAGGTACGCAGGCTTTACAGGTGGCTCAGCTCCAATTGTGATCACTTTCAAATTACAGGTGCACCTGTTTGTGGGACCGTCACTAGCCTTTGGAGCGGGATTTCTCAGTTTCTGCACTACTGACACGTGGGGCTGGGTCTCTGTGGTCGGGGGGGCTGCCGTGTGCGTGGTAAGATGTTTAGCAACACCCTTGGCCTCGAGATGCCAGCAGCACGCCCCACCCCCACCCCATTTGTGACAATGAAAAATGTCTTCAGACGTTTTCAGCAGTCCCTTGTGGGGCCACATCATGCCTGGCTAAGAACCCCTGCCTTGGAGGACTTTACATATCGTTTACAAATAATGAACTTTAAAGGTATAAACTAAATCCATCACTTGGGAGTGGGGTGGTAACTCCTGGGCTAATTTGCTTAGGTTTTCCAAAGTTCTCTTCCTTAAACCCAAGCACTGACCGAAGTAAAGGCGTTTGGCAGGTGTGCCTGTCTAAAGGAAGGGCAGCGTTTCCCATGAATCAGTGCAGTGCGCCTGTTGTCCGCCCCAAGGGCTGGCTTTGCAGACTAACTCGCGTGTGTGCTGGAGGGTCCTGGACTTTCCGAATTGTGCTTAAGATTCTGTTTTTGTGTTTGTTTGTTTTTCTTCTGGCTTGCTTTCAGTTTGGAAAACATTTATAAAGAACTGTCTACAGACATAGATGGTTTTGTTCATCCTGGTCATGGAGATTTATCCGGATGGGCCAGGCAAGGTAAACCAGCCACTGCTAGATGTGTTTTGGATGGATTTCAACTGTCTTTTCTGTCTAGCTTGCTTATATTTTTAAAAGATACCCGTGAAGAACCAGAGAGCTCTAATAAAATGGCTAAGGTTATGTAAGTCAAAGAATGTATCTCACCACCCCCTGCTATCCAGGGAGAGGAGATGGGCTGGAGGTTGAATCCATTGCCAGTGGCCAGTGATTTAATCAATCATGCTTATGTAATGAAGCCTCCATAAAGCCCCCAAAGGATGATACTTGGAGAGCTTCTGGGTTGGTGCACGCATGGAGATTGGAGAGAGGCAAGCTGAGAGAGGGCGTGGAAGCCACGTGCCCTTCCCTCTGTCTTGCCCTTTGCACCTCTTCACCCGACTTGACTGCATCCTTTAATATCCTTTGTAATAAACCAGTAATGTAACCTAGTGGAAAAAAAATGGATCTCGCTTTGATCCTGCAGCCAGTGTTTTTCATGTTTTAATCATAGCATGAAAGGGAAAAGTTGGTTCCTCGTCATTCATATTTTACGTTGAACCACTCAACTTCGACCATTCAGAAGGTGGCCTCAAGTTTTCTCATTTTGACACACGGGTTATGTTGCGTGTGTTTAATACCTATCTGTGGGACGTCTTTCTCATTTTTTAACAAACTATAATCAGGATAAGGAAAGAATATCTGCTCTTTCCTTGCAGTGAGATTTTTGTTTCAGTGAAACGTCTTGGCCTCCTTGTGTTACTTTCCAGGGTTATTTCGTATCAGTTAGGGTATTTTTTCTTTTTTTTTTGTGGTATGCGGGCGTCTCACTGTTGTGGCCTCTCCTGTTACGGAGCACAGGCTCCGGACACGCAGGCTCAGCGGCCATGGCTCACGGGCCCAGCCGCTCCGCGGCATGTGGGATCTTCCCGGACCGGGGCACGAACCCGTATCCCCTGCATTGGCAGGCGGACTCTCAACCACTGCGCCACCAGGGAAGCCCAGGGTATATTTTTTTAAACAATTCTTTCTGATGATGGATAATTGCACGGTCACTGTTGCAAACTCAGAAGTTCGGTCTTGAAAGTGCAGAGGTGAGAATGAATCTCACACAGAGGCACCAGCTGGTCACGTCCTAATGCTTTCTCCACCACCTGATTTCAGGTGGCTGCACCAGCTTACATCTCGGGGTGGTTTCGTCATGCGTTGAGCCCATTATTGGGTGTTCAGGCCAACTCGTTTCAGCCTCCCCCTTCTTTTCTCTTTTAATTTTATTGAAGTATATAGTTGATTTACAATGTTAATTTCTGCTGTACAGCAAAGTGATTCCATTATACATATACATATACTTTTTCATATTCTTTTTAATTACGGTTTATCAAAGGATATTGAAGAGTTTTCTGTGCTGTACATCCTATATATAATAGTTTGCATCTCTTAACCCCAAACTTCCAGTCCATCCCTCCCTCATCGCCCCCATGACAAGCACAGCTCCGTTCTCTGTTATCTGTGAGTCAGTTTGTTGCGTAGATATGTTCACTTGTGTCGAATTTTAGATTCCACGTTTCAGCCCCCCTTGAGCCGCCTTCGCTGTGTGCTCGCAGGTGTTCTCCTGCTCAACGCCGTCCTCACCGTCCGGGCGCATCAGGCCAATTCTCATAAAGAGAGAGGCTGGGAGCAGTTCACCGATGCTGTTGTGTCCTGGCTCAATCGGAACTCGAACGGTCTTGTCTTCCTGCTCTGGGGCTCTTATGCTCAGAAGAAGGGCAGTGCCATTGATAGGGTATGTTTTGGGTTTGTTTGTTTTTAACGGGTTGGAGAGTTCTAGCAGTCCCTTTATGTGGGCCTAGAAAGTTCATGTCCTAAAATGAAGCTTATTTTCCCTTAAAACTGTGATAATTAGGATTACGTTTCCCATCGAAAACTGAACAGAATTCAGGGACTTCCCTGGCGGTCCGGGGGTTAAGAGCCCGTGCTCCCAACGCAGGGGCACAGGTTCTATCCCTGGTCAGGGAACTAAGATCCTGCATGCCACACAGCGCAGCCAAAAAAAAAAAAAGGAAAGAAAGAAAATTGAACAGAACTCAGACGAAATGACTAGTTGTGTATGAGGAGAGCAGCTGGCCAGCTTCTGCTTAGATGCAGTTGGTAACACTGGCATAAACTTGCTGCATACGCAGAAAGATAACACGCGTCCCCAGGCATTCATGTAACAAACGATGCAGTAGATGATGAGCGAGGTAAGTCTCTTGCTTTCAACAAGTTTGAGGGTATATGGAAAACATGAAGAGTTCCACTTAATCGCAAATGTAACCTCCCCCCATGAAAACACCGTCAGCGATAATTATTAAACCTGGGCCCTGGTTGCTGGTCCCCGACACCAACCCAGCTCTTCAGTCTCTGCCCACCCCACCGCATCCTCCCCCGACCCACCTGCGTATACTTGGTTGCTGAGATTAAAAACCGGAAGTCATCCTTGAATGCCCTCCCTCATCCCCTTAAACCCCGTCCTAAAACCATCCTAATCCTTCCTCCTCTGTGCTGAGCACTGGCATTTCTCTCTGGGATGCCTGTGACCGGACTGGAGGAGATGCTGGTATGAAAGAGACTGGCAAGGGGAGGAGGGGGCATGGGGCTGGGAGGGAGGGAGACAGGAAGGAGGAGTGTTTAGCTTGGGCTACTGGGAGGCACTGAATTGGGCAGTGAGGGTGGGGGAGAAATCATAGCATAAACACGTCATAAGTGAGGTAAAGGGATGAACCAAGGCGACATGGCAGTAGCTTATAGCGTATCAGATACGTGCAAACAGGTGTCAGGAGCAAGTCCAGCACTTTTCACACAGCATCTCTCCTGACCTCGACGCAGGCTGTTGGGGGTGGGAGGGATACGCTGACCCCGCTTTGTACTGGGGCTCAGGGAGGCGAGGTCACTTGCCCACTTGGGGTGAATGGAGCTTCGGACTCCGATCCAAGCAGCCAGCTCACCTGGGCGGGCCCGTGGGGAGGCCTGCCCAGCCCACGGGCAAGGGTGGCAGGGTTCCAAGCCAGCCATCAGCTTTAGAGACTTGACTCACATGTCAGTTATCTCCTCCATTTTCTCTTAAGTGGAGTTCTACCTTTATTTCATAATTGAGGCCTTTTTTCCTTTTTTAAGGTAGTAGATTCACATGGTTAGAAATTAAAGGATTTCAAGGCCTCCCCTCCCAGTCCCCATCCGTTCCGACTCTTCTTGGCCTCGGGTAGGCACTGGGCTTTACTGTCTGACATCTCCTGTGGCCATGGCTCACGGGCCCAGCCACTCCGTGGCATGTGGGATCTTCCCGGACGGGGGCATGAACCCGTGTCCCCTGCATCGGCAGGCGGACTCTCAACCACTGTGCCACCAGGGAAGCCCCGTCCAGTGTCTTTATACACATGGATGCGAGCAGCAAGGGGGCGTGTAGGTCAGATGGAAGAGCTGCTTTCTCTATAAAGGTTCTCTGTGAATGAGCAGGATGTTTTGAGGTGTTTTTCTTTTCGTGAAGGGAATAGTAGGAATAAAACCTGGCATGAACGAACTAACTGCTAAGATCTGATTATCTCGGTAATGAAGTGTGTGTGGGAGTGATTTCCAGTCTGTGTCTTAGGGAGGTTTGTGGTCAGAAGCGCCCTTACTCAGTGTATCTGTAATCTTAATAATGGTTCAGTTTGAAAGTAAACAGTTGTTAAAGTAGCTTGACCATTAAAAACCAGACTTCCCTGGCGGTCCAGCGGTTGGGACTCCGTGCTTCCATTGCAGAGGGCCTGGGTTCGATCCCTGGTTGGGGAACTAGGATCCTGCATGCTGCATGGCGCAACCAAAAAAAAAAAAAAACTGGTAGATTGACCATTAAAAACCAAGTTGCACATCTGTAACCCGGGGTGTCTCCTGAGCACTAGACCTATATATTCAGCTGCTGCCTTACTAGGGACCTGGAAGCACATCAAATGCAACATTTTCCCATTCTCCTTTCCTCGTCCATCCCTCACTAAACTTGGGCCCCTGGATGCCCAAGGATAAAAAGGACCGCTGTCTACCCAGTTGCCCAACCAGAAATCGCATATCATTCTTGACCCCTCCCTTTCTTTCCCCCTCTCCTTCCCCCTCTCCGCCCTTTGTATCTATCCCCACCTCCTGCAACCAGTCATACACAGACTTTCTTCTCTCAGCCACCCCACCACCTGCCCAACTTAGCCTCAGGTCAGCCCCATCTCATCTTGCCCAGAGCAGAGCGTACAGACGCCTTCTCCTTGGAAGTCCTCGACCTGGGCTCATGAGCTGGGGTCTGGGCATGGCCCCGGCCTGCCTGTCACCCTCTGTGAACTCCAGGCCCCCTGAACCACCTGGACTTCTCCCCGCCCCCTACTCCCTTGCCTGCCTTTGAACGTCCTGCTTCCTCTGTCCAGCATGTAGAGGTCTTTTCCTTCCCTGGAGGCTGGCTGACTGGTCCTTTATAATGCACACAGCTCTCGTGTTCAGGGGCCTGCCCCATATGCTGTACCCTGTGCTGAGCACCCGGCCTGCATCCCTTCCCGGGATGCTCTGCGCGCACGACCCATCTTTTGTTCTTCATGGGATCTTCCTGAGCTGGCACTGCTGTTAACTTCCAGTCCACAGGTGAAAAGTGACCTGTGGCCTAGGGAGGGTCAGTGACTTCCCTGGGGCTGCGCCACTGCTGAGTGGCAGGGCCAGGGGTTCCATGCCCTGACCCACACTGGGCTGCCCGGCTTCACTGATGGCCCCTCCTCAACCCAGCCTTGAAGGCAGGGGTATCTTGAAAGACGATTATTTGTTGGGTGATTTTTTTTTTAAATTTTTATTTACATTTGGCTGCGTTGGGTCTTCATTGCTGCGTGCGGGTTTTCTCTAGTTGTGGCTTGTGGGCTCTAGAGTGCAGGCTCAGTAGTTGTGGCGCTCGGGTTTAGGTGCTCCACGGCATGTGGGATCTTCCTGGACCAGGGCTCGAACCTGTGTCCCCTGCATTGGCAGGCAGATTCTTAACCACTGCACCACCAGGGAAGCCCTGTTGGGTGATTTTTATTTAAATACAGGAAAGAATAAAGAAGAAAACAAAAATGGTCCAGAATCTTCCTACTAAGTTAACTACAGTTGACATTTTAAAAAATTTTAAGTATTCTGTTTTGGTGGTGAGATAATGCAAACAGCATAGAAAGGTACAATCTTTCACCTAAAGGAACTACTATAAATAGTGTCTTGGGTCTTATCCCCCCTACCAAAGAATTTTTTTTAATTTAATGCACTTATCACTTTTTCTTGCTTTTTTTCCCCCACTTGACATATTTTAGAGGTCTCCCTGTGTCAGCATATGTAGCTTGATCTTGTCCTTCTAGTAGCTGTGTGGTATTGCGTTAACAGAACTTTAGAAAAATATTTGTAATCTGTTGCATAACACTGGATTTATAGTAGGTTTTACCCGATGGGAGCCGTGCACCTCCTCATGCCTGCATCTCTATGGAGATGTGTGCATCATGGCGTCCTTTACCAAGTAACAGTCTCAACAGTGGGACTGCTGGGTCATAGGACAAGGGCACCTACGAGTCCTATCGAGAGTGCCCAGTGGAGGGCAGAGACGGGTGCTCTGCATCCTTAGGGCCTAGCCCAGGTAGTGGCTCTACCAACCAGTGGAGGATGAACGCACGGACCTGTGTGGATGCTGCAAGTAAACCAACCCCGTGAGGAAAGTGGGCGAATTTAGAGCTGTCACAGGGGAGCGGCAGAGCTGACAGAAAGCGCCACAGCCAGAGTGGGTTTTTTTTAAAGTCCTGAGAGTGTCCCCACAATCTCACTCCCCGTCTCCTCCTCTTTCAGAAGCGGCACCACGTGCTGCAGACCGCGCATCCCTCGCCGTTTTCGGTGTACAGGGGGTTCTTCGGATGCAGGCATTTCTCTAAAACCAATGAGCTGCTGCAGAAGTCCGGCAAAGAGCCCATCAACTGGAAGGATCTGTGACCTTGACCCTTGGGGGTCAGGGGTCTTTGAGTGGTTTTCTAGAAGCTGTGATTGAAGTATCTGTCATTTACGAAGTCAAAGTCAAAAAACAATTTCCCTCCTAATTCTTCAGCACCCTGCACAAGGGCACACATTTTCTGAGGAGCAGCAGTGAAGGCAGCCTGGGAGCAGCTTTACCTGGCCAGAAGCACAAAAATCTCCCTGGGACCTCTGGCCTGGAATATGCTGCCTGTGGGTCAAGGTTCTTGGAAGGGAGATGAGGTCAAATACTCTGGACTCTGTTCCCCTTTGTTATTACTTTCAAGCAGGGAGGAGATAAGCACCTTTTTGGTACAGCCAGCTTCTACTTGTTTTTACCTGGCAGGTTAGACTTTAGGTTTTGTTGTGTTGGGTGTTTTTATTTGGAAAGGCCCCCTTTCTTTACCCAGCCTGGCGTTCCAGTCTTGGTCAGGTACACTGGCCCGTGATCTTTCACGGAGCCCTCAGGAAGCCTCAGGTTTTTGCAAGTTCCCAGAAATTAGGGATCAAGTTCCTGACTGTCGTACTGGCAAAAATTGCTAAGGAACCATCCTTGGTGTGAACTTTTACTTCTGGAGGCTGGGGAAAGTGAACTGGGTCTAGTCTATGCAATTAGTTATGTAATTCTTTGGGTGTTTCTGGGAATAAGGTATGGAGGTTGAACAGAAAGGAGGAGAAAAGTTTTTGTTTTTTTTTAAGAGGAAAGATGCTTTTTTTCCTAGCTGCATCTCGTCTGGGGTTTGTGCCAGCATACACTGCCAATGTTTTTTCGTGTGTGGGGGGTAGGGGTGCGGTTAGACTGAAATCACTTTGGGATTTTTTTTCGGCAACACTGGTGAATTTTGCTTTTTTAAAAAAGATACTTAACGCAGATGTGTACATATATATATATATTTTTTTTTTTAAGAGGCAGTCTTTATTAGGTGTGCACCTGCACCCCAGATGCTGTTAGAGCGCTGTTTTGCTGTTAGCTGGGTTAAAGGGTTAACCCCGCGAGAGTTTGGTAATAAAGATTGTTGAAGTTTCGCTGGGTGCCTGGTCCTTCTGGGCCCTGGGCGGACGCCCTTCAGGCTGCTCTTGGCTTGGGGCGGCCCGCGGTCGCCATGACAACCAGTGTGGGCCTTCCGCGTCAGGCCTCGGTAAGCCCTGGGCCGGGTTCCCGGGAGGGGCGCGCGCGGGAGTCGGCGAGGGCGCTGTGGAGGGGGTATGGGGGCTGAACGGGGTCGGGGTCTGCTGGGACCCTAAAGGAGCCACTTCGGACTGGAAAAAGCATTTCTCCACGGATCTTGGCATGCTCACCATGGCTGCGTGTCCTGCCAAGCCCTGCGACAGTGCGAGGGCAGCTTCCCCCCACCCTCCCTCAGCTAGTTTTCCAGACTCTTCTCTGGGCTTGAGGTGTGAGGCCAAGGCACTGGGAAGACCCCCTGATGGTGGCCCACTGACCTGGCAGCACTTGGCTCCAGTAGCTGGGGTGGAACATCCAGAGAAAAGGTCGGTGTCCCCTGCTGTCTGATGAAGGGAGCAAAAAGAATAAAGAAGTCTTGGGATCGCGGGTGCTCGTGTTTAAGTGGGCGAGAAGGGCCGCATCCAGTGAGAACGTCCAGTCTAACACGTTTCTTAGGAGGGCAGGGATTTGGAAATTTCCTTGAGAAGATTACTTCCCCTCTGGGCCTCAGTTTTCTCATGTCTGAAAAGAAGGGTTTATGATCCCACATTGTGCAAAATCAGCACGAAGATGCATTTGCAGTTTTCCCTCTGGTAACTTTGGGGTCCTCCACTAAGCGTTCCAACGGATTCCCTTTATCCAAAGAAGAAGGGAGAAGAATGTTTATCAGTGAGGTTTTAACACCGATTTCCTAATGCAGTGCTGTGAGTAGGGAGGAAGCAGAAAGCTCTGAGGTACCACAGATAATTGAAAAGCAAAGTAATTTTTTTTTTTTCTTTTGAGTTACGCGGGCCCCTCACTGCTGGGGCCCCTCCCGTTGCGGAGCACAGGCTCCGGACGCGCAGGCTTAGCGGCCATGGCTCACGGGCCCAGCCGCTCCGTGGCATGTGGGATCTTCCTGGACCGGGGCACAAACCCGAGTTCCCTGCATCGGCAGGCGGACTCTCAACCACTGCGCCACCAGGGAAGGCCCTGCAAACTATTTTTTTAAGAAATTATATTGAACCTTGGAAGTGTAGTGACACTTTGAACAGAACACAGAGCAGCATCTTAAACGGTCTATGACCACCCCCGCCCCCGAAAAAGAAATACAAATTCGATCACTGATTTTTTAGAAACAAGGTTAATTTTGATGAACTTCTAGCTGTGTAGTTGTAACTTTTTTTCACGTGTTTTCAGATTTGCTATGATTATAGCACTGGGTCACTGGGTATGCAGAGATATGTAAAAGGTGTTAAAAAGTTCAGCTGAGTAAATGAAGATCTAATTGGCGTCATTAAAAGATTCATGAGTCAAGCACCATCTCATCTAGCAGAGACACTCTGAGGGGTGGAAGGCATTTGTAGAAAGGAGAGTGGAACAAGGAAATCATCGAAAAAAATGAAAGTTCATTGGAAGAGAGTCAGTTCAAGTGACAGTGGCTTCTCATTGGGGTTTGTGATTGACACTTTGGGGTAACTGACCAGAGTCAGTTACCAGAGGGCATAAGAGCTTCCTCTCCAGGCCCTCCCAACTCGTTTTAGTTGAGGTTTCCTTTTACTAATTTTCAGTTACCGCCTTTTGATCAAGATCTTCCTCGACAAGCATCGCTGATCCAGAGACAGGCTTTCCAAATTCAGCCTTCACTCCTCGGTGCCAGGAAAGACCTTTTCTGGGTGTCATGTCCCACACTGGAGGGAAAGTGCACCGACCAGAAACTGCCTGAGGCCACATTTGAGTAACAAGAGACAGTAGTAAGGGAGAACTCGCAGGCATTTCTTATCCCAAGTCTGTATTCTGTCAAGGTTGTAAGCGTTGGAAATCATCTCAAAGTGCTGAGCTAGCATCACCTCATTAAGCACATCATTTTCACTAAGGTCCAACAAACAGGAGGTAGAGAACTGAACAAGTACGCAGAGCAGAATTTAAAACAACATAACAAAACCATCTTTACACAGAACCATAAAGATGGTTCTAAACCAAAACCTGCACATACAAAGATGTAGCCAGGAGGTGTGCATAAGATAAGGCTCCTGCATAAGTGACGGTATCTGTGGACCCGTTCATTGTTACAGAGGCATTAGCATCATTCAGCCAAGGCTCATACACTGTAGTATTACACATTGAAAGGCTGTCGATACATGGGTATGTCAGTAAGCTTACAAATGGCCTGATTACATTGGCTGCCCCACAGAGTTTCTTATATAGATACTCGAGAGACCTCATTTTCCCATCCCAGAGTCGGGTTAGATTGAAGCAAAGAACAAGGTTAGGTGGGCTTAGTATCCTCACTTTATAAAACGGGCCCTTGGAACAGTTTAAACACAGTGGCATTTGGGATTCCATTGAAATTACTTCTAGGGTGGAGCCAGGCCAAGTGGCAGTTGAATGAAGTCCAGCTGCAGGTGTTCAAGGGTCTCAGGGCTCCAGGAGCAAGAGTATTTTTTCCAGGATTATGGACCTGGCAGATCAGAATCGTTGGTAGTCTGTTTTTTGCAGTTTTGTAGACGTCTCCCCACCAATGGTGATTCATAATTTGAGTCATCTTAAATGTACAATGGTGGATGAAGGAATGTAAACACAAATGAAAAACAAAAAAAGGGATTTGCCAGGGTTCCAGGAAGAACCAGGCAGCCATCTTGGGTTTCCAAGAGCCCTGACCATTCATTTAGTTTACAGCCATTGTTTACCCACCTTAATTTCTCTGATTCAGGAGCAGACCGTTGCCATTTTACAAGGACATCAGGATGGCAGAGGTCTGGCAGTGAGGGGTGATTTTTTGCAGATGCAGAACGGATTGCATCCACATGTGTTAACAATCTTTATAGATTCTGTTGCTGTTGCCTTTGAATGAGTCATCCAGGACATTTCCCTGATACTCAGGTTCAGTCCTTTTAGTGTGAGTCTTAATTTTGATGACAGCAATTTCAGAAAGTAAGAGAAGAGCAGTAAGAAGATCGTTTACTTGTTGCTCATTTTCTATTGGGGTCCCAGAGGATGTCATACAACATTTTAAGATAATAACTAGAATTACAAGTGATAATCATTGTACCAGGTCCTATCAGATTTCTAGGAATTTCACACAATTTCTGGAACACTTACATACCTGTACAAACACAACATAGAAAAAGCTTAGTGGGGACTTGCCTGGTGGTCCAGCAGTTAAGACTCTGCACTCCCAATGCATGGGGCCTAGGTTTGATCTCTGGTCAGGGAACTAGATCCCGCATGCCGCACCTAAGAGCCTGCATGCCGCAACTAAAGATCCCACACGCCACGACGAAGATCCCACACGCAGCAATGAAGATCCCTAATGCCGCCATTAAGACCTGGCGCAGCCAAATAAATATTTTTTTAAAAAAAGGTTTAGTACTATTTCTTGTTTGACAGTGCTTTTTGTGTAATTTAACATATCAAATAAGCCTAATTAGTTTAACATATATTTTGGTAAGTTCCAGGGGCCCTGTGGGAAAATACCAAAGTTTCTTCCAGGTCAAAAAGACTTCATTTAGAATTTGATTTGGGGAAGCTTGTTAAAAATATGAAAAAAAAAAAAAAGGTTTAAAAACACTGCATAGATAGGATCACAGGTTACTGTCAAACA
This sequence comes from Neophocaena asiaeorientalis asiaeorientalis, assembly GCF_003031525.2. Classification (NCBI taxonomy): domain Eukaryota; kingdom Metazoa; phylum Chordata; class Mammalia; order Artiodactyla; family Phocoenidae; genus Neophocaena; species Neophocaena asiaeorientalis. The sequence continues at coordinate 4,840,105 of NW_020172781.1, read as the reverse complement.
TTACTTAGTTATCTATTTAACCAAAGTGACAAAAATAAAATTAACAGGAAAATATAGAAGGTTATACAGGTGTTAGCAAAACTTTAGCTCTTTTAATATTAAGAAGACTCAGTTTTCCTGAGTAACCAAGGACCTGATGACAAAGAGCACAGGATATCACTGTGGTAAAACACAAAATCTTTGCTTTCTAGGCAAATTACTTTTAAAAGAGAAAGATTTTACAATCTTTTATCAGGAGCAGATCAACAATCCCAGAAAACTTGTTCTTTCAGCAGATGAAAGAAAATTAAGCTTTAATTTTACATAATATTGAAGCCTATTTCCAGAACCCTTCTGGTAGCAATCCAAATTTTAAACCACTTGACTGTATACAGAAGGTAAATTTGTCCTTCATAAGCAGAAGTTCTAGTTTAGACAAAATCACTCTCACTTCCCTTAACAGAAATGCATCTTTATTCTTCATGCCTTTTCTTACCCGAAACACATCCTTTCCTTGCATACAGGGTTGTTTCCCTTATTATTTCTAGTAGTTTCAATAACATATGTTAGAATTTTTAGCCCTGAAAAATCTTTAATTTTTAGTGAAAACTAAGAAGCAAGTAATTATGAACTGTCTTTAATATTAGCATTCTGTGGCTTGGCAAATTTATAAATACTTTTAATAGTTTATAGAAAGATGCTTTTTGGTGTGGCTTAAAACATGTTTACTAATAGATCCACTTCGTTTCTCTGCAGTGGGAATTCAAAAGCAGATAAACCTATGATCAATAATTAATATTCAATATTTTACCTTACACGGGAATGATCCATATATTCAATAAGTTTCTATCATCTAACTTAGCAAAATTCTAAAGTTTCAGGTTGCCGGAAAGATTTGTGAAACTTATCTGAAAAGTTCACCTAAAAAACCTTTTATCTTACATTTATTTAATTTACTTGCCCTTAGCAGTTATGTTTAGATTACTTATGAAAATTTCATCATACCGAGTTATTTTTCTTGACAAATTTGTAAGCCTAGGTAGAATAAAAGTATTATGTTTAATGCTAAAAACTCTAAAGACATGCCTGTTTTATTTAAGCCAACAAACTTAAACTAGCTTTTTTTTTTTTTTTCTAAACTAGCTTTTATTTACTGAAGATTATCCCAGATCACATGAGGCATTTGGGTTAGTTTCTATTTTTCTGAGAATTTAGAATGCCCAGTCTTTAAAAGTGCTTGACCTTCAAACCAACTAGAGCTGTTTTACAAAATAATTTTAGCAATACCATCCGGAAGTAGAAAAATATCTCACATTTAATATCTATATCTATCTATCTACCTATTTATCTCTATATATCTATCTAGATACCTTTATATACATGTACACAAATATATAAACAGATGGAAACAGATTATAAGTTTTCCTTCTTTTGTGCAGGACAGTTCTATAATGTCCTGATCTATTACAATAGGGGAGGTTTGGGGATTGGCAAAAAGGATGGACAGACCCCTCCACTTATTCTTGGACTGTTTCTTTCTCTCTGGGTACACAGTTCATTTTAACTTAGGGGAGGAGCCTAAAAAAATTACATCAGGTTCTGAATATCAGCTTCCACTTTTCTGATCATAAAGTTATTGAATCCTTTCAAACATCTTGTCAAGATTTAGCCAGGGCAAACAGTAAATACTACTGGCAGTGCGAACATGAGTTGTATTTGTAGTTTCCCCTTGGCTGTTAAAGGGAATAACACAGCAGTTTACCAGAAAATCCCTCAGCGTCCCGTCAACTTTGGTAGGCGCCCATATGGGGGCATTTAAGTTGATGTTGAAGAATTTGCATAAAGTTTTAAGGACAACCACTTTCCCACTGTCCCAGGTGATTACAACTGAGACATCAAGCTCTCTGCCAGTGTTTTTTCTTTTTAATATTTATATATTTATTTATTTGGGGTACTCGGGAGCTTTGTTGCGGCATGCGGGATCTAGTTCCCTGACCAGGGAAGTGAACCTGGGCCCCCTGCATTGGGAGCTCGGAGTCTTAACCACTGGACCACCAGGGAAGTCCCTGGGCCAATGTTTTGATAATTAACTGCTAAGAGGGTGAAAAGGGGGAGGCCTAGGTGTTGTTTTAGATACTTTTGCATCTTTAATTGTTTTAATTATCCTTTTGCAATGAATCTTCCAGTGAAACTATTTTGGAATCCTGAAGCATTTTGGTAGCTTCCGCATACCATTTGAAATAGGTGTCTCATCTGTTTGTTCAACTTGGGATCCCTTTCTCTCTAGCGTATTTCTTTCTTTTTTTTTTTTATCTAGCGTATTTCTTAAATGAACAATCTTGTCTGACTGGAACATTCCCCAGGATGGCCATTGTAATTCTATGTAGTCTTTATTAAGACTTTGCCATTTTTGTAGATATCTACAGCTTCTGGGACCACAGTTCTTAGACAAAATAAGCAGGTGTGTTGGAAGGTGGTGAGCTCACCTCTTTGGATATAAAGGATCTGTTTCTTTTAGCTAAGTCTTTGGGTTTCTTGGAGCCTCACTAATAATCTGGGGAGTGGGGAAAGGGTTTAACCTCCAGGCCCTGAAGAATGAGGACTGTGGGTTGATTCCAAACAAATGAGCTGCAGCTGCTACCAGGAGTTCCCAAGGTGGAATCTGGGGGAGGATTCCAAATAAATGGGGAATTCTAGACTAAACTGTTAGCAGTTCCCAAAGTGGAATCCAGAAGGGAGTTGAAGGGCTGGGATTTTTCCATCTGGGAAATTGTGGTCTTAAAGGCTAGGGACTTAGCTTCAGGTAGAACCATCTGCCAGCTCAAGATGACCTGCCCTGTAAAGGAAAGCCAATGGGGTTGCGAGCTTGAACGCAAAGAGGGTGGAGCCCAAACAGAGGGGAACTTACCAATGGCCCTCGCAAACCGCAAGAAAGACAGTGAACGCAAACCATTGCTCATTGTCCCCGAATGTCATCAGGAGTTTGCTTTGGATCCCCTCACTGCCACCAATCTGTTATAAAACAAATTTAAACTGAGTAAATTTGAAGATCTAATTGGCTTTATTAAATGATTCACAAATCGGGCAGCATCTCATCTAGCAAGCAGAGAGAGAACTTAAGTTGTGCAAAACGTTCGGTTTTTATAGAAAGGAGGGTGGGACAAGGAAATCAACACGAGAAAAATGAAAGTTCATTGGAGGAAAGTAAAAGTTCAGGTGATAACAGCTTCTCATTGGCTGAGCTGTGGCCATTTCCATTGGCTGGGCTTGTTACCGGGCGGGAAGAAAATCTTCCTCCTGCTGGAGTAGTAAAGCAGTTGTAGTTGGGAGTGCTAGGTATGTCTCTTCTGGTTGGGATCTGTAATTGATGTCTTCCTGTTTGGGGTAATTGATGAGGAATGGGAGGGTGTGAGAGCTCCCTCTACAGGCCTTCCAATTTCAGTTGCGGTTTCCTCTTACTAATTTTCACAAAGGCAGTCTTGGCTTTGTAGAGCAGGGATCAGCATACTTTTTCTGTGAAGGGTCAGATAGTAAATATTTTAGGCTTTGCAGTCATCCCGTCTCTGGGAAATACTCAACTCTTCATTTACAAGTACAAAATGTAAATGAATGGTGCGGCTGTGTTCCAATAAAACTTTATGGACGCTGCAGTTGCCATTTAATATGATTTGTGAGTGTCACAATCTTTTGATTTTTTTTATAAAGCATTTAACAAATGTAAAAACCACTCTTAGCCCGGGAGCCGTAGGAAAACAGGCAACACGGGCCGTAGATTTTGGCTCCCTGCTCTAGTACTTCCACTCAGATGGCAGCAGTGATGGGGCCCATCTGTTGCGTCCTCCCACTGCCTGGCCAGTTCCGCGTGGCTTGCTGTGGGAGCCTGTGAGAGCCCAGCCAACAAATGATTCCCTTCTCAGGCAAGGAGAGTAGTATCTATCTGCTGAGGGCTTTTGGAAACACGAGACATTCAGTTATGCAAAACGTTGTTCTGGGAACCCTAAGTTATAAATTAATCGTGTGAAAGCTACTATCTTGTTTGTGACTTAAGTCCAGTGGGGCAAGGACGAGGAGTGGGAATTTTTTTTTTAAACTGTAGCATGTTGTGGGTATGCTTTCATTATTAGACAATACATTCTCTTCCTCTTAAAATTCCTCTTCGGCTTCAGTTTGCTCCTGGTATAAAAAGCCTTAAGAGTTTTGGATTGGAGAAGCAAACTTTTTGGTGTCTGTGTGTGTGACAGTGGCTTTTCATCCTTGTCAAAGCTTCAAGGCGTACAAGAAAGAACTGGTGGGGGCTCTGGGCTACTTGAAGGAGGGTCCTGGTAAATGACCTTGTTTGATCTCAGTGGGAACCAGTTTTTAAATTTCTGAAGTATGTTTGGAAATGCAGATATTCGTGAGAGGGGCATCCCCAGAGATCAATACATTGCTCCTCAATTGTGTACTTCCTGTGTCCCTCTCAGTTAGTGGTATTTGGGGTGATGAAGGGGGGATCTGGCTTCTAGAAAATGCTATGCCATAAACAGAGTGTCCAGGGAGAACTGAGCCACAGAAAGAGTTCTTTGTGTGTGTGGAACAGGAGGGGGAAGTGTTTCTAGTCTTTTGAGAATAAGGAATTTCATAAAAAAAAAAAAATTAAGTGCCTGTTATGAGCAAGCCACCATGCTAGAAGTTCAGTGCACACAATTTCGTTTAATTTTCTCAACCACGTGGTGAAGTAATTAGACGAAGAAACAGGCTTGGCTATTTGCCCAAAGCCACAGGTGACAGAGCAAGGATTCAAACTCAAGTCAACCTGATTTCAAAGCCCAATAGCCTTACCACTCCTGACACTCTGCCCAGATCACAATTATTTGGAGTCATCGAGGAGGGATTTTCAATGGAGTGTTAACGAAATTTCCCTGAGTCACAGATGGCTCTCCCCAGAGACATAGGAGACCACGTCTATATTTTGAGAGATGTTTCTTCCGAAGGATTGTATGAGCTACTCTAGAGTGAAGTAGGCTTGATAAATAATCTAAGCACCATCATCGGCTGAGTCCTCGAGCTGCATTATTTCATCCCCAGCTCCTATAAAACACATGTGCTGCTCTCCCAGGCTCCCGCTGTGATACCCAGGCTCCAAGAGGACACGGCAGCAGGTGAGAAATATGCTTCCCGCTTACAAGTCCAATGAAGAAAATTCCAAGAAGTCCACTATTTGATAACTCTTCCTTCTTGGAAAACAAGCCCAGAAATGAAGCTGCTCTGGCATGGTGAAGGCTGCACCTGCACAGTCACTGTTGAAATCATTTTTTCATCAGTTCAGGGCCCTTACAGATTTGCCCACTTGCCAAGCCACTGAACTGCGGTCCCCTTAGCTTTTCTTGGAGCACAATGCAATGCCACCCCCACTTCAAAAAAAATTTTTATTGGAGTATGGTTGCTTTACAATGTTGTGTTAGCCTCCACTGCACAACAGAATTCATCAGCCATACACGTACAGATATCCCCTCCCTTTTGGACTTGCCTCCCATTTAGGTTACCACAGTGCATTAGGTAGAGTTCCCTGTGATATATAGTATGTTCCCATCGGTTGTTGCAATGCCCTTGTGTGTGGCCTCTGCTTTCCCTGCTCTGGCTTGGACCTGGACGTGACCTTTATCCTACATGCCTCGGGCTCTCCTCGAGCTGTAGAACACTCTGTCACTGTGGCATAGGCTGGATTTCTGTCTTTCCCGCCAGCCCGAGCGAGAGCCAGCTGACCCTGGCTGGGAACGGAGCTGTTTTGTTTCTTTTTCCCCCACAAGTCCCGAAAAATAGGAAACATTTCATCAAGTGGCATCTTCCTGGAGAGGGTTTTACAAAATCTCTTCGGGGGAGAGGAGCCAGAAGAGTTTTTGATAACGATCATCTTAACCCATTCGAGCCTTCACTGTGGGCTTTTTCCAGAAGCCATTTCTCAAACACCCAACAACCTGCATGGGGTTAATTTTCAGCATGTCACAGGAGGGCCAGAATGACTTTGGACTTTAGCTGCGCCGTGGCTTAGATATCTAGGGATTTTGAAATAAAGCGAGTGATGGGATTAAAAGGAGGGAGGCAGAACTGCTCCCACTTCACCTGGGTTATGCCTCCTCTTCAGAATCTTGAAAGTTAAGCGCTCTGGGGATATTTTTAAATGGCAGGGGCCAGTTAATCTAAAAGTGACATTTACAGTCACGGCAGTGAGCAACTAGCTGGCTGAGATGCAGGTCCTCGGCTGACAGGGAACCCGGAAAACCTCAGCCTGAACGCACAATTGAGAGGATACGGGGAAAGAAAAGGTGGAGAGATAGTGGTAAGTGAGTTCCCCCCCTCCCTGGGGTCACTGATCATTCAGCCAGCATCCATGTGAATAGGAACTTAACACATAGTGAGGGCAGCCCCTGGACAGAGGCTTGCATGCGGGCACAGAGGCACGGCTGTTTGCGGGAAGCTGACGTAAAGGGCTCGAAATGTAATGTAGATGAAGGACCTTTTCTTTGCTTCTGTAAATGGTTATGTTGCTGGGGATCCCTGTGCAAACTTTTATCAGCTCCACACACCAAAATAGTTTAGGCTTTAGTTTTACCTACAAGGCAATTCTGGGAGATTTTGGCCCCCAAAGCTTCTGTCTTCAAGAAGAGAATTCTGGGGCTTTCCTGGTGGCGCAGTGTTTGAGAGTCCGCCTGCCGATGCAGGGGACGCGGGTTCGTGCCCCGGTCCGGGAGGATCCCACATGCCGCGGGGCGGCTGGGCCCGTGAGCCATGGCCGCTGAGCCTGCGCGTCCGGAGCCTGTGCTCCGCAGCGGGAGGGGCCGCAACAGTGAGAGGCCCGCGTACCGCAAAAAAAAAAAATAAAAGAGAATTCTGTTTCTTATAGATGTCCAATCTCTCAGACTGTTGTTCATTTTTTTTAAAAAAAGCAGACTCTGAGAGTAAAGCATTTCTGGTGGTCCTCTGTTGCTAGAAAGACAATTTTCTTTCATTTTTAAAAAGCGTAGTACAGAGTAAAAGCCTTGAAGCAGCACAAAGTAAAATGAGGCGTCTTCGTGAACCGTCCTCTGTCTGTCCCTCCTCCTCCCGGGAGGCACTATCCCCTCACCTTTTACAAGGCACAGTTTGGTATAAAGCTTCCCAGGACTTGTTTCCTTCAGGTGTTTTGTTCTGGGCATTCACTGTGTAATCATATCTCTCACGTCAATCATTACTGTTATTTTAACATAAACAAGCAGGGCTGAGGGGGAGTTCCCGGGAAGCAGGTCTTTCAGTTTAAAAGCTGAAAGGTATAGACATTGTTTTCTAAATAATTTTTCCTTCCAACAGTGTCTTGGGGGATCTTTACAAGATGTGATTTCTTTACTGACTTCTCCAGATTTTAAATGGAAATACCCAGCCAATCCTAAGTCAGGTGATCAGAGGTGCAAACATCCCCAAATCGTGACGTTAGTTGAAGAGCTCTCGGAAGGCTTTTTATATTCATGCAAAAGAGGTTTATTTGCTCCTGCTCTGGTGTCACGTAAACTCCCTCAGACTCTAATGACCTTCAGATCTGAGACAGAATTTATACTATGACGTTATACGAGATACTTGATCTTTTTAAAGAAATAAATTTATTTATTTATTTTTGGCTGTGTTGGGTCTTTGTTGCTGTGCACGGGCCTTCTCTAGTTGCAGCGAGCGGGGGCTACTCTTCGTTGCGGTGCACGGGCTTCTCATTGCGGTGGCTTCTCTTGTTGTGGAGCACGGGCTCTAGGCACACAGGCTTCAGTAGTTATGGTACACGGGCCCAGTAGTTGTGGCTCGTGGGCTCTAGAGCACAGGCTCAGTAGTTGTGGCACACAAGCGTAGTTGCTCTGTGGCATGTGGGATCTTCCCGAACCAGGGCTCGAACCTGTGGCTCCTGCATCGGCAGGTGGATTCTTAACCACTGCACCACCAAGGAATTCCGAGATACTTGATCTTTATGGGGAAATAAACATTTTAATCTTTTGAAATGGAGTTTCCTCAAAGTCTTATCCCCATAGAAACGTTGGGATACCTTATTCTAAAGCTTCCTCCGCATTTTGACTCAGGGATCTTACTTCGGAGGAGAGTGTTATCTGTTCCTTGGGGAAGCCTGGAAGCATGGTCAGAAATCTTGCATTTTATCTGAAAACATCATGTACAGTTCACATTCTGTTTTAGTAGATCTCTTTGTTATTATAACAGTAAGCTTATGACCATAGAGTAAGATGGTTCTCCAGGAAGATAGTCTATGTTCCATTATTCTAGGGATCCAGGGCTGCTGAGTAGAGCAAGGAAACCGACGTATGGATTACTGAGTGGTTGGCATGTGCCAGGTGTTCACCCACAAGGACACTCCTGGTAAGGAGATATTATTTACTCCTTTTCACAGCAGGAAACCAAGGTTTGGAGAATTTTGGTGACAGGCTCAGGTCAGTCAGATGACAAATGTCAGAGCCTCCACCCAGGTCACTCCCACATCAGAAGTCCCGCTCTCTGCCCCCCTGGGGCACCCAGCACACATTTAGCCACCCCGACCTGTGCTGGGGTCCCAGGAAAACAAGCACACTCTTCCGGGGTTTTGTGCCAGTCCTGTTGGACTCACTAAAGCGCCACCTGTTCAAATCAAATTAAATCACGAGTGGCAGTGATATTAGAGGGAAACCTTGAATGCAGCCTCCTTTCTATTTAGAAGTAAATCTGTCGCAGGCTCCAGTACTAACTAGAATAATCGGTTGTTGGAAACGCCTCTCTTAGCAGCCTTCCTCCACTCTGTTATAAGGAAAGCTGTGCTCTCTTATTTCCACACTCCCAGTAAAGTGGGGCTTTCGGAGCCCTCCTGCTGTGGAATAACCGGTGCAACGTGGAAAAACTCCTCTGGTTCCAAGCAGTTCAGGAAACATTGGGCTGCCTGTGGGGAACCCAGACCCTTTCCAGCAGGACTTGTCAGAGCCTTTCCTGGGCTCACCTGCAGTGGGACCCTCCAGGATGTGACTTTGGGATTTGACAAGGATGGGGACTGTCTTTTGTACTGCACAGCCACCTCTTGAGAAGCATGGAACAATTTAATGCCTTCCTCCCTTCCTTTCAAGAATCCTGGGAGGCAGGATCGTGGAAGGATAAGATTCCAGGCTTGAACTCCTAAGCAGGGTTCAAAGGCTGTGTGTGTGTATGTGTGTGTGTGTGTGTGTGTGTGTGTGTGTGTGTGTTTGAGTACACGGAGCTCAGGCTCCCAGGGCTCTGGATGGATTGGAACAGGGAGATCTGCTAACAGATGATTGCACTAACTCAGCTTTGGGTGGAGCTGGGTATAGGAGAAGTGATGGAGAAAACACATGTGCGCGTGCACACACACACAGACACGCACACACAGCAGCTGGACAGCCCAACTCGGGTCCCCGACCTGCCACTTGATGACGTGACCTTGGGCAACAGACTCCCGCTCTGCACCTCGTCTCCATTCGCAAGGCAGGAGTGCATCCTTCATAGAGTTTTTGCAGACCTTTAAAGGGATGACAAATGTAAACTATGCAGCATAATGCCTGGGAGGTAGTAAGTGTGCAACAAATATAGCCTTTATTATTATTCAACAATTTCATTGGTTTCTCGAAGAACTGCTTACGTTCCTCCCGCTGTGTCTACACCGGATCTACCGAAGAGCCCTATTTCCAGAGTCATTTTTTCAGATGCCTGCTTGCTAGGAAAGGGGTGGGTGGGGAAAGATTAAACCTGGGTAGACTTGGGTTTCAGGCCCCGGCTACCCTCCCAGAATTGACTTTCAAGGCGGGGAGACAGGTATGCACGTACCAGTGACCTCACACACAACTGCACGCTGTGATGAGTGCCGGGAGGGCGAGGGCAGGGAGCCGTGAGGGCGCAGAGCAGATGCTGGACATTCTAGGTGTTCTATCTCCTGCAGTCCCTTATATCACAGGGAGGGGGAGCAGGGTGCCTGTCCAGGTGGTTGCCCCGCGCCTCAACTTGGCACTCACACCCTTGAGGCAGGAGGACTGGGCTGGGAGGCAGGAGGGCTGGACGACCAGACACACCTGAGCCAGGTGCGGGTATCCATGTGTCCAAGAGGTACTTACCGATCCTTCCGTGTGTGAGGCACTGCACTGGGGAGCGGAGAGCAAGACAAAGCTGGTCCTTGTCCTCAGGAAGCTTACATGCCACTGGGGCAGATGGATGAGAGTATGAGTGAAAATATGGTATCATTTCAGCAGGTGATAATTGACAAGGGAAGGGATGTGTCATAGAGAATAAGACAGACCCATAGGGGGTCAGGGCAAGTCTAGCGGGGGAACGCTGGAGCCAAAGACAAAAATAAAGGAGCAAGAGATAACCATGCCAGGCGGAAGGAGGCAGGGAAGGGAAGAGCATTCCAGAACATGGGCCAACGCCTCTGGGACTGAAGGGGACCACTGTGGCCAGATCACCAGGACCATGTGGACCATGGGAAGCAGTGCAAGTTAAGTTCAGCTGCTCACTGCCAGCATGACCTTGGGTGAGTTTTTTTTGTTTTTTGGCTTGGGTCTTCGTTGCTGTGCACAGGCTTTCTCTAGTTGCGGCGAGCGGGGGCTGCTCTTCGTTGTGGTGCGCGGGCTTCTCATTGTGGTGACTTCTCTTGTTGCGGAGCATGGGCTTCAGTAGTTGTGGCACACAGGCTTAGTTGCTCTGCGGCATGTGGGATCTTCCTGGACCAGGGCTCGACCCTGTGGCTCCTGCATTGGCAGGCGGATTCTTAACCACTGTGCCACTGGGGAAGTTCCCTTGGGTGAGCTTAACTTCTCTAACCCTGAGTTTCTTCCTCAATAAAATATGGCTTCTGGTGACACTGATCTCACAGGGCAGAGTGAGGTCATGATTAGAAAATGCCCAGTACAAGGCATATATCCAGAAAAGATGAAAACTCTAATTCGAAAAGATCCATGCACCCCAATGTTTGAAGCAGCACTATTTACAATAGCTAAGACATGGAAGCAACCTAAATGTTCACTGACAAAGGTTGGATAAAGAAGATGCGGTACATTTAGGTTGGTTCCGTGTCCTGGCTATTGTAAATAGTTAGCTAGTGGGAAGCAGCCGCATAGCACAGGGATATCAGCTGGGTGCTTTGTGACCGCCTGGAGGGGTGGGATAGGGAGGGTGGGAGGGAGGGAGACACAAGAGGGAGGGGATATGGGGACATGTGTATGCCTACGGCTGATTCACTTTGGTGTACAACAGAAACTAACACAGTATTGTGAAGCAGTTATACTCCAATAAAGATCTATTAAAAAATAAAAGATGTGGTACCTATAAAAAGAGTGAAATAATGCCATCTGCAGCAACACGGATGGACCTAGAGATTTTTAAACTAAGTGAAGTAAGTCAGACGAAGACAAATATCATATGATATCACTTATATGTGGAATCTGAAAGAATGATACAAATGAACTTATTTACAAAACAAATAGGCTCACAGACATAGAAAACATGGTTACCAAAGGGGAAAGATGGGGGAGGGATAAATTAAGAGTTTGGGATATGTACTATATAGAGAATAAATAAAGAACAAGGGCCTACTGTACAGCACAGGGAAGTATATTCAATATCTTGTAATAGCCTTTAATAAAAAAGAATCTGAGAAAGAATATATATATAACTGATTACATAATTGACATCCTTATATAATTATATAATTGACATCCCATCCCTTTTGT
>NW_020172781.1:4707013-4828220 GCF_003031525.2 Neophocaena asiaeorientalis asiaeorientalis | reverse complement strand
ATATATATATATATATATATATAAACTGATTATATATAATCAGTTTATATATGTATATAACCAATTCACTTTGCTGTACACCGGAAACTAACACAACATTGTAAATCAACTACACTTCAATTAAAAAAAAAGAAAAGAAAAAAAAATGAAAGAAAATGCTCAGTACAGAACCTGACACATAGTATTAGTAAGTATTAACTACTGGTATTGAGGTTCTAACCAGCAGGCTGGGTGCCTTACATCTTGCTTTATGCGTTTTTAAACTTTTTAGTATAGAAAATTAACCTTTTTGAAAAACACATTCAGAGGTAGAGTGAATAGCACAACAAGCTGCTACATATTCACCACCCACCTTCAATAACTATTGACTTTCTGCTCTTCTAGTTTCTCCTAGTCACACATACACCTTTTCCCCTGTATTTTTCCTCCCAACATTTTATTATGAACATTTTCAGACATACAACAACGTTGAAAGAATTTTACAGCAAGCACCCGTAAACCCACCACTTAGATTCTGCCATTAACAATTTACTCAGGACTTCCCTGGTGGCTCAGTGGCTAAGAATCCGCCTGCCAGTGCAGGGGACACGGGTTCGAGCCCTGGTCCGGGAAGATCTCACATGACGCGGAGCAACTAAGCCCCTACACCACAACTACTGAGCCTGTGCTCTAGAGCCCGCAAGCCACAACTACTGAAGCCTGCGTGCCTAGAGCCCGTGCTCCACAACAAGAGAAGCCACCGCAATGAGAAGCCCGAGCACTGCAACGAAGAGTAGCCCCCACTCGCCGCAACTAGAGGAAGCCCACGCACAAAAACAGAGATCCAACACAGCCAAAAATAAAATAAATAAAAAAAAAATTTTTTTAAACCCAATTTACTCTATTTGCTTGGTCACATGTCTTTCTTCCCGGACCGGGGCACGAACCCGTGTCCCCTGCATCAGCAGGTGGACTCAACCACTGCGCCACCAGGGAAGCCCTCTACCTACACTTTTTACACATTTCTTTTTTTTTTCTTTTTGGCCACACCACGCGGCATGCGTTTTTTTCACATTTCTTATAAATTGCAAACATCAGTACCTTTCCCCCTGAATACTTCAGTATACATATCAGTAGCTCGAGTTCTGTTTTTCTGGAGTATTTTCAAGCAAATCTCAGAGCCAGATAAATACTTAGTACATATCTCTAAAAGAGATGAAGACTTCTAAAATTTATTTATTTATTTATTTGTGGCTGCGTTGGGTCTTCGTTGCTGTGCGCAGGCTTTCTCTAGTTTCGTCGAGTGGGGACTATTTGTTGCGGTGCACGGTCTTCTCATTGCGGTGGCTTCTCTTGTCATGGAGCAACAGGCTCTAGGCGTGCGGGCTTCAGTAGTTGTGGCACGTGGGCTCCGTAGTCGTGGCTCGTGGGCTCTAGAGCGCAGGCTCAGTAGTTGTGGCGCATGGGCTTAGTTGCTCCATGGCATGTGGGATCTTCGCGGACCGGGGCTCGAACCGGTGTACCCTGCATTGGCAGGCGGATTCTTAACCACCGTGCCACCAGGGTAGCCCTATAAGGACTTTTTAAAAAAGCCATTGCCATGATTATCTACCTCCAGCACCATTATTTATTTATTTATTTAGGCTGTGCTGGGTCTTAGCTGCAGCACACAGGGTCTTTTTAGTTGTGGCATGCGGCATCTTTTAGTTGCAGCATGCGGGCTTCTTAGTTGGGGCATACGGACTCTTAGTTGCAGCATGCAAGTGGGATCTAGTTCCCCGACCAGGGATCAAACCCAGGCCCCCTGCATTGGGAGCGCAGTCTTACCCACTGGACCACCAGGGAAGTCCCGTACCTCCAGCACAATTAATGCTATTTCCTTAATCTAGTATCCAGCTCATGCTCAGAGTCTTCCAGTTGTCTCAAAGGTGTCTTCGAGGTTGTTTTGTTCAAACTGGGACCCACAAAACGTCCTATTGTCTCTTTTAATCTATAATAATCACCACCATTATTTATCTATTTTTTTCACCATTATTAAATGCCAGTTACTTATTGAAGAAATGGAGTCATTTGTCCTGTAGAATTCTCCCCATCCTGGATTTGGCTGATTGAGCTTCCTCCAAGTGTCTTTTAGTGCGTTCCTCTGTCCCTCTTTTTTTTTTTTGGCCGCACTATGCGGCTTGCGGGATTTCAGTTCCCCGACCAGGGATTGAGCCCAGGCCATGGTAGTGAAAGCCCGGAATCCAACCACTAGGCCACCAGGGAGCTCATCCTCTGTCCCTCTTAATAAGTATTAAGTCTAGAGGTTTGAATCAACTCAGGTCCAAATCCAGTGCATTGTGTCATGTCACATGACTAGAACAGAATGTCTAGTCATCCCACTTTTTTAAAAAATTTTTATTTTATTTATTTTTTTTATAGAGCATGTTCTTATTAGTTATCTATTTTATACATATTAGTGTATATATGTCAGTCTCAATCTCGCAATTCATCCCCCCCGCCCCAGCTTTCCTCCCTTGGTGTCCATATATTTGTTCTCTACATCTGCGTCTCTATTTCTGCCTTGTAAACCAGTTCATCTGTACCATTTTTCTAGATTCCACATATATGTGTTAATATACGATATTTGTTTTTCTCTTTCTGACTGACTTCACTCTGTATGACAGTCTCTAGATCCATCCATGTCTCTACAAATGACCCAATTTCGTTCCTTTTTATGACTGAGTAATATTCCACTGTATATATGTACCACATCTTCTTTATCTGTTCGTCTGTCGATGAGCATTTAGGTTGCTTCTTCCGTGACCTGGCTATTGTAAATAGTGCTGCAGTGAACACTGGGGTGCATGTGTCTTTTTGAATTGTGGTTTTCTCTGGGTATATGCCCAGTAGTGGGGTTGCTGGGTCATATGGTAATTCTATTTTTAGTTTTTTAAGGAACCTCCACACTGTTCTCCATAGTAGCTGTATCAGTTTACATTCCCACCAACAGTGGAAGAGGGTTCCCTTTTCTCCACACCCTCTCCATAGTCATCCCACTTTTAGTGATGTTGACTCATCACAGAGTTTGGGGATGGCAGCCTGATCTCCACTGCGAAAATCCCCATCAACCTTTCACCAGATGGTTTTACAAGCCACTGATGGTCGGAGCCTAAAACATTTTATTTCATTGCTGATTGTGGATGGTGGTTTTCTACCTCTACCAATCCTTCTGCGTTTATTAGCTATAACTTAAAACTTTCACCCACCGTTTGGTAACCTTGAAATATACAGGGTCTTTTCCTATAGGAAAGGCAGGGTAAATGCTTGATTACACCCCTTATTTTGTAAGTCAGTTTCCAAAGTAATAAGTGGTGCCATGGCAACCTTCCAATGTGTCAATGAGGTCGTTTTTGTGTTTGTTTTCAGTAACATTATGACCTCATGATTTCGAAAATATATTTGATGTATTTCAATCCACTGCAGTTGTCATCTTTTTTCGGCCCCAAGTATCTTTTCTTTGGCAGGGAAGCCCATTCACGTGGTGCCTTCTGTGTTTCCATTTCTGCCCCAGCCCTGGAGTCAGCCATTTCTCCAAGGGGTCTTGGTTCCTTTTAGTAGGAAATATACTTAGAAATCATAATCCGGACACTAGGGAAGCCTGTGAACATTTTACACGCTCCCTGCGGTTTCTCTGTGCACAGTGGACTGGAGGGACATGACAGGGGCAGCCAGATGGGTTAGGAGGCTGGTGCAATGGTCCATGTGAGAGATAACAGTGGCTTGAACTTGATCTTAGGTAAAGCCCTTAGCACAAGGCTTGATACATCATGGAAAGTGCAACCAATGTTAAATGAATAAAAGAAACGTTCTTTCATGATTTGCATTGTTTATGTATTAGTGAATTGAAACCTCACCAAAACTATGAGGAAGGCATTCTTACCATCCCCACTGAATCCTCAAGAAAACCAAGGCTCAGAGAGGCGAGGAAAGTTGCTCAAGGTCACACAGGAAATGCAGAATCTAGCGCCTCCAGATCCTGTGCTCCAACCAATACACTGTGCTGCCCATAGGGGTCTTAGTTTCAAACTCAAAAATGACCTAGATTGGGCATCCCTGGTGGCACAGTGGTTGAGAGTACGCCTGCCGATGCAGGGGACACGGGTTCGTGCCCCGGTCCGGGAAGATCCCACATGCCGCGGAGCGGCTGGGCCCGTGAGCCATGGCCGCTGAGCCTGCGCATCCGGAGCCTGTTGCTCCGCAACGGGAGAGGCCACAACAGTGAGAGGCCCGCGTACCGCAAAAAAAAAAAAAAAAAAAAAATGACCTAGATTAATTGTTGGCACAAAACCTGATCCATCAGTGAGGCCGACCTGCTTACACTTCATGAGACTGTAAACTGAGATTCCGGTGTGTGGGGGCGTCCCAAGGGCTGGGCCATCCCTCAGACCCTCTCCCTGCCCCTTGACCTTTCTGTGTCGCTGTACCTTAGCAGGAAGTGGCCCTCGAGACTGCTACTGCTACTGCTCTCCACGCAACCTACGAGCTCTCCCAAGCCTTCTCATTATTCAGTCTTTGCAGGAGCCCCATGAGGTTGGCATGTTTCAAAACTGGGAAGTTGAGGTCCCAAGAGTCAAATACAAACCATTAAAGATTTTCCTCGTGATGGCACCAGGGCTTGAATCCCCAGATTCTCTGATTCTGTATCTACAGCCGTTTTTGCTTTTCGGTCTGGACAGAGGAGAGGTTGCTTCTTTTTAGGGAGCAAATCATCCTTGGGGCTCAGTCGATTCTGCTCCGACATTTGCAACCAGATTTCCAAAGCTGGCAGGAAGCTCTGGGGCAGCCTTTGAGGAGAGCCTCTATCCCCAGGGTGGTGAATGGCTCCAATGGGGAGGAGGACGCCTCCTCCTGAGTTACACCACTGCCTTTCAGTCTGGATGCTGCAATGGCCCTGCCCTGGACTAGCCCGGGTGGAGGCCCTCAGCCGGCAGAGCCAGGGCAACAGGTGGAAGAGGTGCCCATCACATAACAGCTCGACATCAGGGGAAAGTGTTGCCTAAGATCCCTGGTCCCCAAGGCAGGGACCGTCAGCACTGCTGCTCTAGCAATCACGGCAGCTCCTCCCAGTTGCCTGCTTCATGTATGCCAGCCTAAGCAATCTACCTGTGTGAGTGCATTTAATCGCCCCGATGGGCTGCTGGGGCTGGGGAAACTAAGGCTCGGGTTAACCGCTCTGCTTGTAGGTGGCACAGCCAAGATCCTACCCCAGGCGGCCGGACTGTAGCATGTGCTCTCGGCTCCCACTCTGTAGCTGTCCCTCCATAGCTCCAAGAAGGAGCTTTGACTCCCTTAAGCATCTCATGGCCCTGCCTCAGTCTCCATCCCTGTCTGCTGCCCCACACCCACCTCACTGTTTTCTCAGGGCCAGGCCGACTGTGGGGTTCTTGGAGAGGTTCTGTCTCCTCCCGATTCCAGGCTTCTGTATCTCCTGCTCCGTCTGTCTCCAACACTATTCCTCCTCCTTCCTGCCCTGGCACCTTCGCCTGATGAAATCACACTCCCTCCGTCTCAGCAGAGATACTCCTGAGAAAGCTTTCCCTTGCGGACCCAGACCGGGGCCTCTGTTACTGGCTCTTCAAGCGCTTCTCCTTTGTGGTGATTCTCCTGGTCGTGCCCTTACAGTCCTCCATGATCTTACTTGCTTCCCCGTGAGACTGTAAACCCTGCGTGGGCAGGACCATTCCTGCACTGTTTGTCCCGTATCTATGGCAGTCAGCACCATGCCTGGCAGGTGCCCAGTAATTACCCGCCGGTGAACGAGTGATGGTTGAAGAATGCAAATTCCCGGCACAGAAAGAATAGAGGGGAAGGAGGGTAGAATTCCATCTGCGAAGGTGGCAGGGGACCAGGACCTCAGGCGTGTGGGACACTTGACTTCGGCAGTTTCTACAGGGATGACTCAAGTGAGACAGGCTCGGAACACATGAGCCCTATAGGCCTTTGAGACAGCAGAGTAAGTTTTCCATTGGAGGCGGGGGACCCGCTCCTCTTACATTTCTTCGAGGCAGGGGCCAATCTGGAACCGTTCGGGCTGGGTTTGCCTGGGCCCCCGCACAGGTCAACCCTATCAAAAGCTTGGCTTGGCTCCCCAGGTGTTAATCAAGCACCTGCAATGCGACAGGCACCGAGGAAGTGCCCCTTTCTAGGTCAGCAGTCCTGGAGGACCCTGGGACTTGTGGTATCTGAACCTTTTCTGAACTGGGGGAGAACTGAAATTCACAGACTTTTCTCAAATGTGTTTTCCTACTGGAAGCTGTTCTCAAATCGGTGGCCCCTGAGGCTGCATACCTGCTCAATTCTAGGATCAAGTGGTTGTAGATATTTTAGGCTTACTCTAAAGGCTTTTATTTTAGGCTTACTTTAGGCTTTTCAGTATTCGCTGAAAATTTTCCAGAGACCTAGATGTTCTGACAGGTGATAAGTCTCAGAACTGCTGACCCTCCCTGGGTCTCTTTCAGGCTTCTGATTCCCCCCATCCAAGACGGTAGCCGGTTAATCAATTGAATCAATAGTCCGCTCACGTCCACCTCTTATCAATCTAGGCTTTGGAGCCAGGCAGAGCAGGGCTGGATTCTATCTACCTCCAAAGCTGTGTGACTTTGGGAAATTCACTTCCCCTCTCTGGGCATTGGATTCTCAACACCTGGTTGGATTCTCATGCCTGGTCTGTGAAACAGGATAAGAATAGTACTTCCCTTGTAGGGATGCTGTGAGAAGTAAATGAGATCCTGAATGCAAGGTGCTCATTATAATGGGAGGTGTATTTGTTGTTATTTGTTAGTTAATGTTTGTAGTTAAAGAATAACAGAGAACAGAATCTGTTCTTAGAGGGTTGCAATTCTCTTCCTGTCTCTGAGCATTGATTGGTTCCTCTGGGGTAAGGAAACATGACCTTGTACCAATGCCCTCAGCCATAATTGCAGGGGAAGGTGACGTTTTTAGATTACACGGGGTGTGTGACCTCTCGAGTCTCTCAGTTTTTAGGGAGCTACACCTCCCTCTCCTGTCACCCGAAATGTTGTCATATTTCTTCTTCAGATGCCAAAATACTAAAGAAAACAAATGACTATCCTTCACAATAGAACCAATTTGCTAAGCGCTGCTCCTGGTTTAGTAACTTTGGCCAGATCCCTATCTTTATTTTATTTATTTATTTATGTCTGTGTTGGGTCTTTGTTGCTGGACGTGGGATTTCTCTAGTTACGGCGAGTGTGGGCCACTCTTCGTTGCGGTGCGCGGGCTTCTCACTGCGGTGGCTTCTCTTGTTGTGGAGCATGGACTCTAGGCATGCGGGCTTCAGTAGTTGCAGCACGTGGGCTCAGTAGTTGTGGCTCGCGGGCTCTACTAGCAGGCTCAGCAGGTGTGCCTCACGGGCTTAGTTGCTCTGTAGCATGTGGGATTTTCCCGGTCCACAGCTCGAACCTGTGTCCCCAGAATTGGCAGGTGGATTCTTAACCACTGCGTGGTGGCTAAGTCGTGATTTGAAAAGCTTTTTTTTTTTTTCCTTTGGATTGAACTCTCCTGTTTCCCCCAAAGCCTTTCCCAGGAGAAAAACCCCAAGGCTAGAGAAGTAGTTTTGTTACTTATTTCTTGTTTGCATTTTAGTTTCTTCGGGGAGTGGACTCAGAGATTTAAAAACAAACCGGTGGCTCTAAGAAACCAAGCAGTACCCCCTGACACTCACTTCTCAGGTCCGCTGATTTAGGACCTTTCTCAGGGTTTATAGAAGGAAATTCTGCACAGAGAGCGGAGGGTGTGAAGATTAGGAGTGTGGGCTACAAAGGGAGGCCACCTGGGTCCTAAAAGTGTGAACCTGGGGAGTGATGGAGCCTATAACAGGGGAGGAAGAAGCGGGACCTCTTGCAGGGGCTGCAGGGAGTTGATGAGATCATGTGTGTGAAGCTCTTAGCACCAGAAAATGCTGGTGACAGGAAAACACTCCCTCTGATTTATTAGAGGGATAACCTCCTTCCCCTACCACCCTCCTCTCCTTAACTTATCCTTTCTTCCCCCTGTTTTTTTTCTAAACTCATTTATTAGTTTTATTTTTTCGTATAGATTCTATTCCTTTCTTCCTTTTTAAAAATTAAAAAAAATTTATTTATTTACTTATTTGGCTGCATTGAGTCTTCGTTGCTGCATGCGGATTTTCTCTAGTTGTGGCGCACGGGGACTACTCTTCGATGCGGTGCATGGGCTTCTCATTGCGGTGGCTTCTCTTGTTGCAGAGCATGGGCTCTAGGCACACAGGCTTCAGTAGTTGTGGTTCGCAGGCTCTAGAGCGCAGGCTCAGTAGTTGTGGTGCACGGGCTTAGTTGCTCCATGGCATGTGGGATCTTCCCAGACCAGAGCTCGAACCCGTGTTCCTTGCATTGGCAGGTGGATTCTTAACCACTGCACCACCAGGGAAGTCCCCTTTCTTCCATTTTTTAACCCCTGTATTGGCATTTAAGAATATCCTCTCTCTGAATAACATAAAAAGTCACACACACACACACACACACACACACACACACACACACACTTCTCAGGACCATCTCCACTGATCAGGAAACAGACAGAATTTAATTTACAGAATTTAATTCAGCCTGACGCAGGCTGCTGAAGCCCCAGAGATGCCTCCCCTTTGGGAAAGCACCTGCCCTGCGGGGCTGAAAAGCTGAAGTGAGTCCAAGGACTGTTTCTGATGTATCTGCCTGTCCCATCCAGGCACCTGACCAGTGTCGGACGGGTGCCCCCACCCACGTGAATCCATTTCTGTCCCTTGGTGGAAGAGGACCCTTACTCACCATCACCAGCCGCTTTTCCGTTCTGGCTCACCAGGAAGGGGAAGGTGGTGTTTAGCGACCAAACAGATCTTGGTTGATCCTGCCAGTAATCCTATGAGGTGGGTGAGGCTGGGGATTCTCCCTCCTCTTCTAACATCTTACGGAAAAACCTGAACAAACTTTTTGGCCAACCCAGTAGATGGGGAAACTGAGGTTCAGAGAGGGGACATGATTTAGCCGAGGCAACACTCTGTGGGTAGCAGGGTGTCACCACGCGGTGACTTATCCTGCCTGAGGCTCTCAGCTCAGATCGCTAATGACGATCGCTAAGATGACCTGCGCCTGGCCCTGTGCTCGGCGCCCTGCATGGGTGACCACTTTGGACTGTCGAGAACTCCATCTTGGAGCTGCGTCCTTATGCTGCTTTGCATAGCATAGAACTCCATCCCGGTTCTGCAGCAGAGTTGACGTGAGAACCCAGATCAGGGCACCCAACAAAGTACCCAAGGACAGTGGCTCTTTTTTTTTTTTTGCAGTACGCGGGCCTCTCGTTGCTGTGGCCTCTCCCGTTGCCGAGCACAGGCTCCGGATGCACAGGCTCAGCGGCCATGGCTCACGGGCCCAGCTGCTCCGCGGCATGTGGGATCTTCCCGGACCGGGGCACGAACCCGTGTCCCCTGCATCGGCAGGCGGACTCTCAACCACTGCACCACCAGGGAAGCCCGACAGTGGCTCTTTACTGTGAATATCACCCCACACAGGCCTGGAGCAGGGGACCTTGGTGCTAGTCACGGCTGTGTCGTTAACTTCACATGTGACCTCTGGCCTCTGCTCACCTACAAAGCAAGGACACTGGACACGCCAAGTGTCCCCCTCTTAGGCTGCAGGTTGAAGGCTAAGTGGCTTTTTGGGAAACGCAGGGTGACCTGTGATGCCCCCTGCCCTGTGGACTGGAGTGCAGGTTGAAGTATCCACCTGGCAGCTTTGACCACACTGGCGGCCCGGCATAGCTTCCTCTATCACTTTAATGATCTCTGAATTTGCAAAACGTCGTTGCACCGTCGCCTGCCAGCCAGAGGGTCCTCGAACTTCGTCCTGATGCTTTTGCTTCTCTTTCCATCAATATCACCTTGGCCAAACCCAGGTTCTGCTGGGACTCATGCTCCCCTTCTAGCAGGTGTCTTACAGATGAACACATGGGAACAGGAGGCTGGCGTGATTATGGGAGTGTTTAAAACTCATAGAGTGTTTAAAACTCTATGCATAGCACAGCGAGATCAGCACAGTGCCTTGTGACCACCTAGAGGGGTGGGATAGGGAGGGTGGGAGGGAGATGCAAGAGGGAGGGGATATGGGGACATATGTATGCATGTGGCTGATTCACTTTGTTATACAGCAGAGACTAACACATCATTGTAAAGCAGTTACACTCCAATGAAGATGTTTAAAAACAAACAAACTCTAGAGGCTCAGCGTTGGGCAAGGGGGTGGCTGATCACACGAGCAGCTAAGTAGGCTCTAAGTCCAGGAGTGTGGCAAGCCAGAGGGAGGTGGCCCTGTGGGCCAGAGAGTATACACAGCCTCTTAAGTACTTGAGCTTGAAGCTGGGGGAGGGGGAAGGGCGAGGACCTTGGCAAATGGCTTATATTTGTGGATGACAGATAAGGGCACCTGACTTGGGGGAAAACTCACTCGTGTCCAGCGTGAGCTGGTCCAAACTCCTCCCCATGGACTGATGCATGACACCAGCCTCCTGCTGAAAGGTGACACTCCACGGCCCCAGTTCTGTCAGGCACCCTGTGGGAGCCTGTCAGACCCACATGAGAATGGAGCCGGTGGCCGTGACCACAGGGGCGGTAAGTGGCAGCGAGCAATCGGGAGTTCATCTTGGCGGGAGGAAACGTCCGAGTGGGGAACAGGATGGCTGGTTTAATGCTGACATTCTGCCCTCCTCTGCCCCTCAAAGGCCAGGCCAGGTATGGGTGGCTGTGTTGGAGGCGGGTGGCTGGAGAGCAAACTCCCGACCCCCATCCCTCTCCAGCCCTTGCTTGGCTGCCAGCCAGCACCTGCTGGAAGCGATTAGTTTCCTGCATTCGTTACCGTCAGGGCCACGACTGCTCTGGCACCAGGCAGCTGTTGCTTGAGTTCGGTTTGCAACAAACAAAAATAGCTTCGGCCCTCGCTGGGTTTTCAGGTCAGCTGGGTTGTTTCAGCAAAGGGCAGCAGCTCAGCATGGCATGTCCACAGGGTTCACTGGAAGGACTTCTCTGGCCTTGACTGTCTGTGGATTTGAACCACACGCAGTGCTCCTTCTAGACCACTGTGCACATCTGGCTCCACCCTCCAGGTACACAGCCAGGTATCTGATTTTAGGGTCGTAGCCAGGTGCTTGTGGGAACACCCTCCGCTTTATGGAATTTATTTTTATCCAGTTTCAATGGT
This sequence comes from Neophocaena asiaeorientalis asiaeorientalis, assembly GCF_003031525.2. Taxonomy (NCBI): domain Eukaryota; kingdom Metazoa; phylum Chordata; class Mammalia; order Artiodactyla; family Phocoenidae; genus Neophocaena; species Neophocaena asiaeorientalis. The sequence continues at coordinate 4,816,989 of NW_020172781.1, read as the reverse complement.
GGAGCAGTGGGAAAGGTATGAGCACTGGGCCTGGATGTGAGCAAAGTCAAGGAACCGAACTTCCCTGAGCCACAGTTTACCGAACTGTAAAATGGGACTGTAATAAAGACCATGGCAATCGTAAGATCCGCCAAGTTGTTCTGAGGATTGGAAGCTTGAAGGCACTGTACATGCTTGGTGGCTTTTTGATGCTTCTGATAGCATTGACACAATGCTATATAGGTTATTTGAAGAGCAACTGTGAGACAGGTAAAGGGGGCAAGACTCAGCATCCCCATTTTACAGACGAGGAAACTGAGGCTCAGAGGGTTTCTTTGGGAGCTTCCTCAGAGAGTTCCCCATTTGTCTCTATGTACTTACTTGGGAAAAGTTTTCATGTGGTGGCCTGTGGGTCCACCATCATCACACTGCCAAGAAAAGGGAAAGACCCTGAGGTTTTTTGTGCGGGTAACCTCTGCAAGGTAGGTTTGGGATGTTTGACCCACTGGCTCCTATCAGAATAACAGCAGACCATAAAGGATTTGTCGAGTGAGGGAGGGGGCTGAACTGGGGAGAATTGCCGGTCCCTCCATTCATTAGAACTTCCAATTTAGAGCTTGGTAACTTCACCCACCAACCCTCAGTTGCTTACCATGCACGTGTCTCGCCATCTTGCCCACCTGGCCATCCACTCAACCCCTCTCCAAGTACCACCTATCGATCCTTCCACCCACAGTCCCCATCCGCCATCCATTCATCCAGCCAGCAAGTTCCCAAAGTGCTCGTGTTACGCAAAACCGCATAGTTTGATTGGTTTTCCAATGGAAATCAATGTAAAGTATTCATTCTCAGGGTTCCCAAACTCTGAACCATTGTAGCATATTTCTTCTCTTTTATTTCCTCAGCAATAACTCAAGTATTTTTCTATTTAGGGTAGGGGGAAGCTCAGCATTTCAATGTAATGCACTTAGTATTTCTTATTTCTCAGAATTTCCAACGTGTGCATTTAAAGTGTACCTAAAATTGGCCACATTTGTATGAGGTCTTCTGCTTGGCACTCTACGTCAGAACTGCCGTGGAGACACCCAGCTTGTTCCCCTGGTGTTCCTGAACGCAGCTTCAGAAATGAGATCCTGAAACCAAAATTCCTGCCTGCCTCAAGCCATCTGTTGGTGCTCAGTGGGTGTGCATAGATTTATCATTCATTCGGTACATACTTTTTGAGCACCTACTATGCACCAAACACTACTAGCCTGGGCACAAGGATCCAGAAATGAGTGACAATTGGTCTGTGTTTCCAAAGGTCTCTGAGTTGGCCAGGGAAGACCAGTGAACAGGCTGTTTCCATGGTGGAGGTCTGTACCCACTGGCTGACTTGCAGGGGGTGGGCAGTGGAGCTGTGAAAGCACTTGGCCCATGTGGCCAGCAGAGGGTGTGAGGGGGGAAGTGGCCAGTCGGCACAGTCTTGAATAACTTTATCCACTACCATAACCTCCTGCTTGGGGAGGATGTAGGGCTTTAAGCTGTCGAACTTCCAGTAAAGCCAGGATAACCTTTGCACCATTTTTGGCAATGCCATCTGTCAATTACCAGAGAACACGTGTGAGTCAGTAATTTCAGGACTCTGACCTTTCTTGCTGGTGCTTTTTAAACTTGTCTTGAGAACTTACTGTATGCAAGAGATGAGTAAGAAATACACCTTTTCCCCAGAAGCTTCCGTCTCACAGTCTAGAAGCAGGGGGGAAGGAGTGCAGAGGTATAGGAGTTAAGACCAGGGGTTCTCACGTGAGGGCAATTTTACCCCCCAGGGACATTTGTCAATGTCTGGAGGTAGTTTTGGTTGTCACAGCTGAGAGGGAGGAGGGTGCTACTGGCATCAAGTGGGTAGAGGCCAGGGATGCTGCTCGATATCCAACAATGCACAGGATAGCCCCCACCGCAAAGAGTTATCCAGCCCCAAATGTCAGTAGTGCACTGAGAAACCCAGAAGTAGGAACAAGGCTTGAGCATCGGAAAGTTGGGGTGCCGCTGTGAACACGTGTGTTTATATATTTGTTTGTCCTTGTTTTCAATTCTTTTGGGATATGCCTAGGAGTAAAATCCCCGGGTTGTGTAGTAATTCTATGTTCAACTTTTTGAGGAACCCCCAAACCATTTTCCATAGCAGTTGAATTATTTTACATTCCCCCTAGTAACTTACAACTTCTCCACATTCTCACCAACACTTGATACTGTCTTTCCTCCTTTCTTTCTCCCTTCTTCCCTCCCTCCCCCCTCCCTCCCTCTTTCTTTTCCTTCCTTCCTCCCTAGCTCCCTCCCTCCCCCCTCCCTCCCTCTTTCTTTTCCTTCCTTCCTCCCTAGCTCCCTCCCTCCCTCCCTCCCTTGCTTCTTTCATCCTAGTGGGTGGGAAGTGGTACATTGTAGTTTTGATTTGCATTTCCATAATTACTAAGGATTCATGTTTTCATGAGCTCTTTGTATATCTTCTTGGGAGAAATTTCAATTCAAGTTCTTTGCTCGTTTTAAAATCAGGTTGTCTGTCTTTTGGTTGCTGAATTGTAAGAGTTCTTTATGTGTTCTGGATACTAGACCCTTACCAGATATATGGTTTGTAAAAATCTTCTCCCATTCTGTATATTGTTTTTTCACTTTATTGAAAATGCCCTTTGGTGCACAGAAGTTTTTAATTTTGATGAGTCTGATTTATCTATTTTTAAGTTTGTTGCTCATGCTTTTGGTGTCATATCTAAGAATCCATTGCCAACTCCAAGGTCATGAAGATTTACCCCTGTGTTTTCTTCTAAGCGTTTTATGGTTTTAGCTCTTGTATTTAGGTCGTTGATCCATTTTTTTTTTTTTGCGGTATGCAGGCCTCTCACTGTTGTGGCCTCTCCCGTTGCGGAGCACAGGCACCGGACGCGCAGGCCCAGAGGCCATGGCTCACGGGCCCAGCCGCTCCGCGGCATGTGGGATCTTCCCAGACCGGGGCACGAACCTGTGTCCCCTGCATCAGCAGGCGGACTCTCAACCACTGCGCACCAGGGAAGCCCCTATATGTCTGTCTTTATTCTAATACCACACTGACTATAGTTTTGTAGTAAATTTTGAAATTGGAAAGTGTGAGTCCTCTAATTTGTTTTGCTTTTTTTTAACATTGCTTTGGCTATTTGGGGCCCCTTGCAGTTCCATATGAATCTGTAGATTGCTTTGGGTAGCGTGGCCATCCTAGCAATAGTAAGTCTTCCAATCCATGAGGATGGAATGTCTTGCCATTTATTTAGGTCTTTTTTTTTTTTTTTTTGCGGTACGCGGGCCTCTCAGCGCTGTGGCCTCTCTCGTTGCGGAGCACAGGCTCCGGACGCGCAGGCTCAGTGGCCATGGCTCACGGGCCCAGCCGCTCCGCGGCATGTGGGATCTTCCCAGACCGGGGCACGAACCTGTGTCCCCTGCATCAGCAGGCGGACTCTCAACCACTGCACCACCAGGGAAGCCCCTATTTAGGTCTTCTTTAATTTCTTTCAGCAATGTTTCATAGTTTTCAGTCTATAGGTCTTTCACCTTCTTGATTAAATTTATTCCTAGATATTTTATTCTTCTGGATGTGATTATAAATGGAGTTATTTTCTTAATTTCCTTTTCAGATTGTTCATTGTTGGTGTATAGAAACAACTGATTTTTGCATATTGATCTTGTAGCCACCAACTACTTAATTTATTACCTCTATTAGTGTTTTTTGGTGGTCCTTTAGGATTTTCTATATAAAGAATCATGTCACCTGTGAATAGAAATGATTTTATGTCTTTTCAATTTGGATGCGTTTTATTTCTTTTTCTTGTTTAATTGTTCTGGCTAGGACTTTCAGTATGATGTTGAATAGCAGTGGTGAAAGTGGGCATCCTTGTCTTGTTCCAGATCTTAGGGGAAAGCTTCCCATCTTTCAACATTGAGTATATATTTTCTGTGGTTTTTCTTCATTAATGTGCCTTATTCTTTTGAAGTTCTTTCCTATTCCTACTTTTTTGAATGTTGTTATTAATGGATGTTGGTTTTTTTTTTTTTTTTTGGCTGTGCTGTGCAGCTTGTGGGATCTTAGTTCCCCAACCAGGGATTGAACCCAGGTCCTTGGCTGTGAAACCGCAGGTTCCTAGCCACTGGTCCATCAGGGAATTCCCAAGGGTGTTGGATTTTTGTCAAATGCTTTTTCTGTGTTCTTTGAGAGGATCATGTGTTTTTTCCCTTTGTTCTATTAATATGGTTTGTTCATTGATATTGAACAACCCCTCGACTAACTTTTTTTTAAAAGGAAACTTGATGATCTCAAAAGAAAAAAATCTCCTGACCCTTTGTTCTATTAATGTGGTTTGTTCATTGATACTGAACAAACCCTTGACTGACTTTTTTTTAAAAGGAAACTTGATGATCTTAAAAGAAAAAAATCTCCTGACCCTGTGTATTACCTAGAAAATACCCCTGACAACATTTCAGCAAATTCTGTTGCCCAAACTGTGCAAGAAGTACTTGGATCATGTAGTTCTGGGAAATCTTGAGAACTTTTCCACTTCCCTTAAGAGTGTTGTATTGAAATTTAAAAAGAAAATGCAGGACTTCCCTGGTGGCACAGTGGTTAAGACTCTGTGTTCCCAATACAGGGGGCCTGGGTTCGATCCCTGGTCAGGGAACTAGATCCCACGTGCATGCCGCAACTAAGAGTTCACATGCTGGAACTAAGAGTTTGCATGCCACAACTAAGGAGCCCGCCTGCCGTAACTAAGACCGGTGCAACTAAATAAATAGATAAATAAATAAAAAGAAAATGCCTTTTAGATACTAAAGTGATAAGCTTGAGTTTTGTGGTCCTCCTTTTTTTTAAAAAATTTATTTATTTTTGGCTGCGTTGGGTCTTTGTTGCTGCGCGCGCACTTTCTCTAGTTGTGGTGAGTGGGGGCTACTCTTCGTTGCGGTGTGCAGCCTTCTCATTGCGGTGGCTTCTCTTGTTGCGGAGCACGGGCTCTAGAGCGCGTGGGCTTCAGTAGTTGTGGCATGTGGGTTCAGTAGTTGTGGCTCGCGGGCTCTAGAGCACAGGCTCAGTAGTTGTGGCGCACGAGCTTAGTTGCGGCATGTGGGATCTTCCCAGACCAGAGCTCAAACCCGTGTCCCCTGCATTGGCAGGCAGATTCTTAACCACTGCGCCACCAGGGAAGCCCTGGTCCCGCTTTATTAATGCTTCTACTGGATAATTATGGCAAAATTGGGTCAGAAATCTCAATACGTTCAGGTTGCGTTTTCATTTGTTTGCTTTTTAAACTATTTCCTGCAAATAATAATTATCTGTTCATTAATAGGGTAGAGTTAGTGTGGCGGTCAGAGGCATGGGTTAGAAATCGGAATATCTGAATTCATGTATTCAACAAAATGAAGTTTTGTCCATGGTTAAGCTCTCACTCTGTACCAGGTGCTGTTCTAGACCCTGGAACAGAAGAGACCCTCCTTGGTCTTGCTGAACTTTCATTCTAGCTATGAGCATACCTGCATCAGGTGTACTAGCGCCACAAAGAAAATACGACAAGGTGCCCGTTCCTCTTTCCAAGACCGTGGTGACAGTGACACTGATGTTCCTGGTAGTGATGGAGATGATGATCATAGAAGCCAACAATCCTTTTCATCTACAAATTGGAATATAATGCAGTCTTTTTTTAAGATAAGCTTTGTTGAGATATAACTCATATACTGTTTGACTCACGTAAAGCGCAAAATTCAATGGTTTTTAGTCTATTCAAAGAGTTGTACAACCATCACCACAATCAGTTTGGGAACATTTTCATCACTCCAGACAGAAATCTTGTACCCTTTAGCTTTCACCCCCATCCCATTAGCCCCAGGCAACCACTGATCCTTCCATCTCTATGAATTTGCCTAATCTGGGCATATTATCTAAATACATGGAATCATACAATATGTGGTCTTTTGGGACTGGCTTCTTTCACTTAGCATGGTGTTTTCAGATTCATCCATGTTGTAGCATGTACCAGTGGTTCATTCCTTTTTGTGGCTGAATAATATTCCACTGTATGGAGAGACCCCATCTTGTCTATCCATTCATCAGTTATTGGGCATTTAGATTGTTTCCGCTCTGGGGATATTATGATTAATGATGCTCTAACAGAGTCTTTTAATGTACCTGATCTCATTTAGTTCTCTCTCACATGCATGTTTATGATTTATGGTGAGTGTGTGTTAGTTTATTTAGAGGTGGGAAACTGAGATCCAGAGAGGTTAAGAAACATGTCCCAGGGACTTCCCTGGCAGTCCAGTGGTTAAGACTTTGCCTTCCAATGAAGGGGGGTGCAGGTTTGATCCCTGGTCGGGGAGCTGAGGTCCCACATGCCTCGTGGCCATAAAACCAAAACATGAAACAGAAGCAATGTAGTAACAAATTCAATAAAGACTTTGAAAATGGTCCACATCAAAAAAAAAATAAATCTTAAAAAAAAGAAACATGCCGCAGACCACAGAGCATGTAAGCCGGGAGGAGCACCCCTTCTCTGCTCCCTGTCTGGTGCTTTTCCCCTCCAGCTCTCTCAGCCGAATACACAGAACCTTAACTGGCTCTCACCACCACCTCCTTTAAGAGCTAGATAACACGATTACATAAATCCTAAAACGTCTCTCTTGTTCCCTTACAGATTTTGTGAATGATCCTGCTTCTTTTTCTATCTTATCTGATTTTCTCCTGCCTGATCTTTTCCTGGTTAAAAAGCTGGGGGAAAATGACGGACTCCAAGCAAGTCACCAAGAGTAAATTGAAGGTGAGCTTCATCACAAGTCAGGAGCCTCTTCCAGCCTCAGACAGCTCCAGGGAGCCACTGCAGGAAAATTGCAGCAGCAGCTCTCTGCCAGAGACCCCTGACCAGGCTGAGCCAGCATCCCACAAAGGTCCCAAAGACGCCTGCCAGCAAAGAAACTCCCAGCCACCCCTGCTGCAGAATCCCCAAGGAAACCCCCTTTCCTCCAATGACCCCTTCCCAGCACGCCAAGCCAACGGGACAGAGAACGAAGGCCTGGAGACCCCAAATACCAGTGGCCCGTCCGTGCTAGCCAGACCCCAGGGCCAGCGAGTCAGAACCCTCTCCAAAGAAGACAGGAAGCGGGCGCACATCAAGAGGCAACTGATGACCAACTTCATCCTGGGCTCTTTTGACGACAACTCTTCCGATGAGGACTCTGGCACTGGCTTGTTCAGAGAATCTTCCCGGAGGGGCAGCCGAGCCAGCCTGGGGACCCTGTCCCTGGAGGCTGCTCAGACCGCAAGCGAGACTGAGACCCCTGTCCCCACTATAAGGTAACGTACCCTCTGTCCTCGTAACCAGGAGGCGCAGAGTTAGGGTGGGGTCCACACCCTTCCCTGCTCAGCCAAGCTACCCGCTCATGCCAGTGCTTTGAGGGTAGCTATGCGACAAGCAGAAGACATGAGCCTCCCTGCTTCCTTCCCTCCCTCCTATCAAAGTCATTTATTGAGCATCTACTGCGTGTACAGGGCCCCAGGCCAGGAAACTGGCTTTCTAGAAGATCGCGGTCTGGCTGGGGAGGATGACCTTGTATGCAACAACTAGTTATAATTTAAGCAGAAGGAGCTCAGGTTGGCAAGAGCCAAAGCAATGATGGGAACCCAAAGGGAGGGACAGTTTCCCTGACTCCTGATGAGACATTCATTTACTTGTTCGTTCATTTGTTCATTCATCCAATAGGTAATTAACAACTGTAAAACGTGCCTTCCCCCAGTGATGCCTTAAAAGCAGAAATTCAAGGGAATTCCCTGGCTGTCCAGTGGTTAAGACTCTGCACTCTCACTGCCGAGGGCCTGGATTCAATCCCTGGTCAAGGAACTAAGATCCCGCAAGCCATGCGGCACGGCCAAAAAAAAGGGCAGAAATTCAAATACTATTACACATCCATCAGACTGATTGTTGGAAACAAATACCTACAGGTCCATCACAGGTGGGACTGTCCCAGGAGTGTAGTCAGTGGCTTCATTTCTGTTGTTCTTGTTATCAGACTTTGCCACCCCCCAGTCCCGAATTACAAATGGAATACGGTAATTCTGGGTAGAAAACATGGGAGAGCAGAGAGTACAAAAGAGCCACCAACCATGACTTTGCCAGCGGGAAAGAACCTCTGCTGTGTTCTAGTGTTTGTTCCTGCTTCCAGTCTTTTCTTCTGCCCTGGGAGTGGAATCTTGTCTCTTCCTTTAAGCAGCTCTTGCACGCTCTCTGCTAAAATGAGGAAAACCTGGACTAGGACATGGGCTCTTACAAAGGCACCATGTTCCCGGTGAGCATGGTTGCTGGAACATTTTTAACCCTGGTTACTGGAAATTGGAGATAGAGAAAAGAGAAAAATGCAGATATTCCCTATACTGATGATCTTTAGGGGAAGACTGTTTTGAGTTTCTGGAAGGGTTAAAGGAACAGTCAGACGTCAGAGTTGAGTACCACCCTGGCTCTGCCACCCCGCACTGTGTGACCTTGGGCGTGGCACATCGCCTCTCCTGGCCCCGGTCCCTCATCTGTAAAATTTTGAAGGATTAAATCGGATAATGTTTATAAAGTATGCACAGAGTTTGGTATACAGTAGGTGCTCAGTAAGCAGTAAATTCCTCCCCAGCTCCTTTCCCACCAGCACCCACTTCACCCAGCACTCGAATTCACCCATAGCTTCCCCACTTCTACCTACCCCTCTTCTACCTACAGTTTATATAAATTACCCATTTATCCTGTATAACAATGGTACAAGGCTGGTGGTGGATCCCTATTTTACAGATGAGAAAACTGAGGCTCCGAGAGGTGAAATAAATACTATTCAGCTTTAAAAAATCATGAAATAATGCCATTTGCAGCAACGTGGATGGACCTAGAGATGATCATAGTAAGTGAAGTGAGTCAGACAGAAAAAGACAAATATCATATGATATCACTTACATGTGGAATCTAAAAAAATGATACAAACGAACTTATTTACAAAAGAGAAACAGACTCACAGACATAGAAAACAAACTTATGGCTAGCAAAGGGGATAGCGGGGGGGATATAAATTAGGAGTTTGAGATTAACATACACCCACTACTATATATAAAACAGATAAACAGCAAGGACCTACTGTATAGCACAGGGAATGATACTCAGTATATTGTAATAACCTATAATGGAAAAGAATCTGAAAAAGAATATATATACGTGTGTGTGTGTAATCACTTTGCTGCACACCTGAAACTAACACAACACGGTAAATCTACTGTACTTCAATTTTAAAAATGGTTAAAAAAAAAAAGAGGCAAAGTACCTTTTCCAAGATCATGCAGCTAGGAAGTGGCAGAGCGAAGTTTCGAGGCCAGATCTGTTGGACAGCAGGATTCATTCCACTGTGTCACAGTGTGTTCTCCAGGAATCGCCAACATTCTCTTCCTTCCAGACCCTTCTTTCCCTCATTATGACAGTTTCAGCAGGGATTAGGGAAAAACAGTTTATTAAACCAATTCACCCAAATGAAAAAGCATCAGAAATTATGTTAGATGTGGATGTCCAGTGAGGGGTTGCTAAGTGGCATCTAAGGAGGAGGAATGGTGAGATACATTTACCACACTGGCTCCAGCAGGAAACAAGATGCAGAGTCCTAGCAGGGAGATAGGAAATGTACAAATAAACAGGTAAACTGATAAGATAGTTTCCAAGTATGTTCAACGCCAGGAAGGAAACAGGCTACAGAAGAAATACCTGTGGGGATGTTTTAGAAAGATGTGGTCGGGTCAGGGAAGAGCTCTTGGAAGAGGCAACTTTCAAGCCAGAACAGAGCAGTCCAACAGAACTCTCTGCCACATTGGGATGTTCCAGAATGGAATGTTCTAGAACTCTGCTGTTCAGTATGGCAGCCACTCATCATATGTGACTATTGAGCACTTGAAATGTGGCTCGTGTGGCTAAAGAGCTGAATTTTATTTATTTATTTATTTGTTTGTTTGTCTTTGGCTGCACTGCATAGCTTGTGGGATCTTAGTTCCCTGACCAGGGATCGAACCCACGTCCTCAGCAATGAAAGTGCAGAGTCCTAACCACTGGACTGCCAGGGAATTCCCAGAACTGAATTTTAAATTTAAGTTTTAATTAATTTAAATTTAAATAGCCTCGTGGCTGGTGGCTGTTGTCTTGTATGGCACAGGCCCAGCCCTAATTGATAAAAAGGAAACAACTGTGTGAATTCTTCCTACTGGTGCTAATTAAGAACTTATCAAGCAAATAGGCTTGCCAAAATAATAAATGTTACATTATTATTTTCTCCTGAGTCTTGGATTCCAAGAAAGTTCTGAAGATTAAATCAACTCATATTTCTAAGGTGCTTAGCAAGAGAATAAAGCACTTAATAAATGGTAGATTAAAATGGTAGGGCGGGGAGAAGACTCCCAAGTTTCTTCTCCCTGTCTTCCACTACTATTTTGAGGGGTCTTTGCTGGTTTGTTCTTAAAAAAACAGCTTTTCTGGACTGGCAAATTTATAAAGGTAAGCGATACTTAACTGAGGGCCTATCTTTGCATATGGCTGTGAGCCAAAACAGGAAGTGAGTTTTCTGCCCTTGTATCTTCATTGCATAAAACTTAGCATTGTAGGTGAATCATTTTTCCTGCCTTGTCCCAGCAAAGGACTGGGGGAGGGGTAGAAGGATCTTGGATTTTATAAACCAGAGGCACCGAAACGTAGAGATGAAGGTGCATTGTGGGGTGAGGGGCACAGGGAGGGCCAATGTGCTGTGTGACCTTGGGTAGGCCTCTTCCCCTCTCTGAGCCTCCAATGCCTCATCTGCAGCATGAGGAGGCTGGACCAGACCTCTGAAAGCTCACAGGGCACACAGTTCTTTTGCCCCCAATACATGTGCTTTTCAAAGTTGAGGATTTTGAATTTTAGTGCCAGGGGCAACTCAGGTGGTTCTGCTTGTGCTTCCCAAAATCCTGGTATTTCCATTAGAACACTTCCAGCCCTAGCTGAGTCCCCGAGTCAGGGGCCTCTGATGGAGGGGACTCGCATGTGTTCGCTGTTTCTAATGACCTGGCACGAGAATCCCATGTGGAAGTATCTCCAGGGAGTCAAGGCCCACCTTTACAGTATTGCCCACGTGCCCCTAGTTTCTTGATCGATCACCCTGATGTGTCGTGAAAACTTAATCAGTCCTTGAGATCATGTCTTTAGTTTCTTTATTTGTTTACTTGGTTGTTACCTGTCTCCTGCATTGGACCACAAGCTCCATGAAAACGGGGCCATATTTTTGGGGTCTCCGCTTTTCTCCACTGCCTAGCCTAGTGTGGGTTCATGGTAGACTTTGAAGAAATACTCACCAAATGCGTGAATGAAACAAGCAACCCAAACCTGCCAAAGACAGAATTCTGAATTCCTGGGGCAAGCAAGACACTTTGTGAATGAGTCTGGGGATGAATGAATGAATGAATGAATAAATGGATGGATGGGTGGATGGACGGATGGGTTGGTGGATGGATGGATGGATGAACAGATGACTAGGCGTTTCGTTGTCCCTCTTTAGAAGCAGTAGAATTTCTGTTTTCATAAAATCCTTTTTGTATAAATCTTGTGATTTGTAGACTAGTTCTGAGGTGAAACTCCAATTTCAAATGTTTCTTCTCCCTTGAATCCAGTTATGCAACCTCACACTTCCATTTTCCAGCTGGACAAGGGCTGGCTACGATTATAGATGGATTACAGATTCAGTGATTGTGCTATCTGCTCAGGGCTTCCCTCCTGTCTCTTTCCTTTTGGGTTCATCTCAAACCAGGAGTTGGAACTTGGTCTTTTTTGGACTTGGAAACAGTCCCCCAGGGTTGGAATTTCCATGCAACCTTTCAAAACAGAGCTGATGAGAACATCCCATGATGTATAATAGCAAAATAGTTGCTCACATATTGTGAAATGAAGGTTACACGGCAATCCCACATGTTTAACAAGCAGCAAAGTGGTTAGTACACGATGGACCTGGGCTAAGACACCAGGTTGAAAGCTGCCACTTACTATCGTGTAACCCTAATAATCCTACCCTATGGGGTGCATATGTGGATCGAGTGGGATGGGACGCATTCAGGATCACGCAATTGCAGTCCTGAAATTTAAAGTTCTGAAACCTAAGTTTATAAGTTGGCAGTGAACTCACTAGCAAAACCTGCCTCGATGCAAAGTTATTTATAGTCTTGTCTCATTTTGTGTGAATATTTATGCCTTCTGCTGGTGAAATATTAACCCCATAATGTGCCACATAAGGCTTTACCTTCCTAGAAAAACTTCCAAATTCTAAAATACGTTGGGCCCTGGGAATTTCTAGTAAGGGATTGTGGGCACATGTATGTCATGTGCTGAGAATATTCCCTGGTGCTTAATACTCGTCCTTAATAAATGTGTGTGTGTGTGTGTGTGTGTGTGTGTGTGTGGCTGGAGAGACTGTAAGGAATGTCTCCAAATAGTAATCATTGTCTAATTATGTGGTACACTTATGAGTCATCTAAATTTTCTTCTGCATTTTCTAACTTTCTGCTGTAAATATTGTTATAAGAAGTTTTAACAATGTTTAATAATAAAACAGTATAAAAATTACGGGGAGGAAAAAGCAAATCAGTCATCTCACTTCCTAGATAAGAAGCTGAAACCCAGAGAGGTGCAGGGGTCTGTCTGCGGCCTCCCAACAAGGTATCATAGGCCCTTAAGCCATTCAAACCCAGACCCTCGGCAGATGCAGATCAGAAGGTGGTCTTCAAACTCCCAGAGTTGATGCTGCCGCCTAACCTGGGCCCCAGAAAAAGTACCTCCGCCCTCCTCCTAACTTGTTCTTTCTATAAATGGGAAGCGTGAGGAGATGAGGCAGTTTATCAGGCAGCCTTCAGCTGTGCATTCGTGGGATTGTCACCTACCCTCTCCGTGGCTGGACTGGATGCTCTAAGTCCTTTGTGGCTCTCATAGTCTTTGCTTTTGTGTGGCGGGTTAGACAGGTCTGGGTTCAGATCTCAGAGCAGTCCCATGCCCTCTCCGCTGCAATTTCCTCCTCTGTTGAAGGGGGATAACATCAGTGTCTACCTCAGAAGGGTGCAGAGATCATGAGAGCGGAAGTGCTGGGAGTGGACAGCCCAGAGGCTGCCTCGGTTGCCATCATTTGCTTTTTTTTTTAAATTGAAGTATACTTGATTTACAATGTTGTGTTAATTTCTGCTCTACAGCAGAGTGACTCATACATATATTTATACATTCTTTTTCATTGTTGTTTATCTCAGGATGTTGAATATAGTTTCCTGCACTATACAGTAGGACCTAGTTGTTTATCCATTCAATGTATAATAGTTTGCATCTACTAATCCCAAACTCCCAGTCCATCCTTCAGTTGCCATCATTTGAATGGGCATCTCCCAAAGTTCTTATATGTGGCCATGGCTATTTCCAAGCCCCACCGGGCATACACCTTTAAGATATAGCAACCTGTGTCCACAGAGGAAGATGGACTGAAGAGGCAGGTCAAGCTCTCTGATAGAAGGATACGATGCAAAGCAGAGAAGTTGAAATATCCAGTGTCGATGAGTATTCGGGTTTGTCAATAGAGAGTAAATATCTAGAAAAACGTGAGTAAACTGGAGAGCCTAACTGACTTGGGGTAGGGTAGGGTGTTTTGAAATACCTTCATTTCCTGATTTTAATTGTTTTTCCTGTTTTGAGGTGGTTACATGGAAGTGTGGGCCATTTGGGTCATGAGTACTTTTGGGTTTTTATTTGAAACTTTCTGGGCCCATGAGCCATGGCCGCTGAGCCTGCGCGTCCGGAGCCTGTGCCCCGCAACGGGAGAGGCCACAACAGTGAGAGGCCTGCATACCACAAAAAAAAAAAAGATAAAGCCATGAAGAAGCTTCTGGAAACTCTGAAGAACTAAGAATTTTGCTCATCTGTTTTACTTATGAAAAAAATTTTTTGTTGTTGTTGAAGTATAGTTGATTTACAATATTATGTTAGTTTCAGGGGTACAGCAAAGTGATTCAGTTATACATATATATACTCTTTTCCATATTTTTTCCTTTATAGATTATTACAAGATATTGAATATATATATTTTAAAATTATTGTTGAAATGTTGTTGAATGTATAGTTAGAGGACTAACCAGCTAACCAGTGCCCTCAGGCACGGCTGCTTACACGACTCCAGGGAAAGGTTACTGTTCACTTTGTGGCCGCCTGGATGGCGCCCCCTGGATGTGTGGCCCTAGCTGTGCCTTTAGAAGAGAATTCCTTTGCATTTATTTTATTTCTAATTTTTCCGGTTTGCTATCCACATAAGCTACATTTACTACAATTGCAATGCTTGCTAGGCAGTGTGTCGGGTCCTTTTTATTTATTATAACTACTTGGAGAAGTATTCATTCATTCACTCATTCTAACTGGAATCAGATTGCCTGGGTTCAAGTCGCCAGCTGTGGCGCCTTGGGCGATAGACACCTCTGCGTCTTCTTTCCTTATCTGTATTACGGAAATAAAACAGTAAGATTGCTGCGACGATTAAATGAGACAGAGGCACCGAAGAACACTCTGTAAATACCTTATCAGAAGGAAACTTACTTAGGGTCACAGGGCAGCTGCGTCTTTCCTGTCTTGGAGGCCCTTATTTTAGCTGGGGACCCAGGTGGTTCCAAGTGTGTGCTAGAAGCTCACTGAGGGGAGGGGAGGCATGGAGCAGACACGTCCCTGGAAGTATAGGTGAAAGAATAAGCAAAAACCGGAAATTGGAAGCCAAAAGTTGACTGCAGGGGCTTTTACCAGGCACCGTGGTGACATCTGACTCACATTTTAAATAACCCATATTTTCCACCACTTCCCTATTGTGTGCGTATTCCAGCACGTGAATTGCTTGCAAGTTTTTCCCAGCTGCCAGTCTGTAGGGGTGTATGCCATCCTGAAATTGTTCTACTCCAGTCCGGGGAGCTGGGGAGCCAAGAGGTTTCTTAAAGTCTCGGGCCACACTCTCCCGGCGCCCAAGGTCAGCGGTGGCTGCGCTACTGGCTGGTCCGGGGCGGGGTGGCGGGGGAGGCGGGACCCGGTGTGGGAGATGGCGGGGTCCGTGTCCTGTCCCGGGACAGGAGGCGGGGCCCGGTCAGGGGGCGGGACCTCTAGGGAGGCGGGGTCCGCTTGGTCGGGGCGGGGCCCGGGCGGGCGCGTCTGCTTCGGAGACAGGAGGTCAGGACGCCTTTCGGGATGGAGGAGGACCTACGCCGAGTTGGGCTTCTGCAGGGTGGTGCACCGCCCGGCCCGAGGCACTCTAGGACCGCGCCTCCGCCTCCCTGTCGCTACCTGGCTGGGCCCCGGGACAGGGGTCTGCCTCACAGGGGTAGGGGGTGCATGCTGTGTATCCGAGCAGGAGCCTGGTGGGCGGCGGGAGGGTCAACATGAGTCCCGCCAAGGGCAAGGTCTGTTTCCCCGATCGCAAAGTAAAGTAAGTAAGACTTCAACTTTAATGACCGTTGTTATCTTTTCTTAAAAAAAATTTTATTGGGGGATAATTGACTTACAATGTTGTGTTAGTTTCAGGTGTACAGCAAGTTATCTTTTTATAAACTCCTGCAGGGTCCCTCCCACCCGCCACTCCCCGCCCCCAGCCGAAGAAAGGCCGGCTTCAGTTTGGCAGCTGGGGAGATGGAGCCTGCCTCACAAACTCTAGCTGGTCTTGACGTTGCAGGTGGTTGCCAGATTTGGCAGTGATGTTGATTGGAGAAGGCCTCTCGGGAGCGCACAGGTGCCTCAAGGTTGGCTGGCTGGCTGGGCCCGCGCTTTCCCCCTCCTCCTCCCCTTAGCCTCGATAAAGATGATGGTTGCCTGATGGCAGGTCGTTTTGAAGCCTGGTGATCGTGAAGCCCGGGGCGAATCCACGTACCCTTGGGCAGGCATCCCACTTACGGTTATTTTCTGAGCAGTTTAAGTGTAGGCATTTCTGTGCCTGAGCCCTTCTTAGCTCTGCTTCATTTCATTTCATTTTTTTTTTTTGTCTTCATTTTATTGCATTTTTTAAGATTACCGAAGTGTTGCTAACTGTGTTTGTTGTTGAAAATTCAGAAAATTATAGATAAGCAAAAAGGAAGAACAAACTCACCCATACCCCTCTCCTCCATTTGATCTTTATTAACAGCTGCTGTATAGTCTTTCAGCCTTTTTTTATTTTTGGTGCAGGTATGCTTTAATTTATGAACTCGAATCATACAGAACATACTATATTGTAACTTGCTCTTTCACTGGGCATTAAGTAGTCTACCAGTGGACTCAGCTCACTGTGGCCCACAGCGTGTTTTTGTGTGGCCTGCAAGCAAAGAATAGTTTGTAACTAACTTACTTATTTATATGTTTTTTGGCTGTGCTGGGTCTTTGTTGCTTCGCGCAGGTTTTTCTCTGTAGTTGCTGCGAGTGGAGCTACTCTTCATTGTGGTGCGCGGGCTTCGCATTGCGGCAGCTTATCTTTGTTGCAGCGCACGGGCTCTAGGCGCGCAGGCTCAGTAGTTGTGGCTCGCAGGCTCTAGAACGTAGGCTCAGTAGTTGGGCGCAGGGGCTTAGCTGCTCCACGGCATGGGGGATCTTCCCGGACTAGGGATTGAACCCGTGTCTGCTGCATTGGCGGGTGGATTCTTAACCACTGCGCCACCAGGGAAGTCCCAGTTTTTAACTTTTAAATGGTTGAAAAAAAATCAGGGAATTCCCTGGCAGTCCAGCGGTTAGGACGCTTTCACTGTAGCGGCCTGGGTTCAATTCCTGGTCAGGGAACTAAGATCCTGCAAGCAGCTCGGCACGGCGGAAAAAAAAAAAAGAAAAAAGACAGTTGAAAAAATTCAAAAGAAGGCTACTATTTAGTGAGATGTGAAAATTACATGAAGTTCAGATCTCAATGTCTACAAATAAGGTTTTACTGAAACATAGCCACGTTATGTATCATCTATGGCTGCTTTTGTGCTTCAAGGGCAGTATTTAGTAGTGGAATAGAGACTGAATGGACTCCAAAACCTAAAGTATTTACTGTCTGGTCCTTTACAGAAAGCATTTGCCAACGCTTGTTCCGCATGGTGCATTCTAGGGGTCCATAGTGTTCCTTTAAATGGATACACTTTAAAATTGATAAACAGCCTCCTACAGAGAGTGGATATTTGGGCTCTTTCTCCCTTTTTGTTATTATAACTAACACAGTGAAGAACAGCCTTGTAGCTAAGCCTCTCCCTATCCTTTGTTCTTTTCCCAGGATGTATCCATCTGGTCCATAAACATTACCTGACTATCTCCTGAGTGTAAGGCCTGCATCTGGAACCAGGAAGGGACACAGAACTGTTTGGGAAACATGACCTCTGCCTTTTAGGAACTCTTTTTTTTTTTTTTTTTTTAATTTATTTATTTTGGCTGCGCTGGGTCTTTGTTGCAGCTTGTGGGCTCTTTTTTTGTGGCTTGTGGGCTCGTTTTTGCAGCGCGTGGGCCTCTCTAGTTGTGGCATGCGGGATCTTAGTTCCCCGATCAGGGATCGAACCTGGGCCCCCTGCATTGGGAGCATGGAGTCTTAACCACTGGACCATCAGGGAAGTCCCTAGGAACTCTTGATCTAATGGGGGAAGCAGGTGTTTTCTTAGTAATTCAAATTCAAGGCCCATGGGAGCAACAGTAATTAACTGCTACCCTTCATCGGGTGCTTTCGGGATGCCAGGCTGAACACTTTGTACGTGTGATCTCATGCCATATTTACGACAGCACCATGGGACACTCAGTGGGTGCTGTCATCTCCATTTTACAGATGAGGAAACTGAGGGTGTCAGTGCTGGTGATAGCGTAACGGGGATTCCGCTCAGGCTCTTGCCCAAAGGGCTCTTCATGGGCAGCCAGGTTTTAATGCATAATGTACTTGAATAGACTCTTTCAAAATGTAAGCCCTTCCTCCTAATGTTGGACTAGTCAGAAGACTAAAGGACTCGACTGGTAACTAGTTACTGTGGCTGGTGAGCGTGCCAGGGAAGTGAAGACTCTTAGAGCCAGAAGGGCCTCAGTGGTTGTTTAGTTTCTCGGATGCAGGGTTCAGAGAGGGCAAGAGACCCAGATGTCTGGCCAGCCCACGAGGAGGGAGGCTGACCCTCCAGTTTTTTTGGTTTTTCCGCAGAGGAGACTAACAGAACCTTCAGGGGCACCCTCCTTGGAGTGCTCAGAGCATGTCTGAGCAAAGGGCCCACAGAAGGATAGGGGTCCCAGATTTGAATCACAGTCATTCTTGTGCACTAAGTTTTTTGTGGAGCATGGTAGTCACATTCCTTCCACATTTGGAGCCTTAATCTAACCCATCTGGCCAAAACCCTCAAGTCTTACAGGAACGAAAGCAGGCCACGTGGTCTACAAAGGATACATTTTTTTCTGATCTATAAAACTATTAACACAAAAAGTTTAACCTATAACTCTTGAATCACATTTAATTGTACACTTTAATCCAAAAGAATAGCTTTCACAAACCACTTCATTTTTTAAAATTTATTTTCATTTATTTATTTTTGGCTACATTGGGTCTTTGTCGTCACACGCGGGCTTTCTCTAGTTGCGGTGAGGGGGGGCTACTCTTCTTTGTGGTGCGTGGGCTTCTCATTGCGGCGGCTTCTCTTCTGTTGCAGAGAACAGTCTCTAGACGCATGGGCTTCAGTAGTTGTGGTGCGTGGGCTCAGTAGTTGTGGCCCGCGGGCTTAGTTGCTCTGCGGCGTGTGGGGTCTTCCCGGGCCGGGCTTGAACCCATGTCCCCTGCATGGGTAGGCGGATTCTTAACTGCTGCTCCACCAGGGAAGCCCCGACACAAACCACTGTAATCCAAAAGAATGAACTTGCACAAAATTGGAATTGTCCCGGCAAGTTCAGACCATGTGATCACTGTATATATAATAATATGAAGATGCTTTATTGGGTCACTGCATGGCTCCTCTCTTAGCTTAAAGTCGCTAAAAAGATGGAGATAGACAGCCGCACTCTGCCGCTGAGCTCTGTAGCCTTGAAAAGTGCCATCAACCCTTTGAACCCCGGTTTCCTCCTCTGTCAATGGGGCTGATTCTAACTGGCCTTTCCAGGGGTTCTTATGCCTCGCGCTCAGGGCCGTGGGCGCGGTCCTGAGTCAGCACAAACATTTGCACGAGTGGTAACAGTGATGACAGAATTCTACTAAGGAACCAGAAATAATAGAAAGGCAAGGTCCCAAGTGCTGGCCAGCATTCCTTGGTGTGCAAACAGGGCCAGAGTTCAGAGAACAGAGAAGTGAATGTGGGTCGGAGTGGTTGGAGGACATCTCAGGAAGAGACTTGAGTCTCTGTTGGGGTGAAATAAAGTCGAGGACCGGAAGGCAGGAGAGTCTGGTCTTCAGTGAGCCCCACAATATCCCGTTATGATGTCACTGCCGAGGGAATCCTGCTCAGGACCGAGGCCCGCTGCCCATGTTGAAATGTTGGTTGTTGATCTGTGGGTAGTCTCACTCCTATGTCATACACATTAGAATTTCCTGAGGGG
Organism: Neophocaena asiaeorientalis asiaeorientalis; assembly: GCF_003031525.2. Lineage (NCBI taxonomy): Eukaryota > Metazoa > Chordata > Mammalia > Artiodactyla > Phocoenidae > Neophocaena > Neophocaena asiaeorientalis. The sequence continues at coordinate 4,797,442 of NW_020172781.1, read as the reverse complement.
CTTTTGAAAACGTGGGCCTCTCACTGTTGTAGCCTCTCCCGTTGCGGAGCGCACAGGCTCCGGACGCACAGGCTCAGCCCCCATGGCTCACGGGCCCAGCCGCTCCACGGCATGTGGGATCTTCCCGGACCAGGGCACGAACCCATGTCCCCTGCATTGGCAGGCGGACTCTCAACCACTACGCAACCAGGGAAGCCCTGCAAACTTTTCATAAAGGGCCAAATAATCAATCTTTTCGGCATTGTGACAGTATGGTCTCTGTCACAGCTACTCAGCCCTGCCTTTTACTGCCCCAGCTCCCACAGGCAATGCGTAATTGAATGGGCCTGAGTGTATTCCAGTCATGATTTACAGACACTGAAATTTGAATTTCATATAATTTGCACGTGTCACAAGGTACGATTCTTTTTCAACCATTCAAAAATGTAAAAACCTTTATTAGTTTGTGGGAGGTACAGAAGCAGGTGACAGACTGAATTTGGCCCTTGGGCCCTAGTTTGCTGACCCCTGGCCCAGCCAAAGTGGCCATCTCTGGAGGCACCGAGGGGGCAGTTGGCCTGAGAAATTTCCAAGCGTCCACTTATCTGGGGGTCCAAAGATGAGTTCAAAGCTGTCGACCTTTCCTGGGCTATGCAATGTCATTTCTTGCTTACTTGCTGGGTGATAATAGTAAGGCCTTTACTTCCATCAGGGCATCAGCTCAGAGCAGTGACCATCCCTGTTTTATGAAATAAATGGTAGGGTAAGTGATTTAAGAGCTGGTTAATGCCAGGGCCCTAGCCTGGTGGCCTCACACTGGGGCTTTTATACTGGCTCCCGTGCAGAGAGGCACCTCAGCTAAAGCTCTTTCCTGCAGGCCGGGCCCAGTGGTGAACCCTGGACATGTGCTCTAGGTGGCAGATCCTATTCATATTATAAATATTCACATCCTATCAGGGAGGCAAGGCACAGAATATTGAAGCAACTTTCCCAAGATTACACAGGTCATAAGTAGTAGATTTTGGATTCAAAGCCTGGGAGGACGGTTCTAGTCTACTGGGCTTTCTCACTTGTGGCACTGTTCACATTTGGGGCCCTGTAATTCTTTGTTGAGGGCTTTCCTGGGCTTTGCAGGGTGTTGAGTGGCATCCAGGCTTTTTATCCACTAGATGCCAGGAGTACACTCCACTCTGTGATGACCAAAACTGGCTGCCGACAGTGCTGTGAGTCCCCAAGGGAGCAAAGTTGCACCCAGTTGAGAACCCCGGATTACCATATTGTCTCTCAAATGTTAAGTGCTTGTTTTTGAAAGTCCAGACCACAGAGTTACTTCCACTTATCTCAGATAGCTTTGTGCCTTGAAATTAGATCCCGGGGGTCAGATAGAATTGGATTGGAAGCCCAGCTCTGCCACTTGCCAGCTGTGTGACTTGAGGTCAGTGGGCCCCTCTGAGCCTCCGTTTCTTCATCGTGAGCAGGAGATGATGGTCTCCCCTGCATAAGGCTGTGGGGATTCAGGGAGGAGCCCCCCTGTGCCCAATCTATGGTGACATTTGAGGATGTTTATTCCTTCCTTCCCAGTGCAGTCCTGCCTGGTCTCATGCCTGGGCAGCTGATGGTGTTGGGTATTTGGCTGACAACTCTGTTGTGTAGTTGACCGCACCTGAAGCCACTTCCAAAGTCACCGTGGAATATTTCAGCCTCCACACTTGCCTTGGAACGAATACCAGCCAAAGGTCAGTCCCCCAGAGCCAATGTTGATTGGCCTCCAACTTCATCAAAAACAGATAAAAATAGCCACTAGCCTCAGGCTGGCCCCACTGAAACAAAGCCACACCAGCATTGTGTGTTCACCCGTGTACTTTGCTGGGATGGGTTTGGGACCCTTCTGGTGGAGGGGCTGTGTCACCAGTTTTGAAGTCAAAATGGCGCCGTGAATGGTTTTTCCCAGGCCACAGAATGGTGTTTGTCTAATGGTTGAGTTTTGCTTTGTTGCTCTTTAGGTCAAATTGCTGAGTTTTAATGTTGCGTGTATAAAAGTGGGATGTCTCAGACTTTCTGAAGCCACAGGATCAAGCCAGCCAGTTGGGGAAGACCACAGACAGAGTGGGGAGGGTGGACGGTTGGGGAGGAGGCCATGGGCAGAGGAGTGGCCTGATGCCGTTCTTGGTTAGATTGGGAGATCAGTAGCCCCGATCCTCCTGGAATCACTGCATTGAAATAATATAGAGTTTACTGTGTGCCAGATGCCATCTTTTACTTTCTATGTATTGATATGAGCTTATTTAGTCCTCTCAATCCAATGAGGTACATGTTATTATCCTCATTTTACAGTGGAGGATACTGAGTGCCTTACCGAATGGATACCAAAATGACCATGGCTTTCAGCATCCCTATTACAAAGTTAATAGCTTTTTCTTCTCACTGAAAATAATATATCATGGCAGAAGATTTAACAAAGATAGGCAAAGAGGAGAAAACAGAAACCACCCATAATTCAACCACTTTGAGAAAGCTGCTCTTAACATTTTGGTATCTATTTCCCTAGATCAGGGGTCTGCAAACGATGACCCTCAGGCCGAATGCCTGTTTTCTAAAGAAATAAAGAAAATAAAGTTCTTGGGCTTCCCTGGTGGCGCAGTGGTTGAGAGTCCGCCTGCCGTTGCAGGGGACACCGGTTCGTGCCCCGGTCCGGGAAGATCCCACATGCCTCTGAGCCTGTGCGTCCGGAGCCTGTTGCTCCGCAACGGGAGAGGCCACAACAGTGAGAGGCCCGCATACCGCAAAAAAAAAAAAAAAAAAAAAAGAAAGAAAGAAAGAAAGAAAGTTCTTAAAAACAAACTGAACTACTTGTTGGTTAATGGAATGTAATTATAATGAAAGCATTGTTCATATTTGTAAGATGATATTGACCTTCAGAGTCCTTTGCTAAGTCCTGTTTCGTTTCAGCAGTTCAGTCCTAGGAGGTTTTAGAAGAAAAGCTGCTTGCAGTTTGTGGGAGGCAGGAAGGCCAGTTCAGGGGCCGGAAATCATTTGTTCATTTGTTTGTTCTTTCGGACAACATGCATAAGCCTTGTTGAACGGAGACAGTCTTAATTGAAAATACAAATCCTGTGGTGGCATAGCGTCATTATCGGTTTCTGTCATTCATTTCTGGTTTTGTTTCCTGGCCAACAAGTCCATTTTTTCATTTCTGATAGGCAGGGCTTGGGTTGGGGTGGGGGTGAGGGGGACAGACTGCAGGTTTGTAGAAGGCTTTTCCCACGGGGAACTGTCCTGCATGGATAGACTTTATACAACAGAAAATGCCCACACCCAGCATTTCCTGGTGTGATGGAAAGAGCCCCAGTCCCGCTGACTTGCTGGGTGATTCCCTTTGCCTGTCGGGACCTCAGTTTGCCCATCTGTAAACTGGGCTTTCTCTCCCTACAGTGGCTTATTGGCTTCCAGCTTTGCTATTCCCGGTGACGTGCTGGCAGTGTTCCTTAGGGTCTATCAGTTCTTTTTTTTTTTTCCCCCAAATATTTATTTATTTATTTGGCTGCGCCGGGTCTTAGTTGCGGCACGTGGGATCTTCGTTGCCGCCTGTGGGATCTTTTGTCGCAGGATGCGAACTCCTAGTTGCAGCATGTGGGATCTAGTTCCCTGACTAGGGATCGAACCCGGGCCCCCTGCATTGGGAGCACGGAGTCTTAGCCACTGGACCACCAGGGAAGTCCCGGGTCTATCAGTTCTTCACCAAAACTTTTGGCCCCCCAAACCCACTCAGCCCCAGCCTCCCAAAATGCCTGGTGACACAGTTGCTGGATGCACCCCTGGGTGGCGAACCTCTAACTTAATGCCTGGCAGGTGGCTTGGCAGGTGGCTATCTCCCTGCTTGAACAGCCCATTTCCGGGTTGAGAGAGTGGGCTGAATGCCTGATTCTGCACCTGTGAAAACCCCACCAAATGACAGCAGAGATTTTCTTTTTTTTTTTTTTTCCATACGCGGGCCTCTCACTGTCGCGGCCTCTTCCGTGGCGGAGCACAGGCTCAGCGGCCATGGCTCACGGGCCCAGCCGCTCCACGGCATGGACCGGGGCACGAACCCGTGTCCCCTGCATCGGCAGGCGGACTCCCAACCACTGCGCCACCAGGGAAGCCCAGCAGAGATTTTCTTAAAGAGCTGGAAACCCATCAAGCCCTGGAAGAACAGGAGGGGAAGTTAGCAGCAACATTTTTGGAAGCCAGAAAAGCAGAAGAACAAGCAGCCACTGGCTGAGCTGAACCAAGACGGCTGAGCCGTAAGGCAGCAGTGAGGGAAGCTGAGAACCTGTACCCCAGAAGGTGCAGGGATTGGCAACATTGGGTGCCTCCACGTCTGGGAGCATCTACATGAAACGGATTGGATGAAAGAATCCCAGACCCCTCATCTGCTCCAGGTGGCTGGGAGCTTCCCACTTCCACCCCAGTAGCAGGCAGGCAGTTTGATCTCTGGAGAGGGAAAGGCAGAGGGTCTTTGGGCTGGAGACCGATGGGCACTATGGAGCCAGTGTCCCAAACCGGAGGATGGGTGCTGTGTGCGTGCTGAATCCTGAAAGCTGCCCTGCCCCCCAGACCTGTCCCAACACTTCTCCCACTTCCCCCTGGTCCCTAGGCTCCTGGCCAACCTTTATCCTCCAGGCAGAAGACCCCAAAACTTTTCCTTACTGGGGGAATTGGACCAGCCAGGGAGGATGACTCTAAAAATACTTGGGGTTCCCCAACACACAGTCCTCCCAGGTCACCCTGCATTGAGGTCAGGGTCTAGTGACCCCAGCACATGCTCAGTACTTCTCATCAGCCCTCTAGTTCCTGCTCTTGGTCATGAGGAAGCAACCATAGCTTATGAAACATTTGGGTGCAGTTTCTAAGATGGAAGGCAGGCCCCAAACATACCAACAAAGGGGACACAGGAAACGTGGGAGAAACAGACACCACATCAGGAGAAGAGAACTTGGAGAAGCTATCATAAATACCCTCATCGGGGGCAGGGAGGATATTATACACATAGGAACAGGATGTATAGAAAAGGGGATATTGACAGACCAAAACCAAGCTCTTAGATGTTAAAAACTCCACTGAACAGTTAGGAGATAAGGCTGAGGGAATCGCCCAGAAGGTAGAAGAAAAGAGAGAGAAAATAGGAGAGGGGAAAAATACATAAACTAGTGGGCAGTCCAGGAATTTCAACATCCAGGTAATAGGAGAGAATGGAGAAAAAAGAGGCAGGGAAGTCACCAAGGACATTTTTTTTTTTTTCCCGGTATGCGGGCCTCTCACTGTTGTGGCCTCTCCTGTTGCGGAGCACAGGCTCCGGATGCGCAGCCTCAGCGGCCATGGCTCATGGGCTTAGCCGCTCCGCGGCATGTGGGATCTTCCCGGACCGGGGCACAAACCTGTGTCGTCTGCGTCGGCAGGCAGAGTCTCAATCACTGCGCCACCAGGGAAGCCCACCAAAGACATATTTGAAGATAAACTCCCAGACCTCAGTTTCTAGATTGAAGGGGCCTGACAGCTTCCCAGCCTTACTGATGGAAGTAGGCACACACCTCAGCGCATCACTAAAATCACCCCTAAAATTGTAGAATACTGGGGCAAAGAGAAGATCCTATAAGCTTCTGGTTATGAAAAAACAGGTCACCTACAAAAGGATCAAGGATCATCATGGCTCTGGTTCTAGCATTCTTGGAAGCCACAACAACAGTGACATAAAGCTTCCAAAATTCTAAAGGAGAAGGTTTTCCCTCTTAGAATTCCATGCACAGCCAAATGATCGGGTCCAATGTGATGGCAGAGGAAGACAGTTTTAGAACACGCAAGGCCACAAAACGTTTACTCCCCTGAACACCTTTTCTTAGAAAGCTACTGAAGGATGTCTTCCACTGAAACAAGAGAGTAAACCAAAGAGGAGCAAGACATGGAGGACAGAAAAAAGGGATCCGAGAGAGCCAAAAGGAGTCTCTGAGGTGATAGTGGCAAGGGAACCCTATGCAGCCAGGATAAGACAGGCATGTTGGGGGCGTTATTGTCATGTGTCCTGCCATTGTACCATCTTTTTAACTGGATGAAACTACTGGCAGATATACCCCAGCAAAACACGGGAGTCCATCAAGAAAGAGGGAGCCATGTGGTCCCTCATTCAGGATCAAACCCCAAGGAAAGGCAAAGGGAATCCTAAGGATGCCAGTGAAGGGAAGTCCCAGTTGATGGTTGCCTAGGGATTTAGAGCACAACGTCTGGATGAAAGGAGAGTCGAGGCCTTCAGGAATGATGTGGTCCATGGAAAACAATGGAACTGATCAATTATCTTACGTGTACTAAGAGGCTGAGGAGTGAGATGAATTAGCGACAGATACAAGGAAAACCAAGTCAATGAAAAAAAATCACTACAGGAAAAAAAAAAAAAGAACATCTGGTATACCACAGCCCCTCACCTGTGAATAATGATCCCAGACTCATAAAAAACCAAATACTGAATTTACCAAATTGCAGTATACCTGTATTGAGAGGTTGGGGAAAGGGGAGCAGATGGGATGGCTGCTTAAGAGCACTAATTCCACATCTGTCAAGATAAGAAGTTCATAGATGGATGGTGTCTTAAATGGATGACTCACGAGATAATGTACACATATTGTTCAGAACCGTGGAGATGTGTAAATACCAGAAAGAGTCAAACGTGATTTCCTCTGGGGTGGGGTTCTAGAGGGGGATGGGGCAGGGACCCTCTATTTGTTATACATTTTTTTGTTTTCAGTTTTTTCAAAAAATTTGATATACCCGTACAGAAAAGCACATGAAAGATACAAACTGTTTAACAAGTGTAAAGTATTAGAATGTGGGAACTTCCCTGATCATAAACTTGCACCCCTGTTCTAAGCTTTTTTGTATTATTTGAGCTCCTAAATTATGGGCGTATAAAGTAAGAATGACTCTAAGATGAAAAATCTGATCCTGCAGCTTGGAGCAGGTCAGGGCGTCGTTCCTGCTTCATTTGTGATCTGACCTCTCGAGTCTCCTCGTAAAGTGTTTCAGGCTCCCCGGAGAGGGACTGCAAAGCAGCAGGGGTCTGGTGGGCTTTAGCTTCTCTGTGGATGTGCATTTCATAGCTGCCGGGTGCCTGACCCCCTCCCCGAGCATCCCAGACCTGCTTGCTCACGCGTCAGTCCTGTTCCCTGGCAGGCCCAGCATGTCCGGACTCCACCTGGCGAGAAGAGGCCGAGAACAGAAGAAGCCGGACCTGCACAGAGACTTTACTGTGGCTTCCCCTGCCGAGTTCGTCGTGCGCTTTGGGGGGGATCGGGTCATCGAGAAGGTACAGATGGGATCCCGGCACTCGGTGTGGGGTGAGGTGGGCCAACCAGCCTCAGGCTGCAGAGAAAAAGTCCTGCCCCTTTGTGAGCGCTTGCGAAGGGCTGGGCGCTGGGGTTCATCAGCTTTTCACCCTCACGACAGCTTAAGTGACAGGTGCGTGACCCCACGTCACAGAGGAGGAGACTGGGGCCTCTGAGAAGGGTGGGGAGGCAAAGACCCTTCGTGCAGGGGGCTGCTTTCTGGGTTTCTAGGAGGGGAGCCTAAAACCCAGCCCTGCCCTCTCGAGGGGTATAGCTCCTTACAGGAGAGCAGACCCAGGTACTAGAATGACAGGGACGGAAGGAAACAGCTAAAATTGGTGGTTTGTGAAGGCTTTTCACACTGCTTCCTGTTCTAGCTGGTAAAGGCCCTGACCTCGTGCTGTTTGATCATTCCCGTCGTATTCACAGAGAAACTAGAGCTCAGGGATCCGACATTGGTTGTCCAAAGTCACGTAGGTAGTAAGTGCTGAAGTCAGGACTTGAACCCAGCTCAGTTTGACTGAAAGCCTTTTGCTTTTCCATTTTATTTGAGGGTGGTGATAATGATGGTAACAGCAACAATCGCGGCGGCTACCGTTGACTGAGGGTCTCCTCTGGGCCAGGCATCCTGTTAACTGCTTACGTCGTTGTGTCTCATTTAACCACCCCACAGCGTTGTCAGTGGGTATTACTTTACAGATGAGGAAACTGAGGCCCAGACGGGGGAAGTGGCTTGCCTGGGTCTCGCAGCTCATCAGTGGCAGAGCTGGAATTTGAAACCAGAGCCCATGCCCTCACCCCAGCATCCTAAGTACGGCATTGAGCCACAGAGACTCATATAGGTTCCCCAACCTGGCTGCCACCAGTCTCCCTGGCTGAAAATGCACACACCCACACCACCCCCACCCGCCCCGCCCCAAAGCCTTGATCTGATAATTAAGTTGAGGAAGCCATAGCCCAGCCGTTCTGTCATCATTCATTGGAGGCATTTTTGAAAGGGGGAAAGGAACGCAAAAACTACGGTGGCCACTCGCGGGATGTGATGTCTGGGCTCGCATTCCCTTCTGTAAAAGAGAGGCGATCACATCCCAGATCTCCAATGGGACTTGTCCTTCAGGGCCATCATGAAGATTAGTCAGAGATGGAAGGACCTTAAAATTATGGACTTGGTACAGAAGTTGGAGCTTTGAACCTATACATCTAATTTTTTTTTTTTTTTTTTAACAAGAAAACTAGAGCTTGGTTTTATAGAGACCAAACCAGGAGGTTTACCAGTCTGAGCTCCTCATATAAAGATGAAGCACAGAGTGGGAAGGGATCTGCCTCAGGCCACACAGCAAGTTCACAACACAGTGAGAACTGAAACTAGGACCCCTCTGTTGCTGGGGACAGCCAGCCTCACTGCCTTTCTTCCTTCCCAAATCTGGAACCTTTAACCTTCTGGACACAGAAGCAGCCACCGGGGACAGTTCAGAGCATAGGTCATACTGTGGAGGGCCCACGAGTGCCAGCTCTGCCACTTACTAGCTGTTTGATCTTGGGCACGTGCCTTAACTCCTCTGGGTTTTAGTGTCTTTAACCCCAAATAGTGATACAGATACAACCTCTTTCAAAGGGCTGTTGTGAGGTTGAAATGAAATGGTGCTGGTAAAATACATTGTACTGTAGCTTGGTACATACTAAACGCTCAAAAAATGTTACATGAACATGATGGTGCCAGACAGAGGAATCAAAAATCATTAATCCATCCGTCCATCCATCTGGTCATCCATCCTCCCATCATCCATTCAACCATCCATCCATTGGGTCATCCATTCATGCATCCAGCAGACTTTAAGTACCTGCTCTGTGCTGGGCTGAGTGCCATAGAACTACGAAGAGGTGCCATGGGAGGCTCACAGAGGTGAGATGAACCCTGGGGTAGCACTCGGCCTCCAGCACAGGTAGATGTGCAACTCTGGCCCCTCCCTCGTTTTCCCCTGTCCAGGTGCTCATCGCCAACAATGGTATCGCCGCCGTGAAATGTATGCGCTCCATCCGCAGGTGGGCCTATGAGATGTTCCGAAATGAGCGGGCCATCCGGTTTGTAGTCTTGGTAACCCCCGAGGACCTCAAAGCCAACGCAGGTATTGATACTTGGGCCCTGACTTTCTTCCCCTCTGCCACGTCCCCGCGTCCTTACCTGCGCTCACCTCCTTCACCCCACCTGGGCCAAGTCCATCCTGGACCCCAAACAGCATCGCAGGGTACCTCTTCTGAGCTCGTATTTATTTCCCCTTTCTTTATTTAATTAAAATTTCTGCTGACAACAAGAGTGACCCATATGTCTTATAAAAATGCCAATGGTTAACATGCAAAGTGGAAATCTCGCCTTTGAGAAACGTTTACAGTAGGTTGGTGTTTCTTCCTCCATATGTTTTCTTCTTGCACTTGTATGTACTGTTTTTCAATCACTCCTTCATTTTTCTATTTCTTTACCTCTCCATGTCTATCACCATTGATCATTCTGTTAATAACTATTGGACAATTTGCTTTTTTCCCTGAACAATTGTATCCCTTTACAGACCCTGCACACAGCAGTCAAACAGATCTTTTAAAAACACAGCTCAGGGGCTTCCCTGGTGGCGCAGTGGTTGTAAAAAAAAAAAAAAACACAGCTCAGGTCCCATCAGCCCCCTCCTGTGTCCAGCACCAGCTATCTCAGCCCCCCGAGCCTCCCCAGAGTCCAGGCTCTCGGCTCTGCTCTGCACAGACGTGGCCTCCTTTTTGCTCACTACAGTGAGGACAGGTTTCCTTGTTAGCCCCATTTTACAGATGAGATAATCGAGGCATGAGGGTGTAACTCACTTGCCCAGGGTCATGCAACCAGTATGTGATGCAGGCGGGATTGAAACCCTGGGCTGAGTCCACAGCCTTAGGCTGTCGGGTCTTCCATTGTGCTCAGGCTAAAATTCCAGAACCTCACTCAGGCCAATTAAGGCCCACATGACTTGGCCCCTGCTGGCCTCCTGGACCCCCATCTCCCGCCTCTAGACATCCATCCCTGGGCCCCAGTCACGCTGGCCTCATCAGTTTTGGCCTCGCTCTTTCCTGTTGCAGAGGCTTGGAATGTTCTGGACCTTCTGCTGGCAGTGCTTCCCCGAAGCTCTTTGTACAGCAGGTCTCCACCCCTCCACGCACGACTTGGGTCTCATAGTCCTCCAGGGCAGCCCTGTCAGAGAGCCCCGGTGCTGTTCACACCCTGTAGTTATCATGTCTGTCTCTTGTTTATCTTCTCCAACATGATAGTAAAATTCAGTGAGGAGAGGGTCATGGTCTGACTTCTCGCTTTATAATCTCTGGGACCTCTCCAGTCACCAGCACAACGTGTTGGGTAAACATCAGAGGCCAGCGGGCCCGGAAGGAAGCATGGCTCTCGAGTTTCTTTCCAAGTCTGCACATAAAGTTCGACATCATTTCTTTTCAGGTCTTCAAGAATTTCATAGTACAGATGTACCAACTCCCGACTTTTGATTGAGTCTAGCTTTTCACAGTTCAAAACACTGCCCCGTGAACACCCTCTTACATCAGTCTTTGGCCTCGTCGATGAGTGTTTTCTTAGAACATATTTCTAGAAGTGGGATTCTGGTTTTAAAGAATATGAATATTTTTAAATCAAAACATTGTATTGTATTCAGCTTTGAAAAGGAAGGAAATCCTGTCTCATGTTACAGCAGGGATGAACCTTGAGGACATTATGCTCAGTGAAATAAGCCAGTCAAATGCTCTATGATTCCACTTATATGGGGCACCGAGAGTAGTCAGATTCATAGAGACAGAAAGTAGAATGGTGGTTGCCAGGGGCTTCGGGGAAGGGGATGGGGAATTGTCATTTTATGGGTATCGAGTTTGAGATGCGTGAGATGAAAAAGTTCTGGAGATTTGTTTCACAACAGTGTGAATACTCGACAGTACTGAGCTGTATACTTCAAAAATGATTAGATGGTAAATTTTGTTATGTGTTGTTTTTTTTGTTTTGTTTTGTTGTTTTGGGGTACGCGGGCCTCTCACTGTTGTGGCCTCTCCCGTTGCGGAGCACAGGTTCCGGACGCGCAGGCTCAGCGGCCATGGCTCACGGGCCCAGCCGCTCCGCGGCATGTGGGATCCTCCCAGACCGGGCCACGAACCCGTGTCCCCTGCATCGGCAGGCGGACTCTCAACCACTGTGCCACCAGGGAAGCCCTGTTTTGTTTTGTTTTTTACCATGATTAAAAACAAACATTGTATTGTTTAATGGCTAAACAATATTAAGATAAACCTTAAATAAGAATTTTTAGGGAGTTCCCTGGTGGCCTAGTGGTTAGAATTCCAGGCTTTCACTGCCGTGGCCTGGGGTTCAGTCCCTGGTCGGGGAACTGAGATCCCACAAGCCGTGTGGCAAGGCCAAAAATTTAAAAAAAAAATTTTTTAAACCCACCTCTGATCCGACTATCTTGATAGCTTGTTTCCTTCTTTTTTGTTGCCTTCCAGGCCTTGTCCAGACACCCATGTGTTTTCTTTTTTTTTTTTGAAGTATTTATTGTTTATGTTTTGGGGTTTTTTGGCCATGAGGCATGTGGGATCTTAGCTCCCGACCAGGGATCGAACCCACACCCCCTGCATTGGAAGCACAGAGTCTTAACCACTGGACCGCCAGGGAAGTCCCCAGATACACATATATTTTCACATGATTAAAGTCATACTCAGTTTTCTTTGAGCTGTCATATACATTTGTCCATTGTTGCCCTAGAATCTTCATGGTTATCCTTTCAGTAGTGGTGCGGGGTTGCATCCTGCAGATGTTCTGTCCTCGACTTCAGTCTCGGCCATGGCTCACGGGCCCAGCCGCTCCACGGCATGTGGGATCCTCCCGGACCGGGGCACGAACCCGTGTCCCCTGCATCAGCAAGTGGACTCTTAACCACTGCGCCACCAGGGAAGCCCAGCCCTTCTTTTCTTTTCTCTCCTGTTTAATCCCAGAGTATATCAAGATGGCAGATCAGTACGTCCCCGTCCCAGGAGGGCCCAACAACAACAATTATGCCAACGTGGAGCTGATTGTGGACATTGCCAAGAGGATCCCCGTGCAGGTAAGTCAGATGGGACACCCCAGTCTGCCCACGGCGGGGGTGATGCCCTGAGCTCTGGAGCAACCTGGTTCCGCAGTTTGGAAGGGATGGAGGAGCTGGGTCCTAGGAGACCCTGAAATCCCGGGCTGACGTGACCCAGCAAAGAGCTTCTGGGGTGTGATGGTAGGCGGGTTCTTGAAGAAAGACCGTTGTTCATGCCTCTTTGTGTTTGCAGGCGGTGTGGGCTGGCTGGGGCCATGCTTCTGAAAACCCCAAACTTCCGGAGCTCCTGCACAAGCACGAGATCGCGTTCTTAGGTAGAGTGCGCCTCCGTCAGATGCGTGGGAATTGGGGTGTTGATGGGATGCTCGGTGGGTCAGATTCTCTTTAATACAGCCCTATAAGGAGGGGACCGGTTTGATATCCCCACATTACACTTTCATGGTCAGGAGCAAATGAATCCAGGGGTGGGAGGTCACGTGGATAGGTCGGCCAGCCCAGGGAAATAGGAGCCATTACCATGGTTACCACAGCAGAATAATGCCGGGCAAGCAGAACCCTCGGCTGGTGTTCCTGCTGGCACTGAGATACCAGTCATGTTCAGATTTCTAACTAGGTTTGGAAACCTTTCTGATAAGGCCACACCTTTTCTTGGGCTGTTCTCAGACCTTTGGAATGCCCTCACCCCCTGGGACCAGAGCCTATCATCTCTACTACTTATTAGGTAAAATGATACTTATTGTCTACGGTGTCTGTTTGTTTCAGGATTTGGATTTGAAATTTGTAAACTTTGCTCAGTTACACTATCTGTTACGTGTGATGGGAATCATTTACCATCCCCCATAAATCCCTATTGCTGCTCCTTATCTCTGGGCCCACAACCCAGACTCGCATATAAAGCAGCTTGGTGCTAAGTCAATACCTGATATTCACCTAAGGGTCTGCCTGGTGACCTGTGCTCGCTGATGTATTCTTTGTCCATGACCTCTGATTGGCTGTCACATGGGACTCTCGTTATCTCTCATGTTTAATTCTGGAGATCGATGGTCCAGCCCCAGAGCCAGCCAACTACAGCCCAGGCCAAATCTGGCCTACTGCCTGCTTTTGTAAATAAAGTTTTATTGAAACACAGCCCTGCCCATTCATTTATGTATTGCTTATGGCTCGTTATAGAAAAAGTTTGCATGGTCTAGTGTTTTGGGGTGCTGGCTTGCCCCCTTGGTCTAGCTTTTTGCTAGTGAACTTTGTATAGGCCACAGAGCTTAGGTTGTAAATCATGTTTACAATCCACATGTATTGAAAGTTGACTGGTAAAGTAGCAGACTAATAGATTTTTTCTTCCTCAACTTGATGTTAAATCCTTGGAAGCTGGGACTTGGGGACTTTTCTTTGTGCACCTGGTTGGCACCTGGCTTCCAGGGCCTTGTGGCTGACTTGAGGCTGCCTTCCCCTTTGCCCCAATCCCTCAGGCCCTCCCAGCGAGGCCATGTGGGCACTGGGAGACAAGATTGCCTCCACCATCGTGGCCCAGACGCTGCAGATCCCAACGCTGCCCTGGAGCGGAAGCGGTAAGGGACCCTGAACCTCACTTCGGGGGAACTCCTGGGCCCAATCTTGCTAATGTGAGCAGAGGGGGTGACAGGAGTATAGTTTTTTAATTCTTTCATTAAAAAATTTTTAAATGATCATGAAAGTGGTCCTATGTCATTGTAGACAACTTAGAAACTAGGAGAAGTACAGAAAAAGAAATAGAAATCCTTTATAATCGACTGACCCGGTTTTGATCATTTGTTATATTGTTCCAGCCTTTTTTTCTAGGCACATCCTTTAAAAAACCAGAGCTCTTACATTTAATAGTTTGTGACTTGTTTTTTCTCACTAGTCTTTCTATGTCAGTAAATACACTTTACAACATTTAAAATGCCTGCATAGGACTATATTATACAGATGTACCGTAATTGACTTAACAATCCTTCTACAGCTATACATTTAGGTTGTTTCCGACGAATTTTTTTCTAATTTTGAAAATATTAAAAGCTTTGATAGTCCTTTGCCTAACTCTCTATGTCCATTTTAATCACGTCCTTAGGATAAATTCCTAAAAGTGGAATTTCTAGGATAAATTAAAAAAAATAAACAGGAAAAACGTCTCAAGAGTTTCATACTCAGTTTGATTTTTTTCCTCCAAAGATTGAATTTTAAATTTAGAGTGAAAAGTTTGTTTCTGTTTTGTTTTTTTTTTTTTAATCTCCATAGGGTAGAGCTGGAGTTGGGATTTTTTTTGGATTCAGGTTAATATGGCTGTTCTTGGTAGACTCAGTCTGAATTTTCTTAAGCTTGGTTTCCCATTCAGGGTTGAGTCAGTCCTTAAGGAAATTAAAATCCACTGCAGGAAGCTGAAGGGCTGTGTCTGAATTCTGCTGGTCCAGAGGCCAGGTCTAGAGTGGCTTTGGTGGGAAGAGGCCCTGTGTTTCTGTGTCGTGTCTATGCTCTTTGGGGGAAGATTCAGTTTTCTTTGTGACCCTCCAGGTCTGACGGTGGAGTGGACAGAAGAGAGTCTGCAGCAGGGGCAAAGGATCAGCGTCCCAGAGTACATTTACAACGATGGTTGCGTGAAAGATGTCGATGAGGGCTTGGAGGTAAACGCTCCTGGGGGGTCAGGTGCCAGAACCTTCTCATCATCCTGGTAGCAGCGGAAACCTCTAGAGTGGTCTGTTTGTCCTTTGCCCCCAGGCAGCAGAAAAAATTGGTTTTCCCTTGATGATCAAAGCTTCTGAAGGCGGTGGAGGGAAAGGCATCCGGAAGGTGGAGACTGCTGAGGACTTCCCAATACTTTTCAGACAAGTGAGCTGTTCGCGCTGCGTATTTTTCCATGTGTCTTTGGGAATTGTGTTTATTCAGTTGGTGGCCACCAGATTCCTTCCACTAACATTATTGTGTCACAATCAAGAGGACACTTGCGGGAGCTGCAATATTGCTGTGTTGTGTTGCAAAACAAATGTATACATTTTTACTTGCAGAAGTCCAAGGTTTTTGTTGATCTGTACACTATTTCCTTTAGATGGTTTGATTCTATGAATCAGTGTGTCTCTAAAGGATTTCAGAGGTATCTGTCTGTGAGAATATTTGTTTGTGTCTATATTTGTCTATAGAGAGATGGGATAGTTTGTACATTTTAGCAGTTTCAGTATTTCTAACATTTCTAGACAATTGATTTTTATTGTCTGAACGAATCGTATATTTACTTATTTGTAGCTGGTTTTCCACTTTTAAAACATTATACGCAGGGGGTGGGGGAAGGGATAAATTAGGAGCCTGCGATTAACATATACACACTATTACGTATAAAATAGATAACCAACAAGGGCCTACTGTATAGCATGGGAACTATACTTAATATTATGTAATAACCTATAAGGGAAAAGGATCTGAAAAAGAAAAAAATGTATATATAAAACCGAGTTGGGCTTCCCTGGTGGCGCAGTGATTAAGAATCCACCTGCCAATGCAGGGGACACGGGTTCAAGCCCTGGTCCGGGAAGATCCCACGTGCCGCGGAGCAACTAAGCCTGTGCGCCACAACTACTGAAGCCCGTGCACCTAGAGCCCGTGCTCCAGAACAATAGAGGTCGCCGCAATGAGAAGCCCGCGCACCACAACGAGTAGCCCCCGCTCGCCACAGCTAGAGAAAGCCTGTGCGCATCAACGAAGACCCAACGCAGCCAAAAATAAAATAAAAAACACAAAAAACACTGAATTGCTGTGCTGTACACTTGAAACATACATGATATAGTAAATCAACTATACTTCAATTAAAAAATTTTTTAAAAGGTCACCTAACTATAGATTAAAAAAAACCCATTATGCCCATTGTTGGCAATGTTTATAAAAATTCATACCGGTAATCTTCCCGTTCTTAACCCAACTATTTTAATATTTCTAGGCTTTCTTGTAGACCTTGCTCACGTGTATATTTAATTTATTTTATTTTTTAAATTTTTAGATGTTTCAGGTGTACAGCGAAGTGATTCAGTTATACATATATATCTCTTCTTTTTCACATTCTTTCCTATTATAGGTTATTACAAAATATTCACATGTATATTTTAAAGAGTTGTCTTTGGCCTACACAATATTTTGTTCTACGTTTAAAAAATTTCAAATTGTGGATCATGAACAGTTTTACCCTGTCCAGTCCTCATAGTTATTCTGACGATTGCACAGCATTCCCTATGTGGCCATTGTCTTATTTATCAAACATTTCCTTTTTTGTGAAATGTGAAGCTTGCTTCCATTTTCATTATTATACACAGTTCCACTATAGTATAATATGGTATTTAATACTATAAATAATATTTAGCTTTTTTTTCTTCTTCTGAATTATTTTCTTGGGTAAAGACCGTGGGGGAAGAAGGATTTAGTTAAATAGCATGTACTTTACATGCATGACAAATACATACCAGTAAATCGCGTTCTCTAAAGGTTTACCGTTTATACAGCTGTGGGCCATGTGTGAGTATTATATAAAGTAGTGGTTTCACTACCACATGTCCCTATTGGGGTGTACTGGTTTGGGAGTATTTTGGGGGGAAGAATTTATGTTTTCGGGAAAGTTGCAACAGCAGTACAGAGTCCCCATCTACCCTTCACTTCCTTTCCCCTATTGTTAACATCTTTTGTAACAGTACCATGATTGACACAACTAAGAGATTAATTTCATTAATCCATGTCTATTAAGTGAACTCCAGACTTGATTTGAATCACCCCACTTCTCCCCACTAATCTCCCCTTTCTGTTTCAGGATCCAGTCCTGGATCCTACCTTGCATTTAGGGGTTGTACAGATTTTAAAGCTTTTTCCTTTCTTTTTTAAAAAACAGGCTTTACTCTTTAGGGTAGTTTTTAATTCACAGCAAAATTAAGTGGAAAGGACAGAGTTCCCATATACCCCCAACTGTATGCAGAGCCTCCCCCAAGCTTCCTTTTTTTAATTACATGAGTTCAATATGAAAATATTCTCGGTGTCAACATTCAGGCAATTCAGTAATAACGTTACGAATAAAAAGGGAAAGGTCCCTTTCGCGACATCACCTCTCAACCCCTTGCCCCCTCTCAGATGTAACCCCTGTTAGCCACTGGGTTTCTTTCCAGTACTTTTACTGTAGTATAGACTTTTACATAGACCTTCATATAATTCTGTTTTATTATTTTTCACATAGGTGGGATCATCCCATGTGTTCTTGCTCTTACAAAGAATTTGTCTTAGAAATAATTCTATGTGAACACTTATTTTTACCTCATTTTTAAGGGTCTCTGGACAGCATGCCTATGAGACAGTGCCTTTCAGATGTTAAAAGTATGGAGTAAGTCGGTCTGTAGGTTCCACCGAGGAGAGCTGGCTGAGAGAGTGAATTAAGTGGGAGGAAGAGAAGCCTACAGAGTAGTGTGTTTTGGTTCTATTTTTGTTTCAAGAAACGTTTTCTCTGTACGCATAGAAGAAAACCAATTTCTACCCAACTCTTAACGGCATATTATCCTTAGGAGATGTTGTTGCAGAATTTCAGTTTCTGCATTATGTATTTTCACATATTTGACTTAAAAACCACGAGAATGTAATGTCTTTGAGGGAGGTAAAACTGAAAGATCGGCAAAACCGCGGGCATCCCTGCCATCGTTTTGCGCCCCCTTTGGAGAACTTCCTGCTCCAGCCCTGCTTCCCCTGGGAGGAGCCAGCCACCCTGCCGTCCCCCCCAGGTGCAGAGCGAGATCCCCGGCTCCCCAGTCTTCCTCATGAAGCTGGCCCAGCACGCCCATCACCTGGAGGTCCAGCTCCTCGCTGACCAGTATGGGAACGCCGTGTCCTTGTTCGGGCGCGACTGTTCCATCCAGCGGAGGCATCAGAAAATCATAGAGGAGGCGCCGGCCACCATTGCCACGCCAGCCGTGTTCGAGATCATGGAGCAGGTGGGCTCTAGGGAGTTCGGGGGGAGGCATCTCAGCTCAGAACCATCAAGAGCTCTCAAGAGTCCAAGTTGCCAAAGTGGGGTGGGTGTCCAAGAGGAGACCAATTGGCGTGGGGGGGCCCATCGTGGAGATGATTTCAGCCTCACACGGGGTTACTGGAGTACGATCTCAGAGGTCCCAAGGTAGTTTACACACAGCAGGTCCTCAGCCTGCCTTTAGTGAGGGAGCTAGTACGTTTTCCCCGAGAAAACCGCTGGAAGCCCCTCGCCCACCTCCGTCTCTCTGCAGTGTGCCGTGCGCCTGGCCAAGACCGTGGGCTACGTGAGTGCGGGGACCGTTGAATACCTCTACAGCCAGGATGGCAGCTTCCACTTCTTGGAGCTGAATCCCCGCCTGCAGGTGGAACATCCCTGCACGGAAATGATCGCCGATGTCAACCTGCCGGCCGCCCAGCTACAGGCAAGGAAATGGGCTCCGAACCCTGGGGCTTCTTCTGCCCAGAGTGGGGATCCCCTGTCCTGCTCAAATTAGACCTCCCTGCTCGTCTCTTGGCTGGTGTCCTGGGGAGTGACTGTTTTAATGTGTAGGTAGCACGGAGAGCCATGCAGTGGTTTGTCACTTTCGTCTGGCCATATAGCCCTTGGAGAAACTGGCAAAAGCCATGGCCCTTCACCCTGGAAAAATCTATTTTATACAATTTGGGAGCATTTGTAGACCTCCCCAGTACCCATTCATAGACCTTTTTATCATCACAGCCTCCTCATGGAGCCCTTTTAGACATTTCCGCCCCTAATTTCTCCCCTATGAAATGTTAATATCACAGATATACTGTATATCGGTTTGGAAACTGTAGATATAGCTGTGCGTTATACAGGCATACCTTGTTTTGTTGCACTTTGCTTTATTGCATTTTTTGTTTGTTTTTTTGTTTTTTACAAATTGAAGTAACCTGTGTCGAGCAAGTTATAATGGTGCCATTTTTCCAACAGCATTTGCTTGTTTCGTGTCTGTGTCACATTTTGCTAATTCTTGCAATATTTCAAACCCTCCACTAGCAAAAAGATTAAGACTCTCTGAAGGCTCAGGTGATGATTAGCATTTTTTAGCAATAAAGTACTTTTTACTTAAGGTACGCACATTGTTCTTTCAGACATACTGCTATCGCACACTTAATAGACTACAGTATAGTGTAAATGGGACTTTTATATGTGCTGGGAATCCAAAAAATTTGTGTGACTTGCTTTATTGCAATATTCTCTTTATTGTGGTGGTCGGAATTGAACCCCCAATATCTCCAAGGTCTGCCTGTACATAGAAAGAGTAAGATTATTTTCACCCCCAAGAACAAATGTTTGCCCTCTTGGGCTCACCCCTGCTAAGAACATGTCACCCAGAGTTAGGAACTCTTGCATTAATAGAAACTCTTTAATTTTTTAACTAATATCTCCTTCCTTCCTCCCTTTCTTTCTTTCTTGAAAATTTCTTTTAAATTTTTAAAAATTTAAATTTTGATTAAATTTAATTAACTGAAAATTTAATTTAATTAGTTTTACTTTGATTTAATTAGAATTTAACTTTAATTTCTTAAAAATCCTCCCAGAGTTTTTATACCATTTTTTATTTTGTTTATTTTTTTCAGTTTGAAAAATTTCAGAAAAGTTGCAAAAATAATACAATTAACACCCATACCCTGCACCTCGGTCCACCACTTGTTAGCATCTGACCACATTTGCTTCTTCTCTCTCTATTTGTGTTTTTGTATAATTTTTGTTTTTTCTTCGCTCAACCTTTTGAGAGATGTTTTGGCTTGAACTTCATGCCACTTTGCCTCTAACTCTTTCAGATAAGAACCTCCTGGGAATAATACCGTGATAGGATCGCCCCACTCCAGAAACAGAGCTTTGACACCCTCCACTTACCTATCTAATGTTACTTACTGTCTACATGAAAGTTTTCCCTGTTGTCCCAATAATTTGTTGCTGTCCTTTGTTTTTCAAGTCCAGGATCCAATCCAGGACCCATACATCCCTTTCCATTTTCATGTCTCCTAATCTCTTTAATCTGGAACCGTTGCCCAGTCTTATTTTTTTTGTCCTGAATGTTGACATTTGGGAAGTGTTCAGGCAGAATGTCCCTCCATTTGAATTTGCCTGGTCATTTCTTCCTGCTGGAAGTCACTTAAACACTTTATTACACAGGTGCCATTGGGTCCCTTTTAGTGTGTCACATCCAAAGACCCAGCAGATTCAGTTTGATCTTTTGGTTCACCTGGTGTCCGTCACTGTCTGTTTTTCACTCGGTCCTCCAGCCCAGCTTTCCCTGTGTCCTTCACAAAACCTTCTTTGACTCTGCAGCTGGACACCACCATTCCCCAACTCCTTCCACAGCGCTAAGGATCTGTAGCTTTTATTTGATGCTCGCGATGTTGTTCTGTGACTGTCGCTTCTTTTCCCAGCGACACAGTTCACTCCTTGGGGGCAGGGTCAAGCCATCTGTCTTTCTATCTCCGTGCCTCTCCTGCCACCATGTCGCCCGGTCTGGTGGGCACAGGAGGAGCTCAGTATATCCGAAATCATTCACCCCCTACCACCACCTGCATCGCCTCTAGCACTGGCCTCCACGTTTGGGGACTGACCCTCTTTTGGGATGGATTTCTTGATTTCAGATCGCCATGGGCGTGCCTCTGCACCGGCTGAAGGATATCCGGCTTCTGTATGGAGAGTCCCCATGGGGGGTGACGCCCATTTCTTTTGAGACCCCTTCCAACCCTCCCATCGCCCGAGGCCACGTCATTGCGGCCAGAATCACCAGCGAAAACCCAGATGAGGCAAGTCTGAGGGCCCTGAGTTTCCACCATCTCCGACCTCTCAGCGTGTGGCAGACCCCGAACCTTAGCCTGTTGAGATACCCGGGTTCACAGTTTATAGGCGAGGACACAGGGATGCGGGAAGGGACATGCCACAGTTTATCCACATGTGATATGTCCCAGGTACCAGGCAGATGCCTTCATATGTCAGTTACATGACAGCCCTGCCGCTGGGCATTGTCACCCCACATTATAGCTCGAGAGGTTGGGGTGACCACCTTCACACCCGGGACTTGGTAAGGCCATGGCCAACGCCCACTGGTGGACTTTATAGACCACGTCCATCTTTGGGACAAACAGGCAAGTTTAGAGCACAGGCCCTTGGATTTCTGGCCCCATGAACTTTTTGCTGCAACATACAATCTGGTTCATTCTAAGGAGTCCCTATGTGACTTGTTCCTACTTGTACCTTAAGATACCAACCAGCTGGCATCTATCAAGTTTACATGCTTACTGACAGTTGATGGTCACATAATCTCCATAACCTACCACAATTTAGTTGTTTAATAACTACATTTAAGAAATTTGGGATAAGAGAGGTTTGGGTTTTTTTATTTTTACCCCCCGCCCCACACACCACCTTTTTTTTTTGGTAAATAAATTTATTTATTTATTTTCCACTGCATTGGATCTTTGTTGCTGTGCCTGGGCTTCCTCTAGTTGTGGAGAGCAGGGGCTACTCTTCATTGCGGTGCGCGGGCTTCTCATTGTGGTGGCTTCTCTTGTTGCGGAGCACAGGCTCTAGGCGTGTGGGCTCAGTAGTTGTGGCTCACGGGCTCTAGAGCGCAGGCTCAGTAGTTGCGGCGCACGGGCTTAGTTGCTCCGCGGCATGTGGGATCTTCCCGGACCAGGGCTCTAACCCGTGTCCCCTGCATTGGCAGGCGGATTCTTAACCACTGCGCCACCAGGGAAGTCCTTCCACCCCACCCCCACCTTTTTAATGAAAGAATTTTAAACTATGGTGACTGTATTAGTTTGGGATCTTTGGCTACAGGCAAACAGTCAGTTCTGATGGTGGAAAAGCAAAAGGGGAAATTTTCAGAGGATTGATGCCTTGTTCACAGGTGCCTGGGAGGATGGAGGATCACGTGTAGAAATAGCCCAGGCACCTGGAACTTTCCATCTCTTGCCTCCAGGCATGTCTGCCAAAACAAATGCCTCCATCACAAGCTTCAAGAGTTCTAATCCCAGCAAGAGGATCCAACCCACCCCTCCCTTTACCACAGTTATACTCAGAAGGGGATGGGTCATCCCCACAAAGGGAATTATGTGTGTGTTAGCATCAGCAAGGGCTAACACTGGATTTCCTTACCTGCTGAAATTTTCATAATCTGGAATTGGAAATCTACCTCCTCTTTTTTTTTTTTTTGGCTGTGCTGCACAGCATGTGGGATCTTAGCTCCCTGACCAGGGATTGAACCCGTGGCCCCTGCAGTGGAAGCATGGAGTCTTAACCACTGGACCACCAGGGAAATCCTGCCAACTCCTCTTTTATTTACACTTTTTATTATCAACAATGGCAAACATTTAAAATCAGTATGTACCTTCGCTCAGCTCCATCAGTGATCACCGGTCCCACTTGGTGGTAGTTTTTAGACTTTTTTTTTTTTTTTAAGTAAAAATGACACACATTGACATGCTCACCTGGAAACACCTGCACCCCTAGTGAGAAGTATCTGTTTTATTCATCACGCTAAGCTCTTGGGTGTGGGGGGGGCGGGGCTCTTGGGTTTTCCTAGGATTTAATTCTGATGAAAATATATCTGGAGTAACTATTTCTTCCATTTTGCTTTTTCTGTCTGGGCTCCAGGGGTTTAAGCCGAGCTCTGGAACGGTCCAGGAGTTGAATTTCCGCAGCAGCAAGAACGTGTGGGGTTATTTCAGCGTGGCTGCCACTGGAGGCTTACATGAATTTGCCGATTCCCAGTTTGGGCACTGCTTCTCCTGGGGAGAGAACCGGGAAGAGGCCATTTCGTCAGTATCTCCCTGCCTCCCTTCCTTCCCTCCCTCCCTCCCTTTGAGAAACTAAAAATTAACCTGCTGCTTCAGATGTAGCAGCACTTTAGGAGATGGGGAGCAGATCCTATTTTATTTTATTTTATTTTATTATTGTTTTTTTTTGCGGTACGCGGGCCTCTCACTGTTGTGGCCTCTCCCGTTGCGGAGCACAGGTTCCGGATGCGCAGGCTCAGCGGCCATGGCTCACGGGCCCATGTGGGATCTTCCCGGACCGGGGCACGAACCCGTGTCCCCTGCATCGGCAGGCGGACTCTCAACCACTGCGCCACAAGGGAAGCCCCACGTATCTTTTTAAATTGGAGTTTTGTCCAGATATATGCCCGGGAGTGGGATTGCTAGATCTTATAGTAATTTTATTTTTAGTTTTCTGAGGAACCTCCATACTGTTTTCCACAGTGGCTGCACCAGCTTACATTCCCACCAACAATGTAGGAGGGTTTCCCTTTTCTCCACACCCTCTCTAGCATTTGTTATTTGTAGACTGTTTAATGATGGCCATTCTGACCCATGTGAGGTGGTACCTCACTGTAGTTTTGATTTGCATTTCCCTAAAAATTAGCGATCAAAACCCCCTCATCTTAACATTTCTCCTGCCTTGACCTGGGAACAAAAAGGTAAACACCAGTTCAGTTTGTAAAATTAAACATTCTTGTGGCGGTGTCTTTTAGAGTGAAAGACATTTCATTTGAAAAGCATTTAAATCTCTGGGCTGGGGCACTTAGCCATGAATTAAATGGAATTTGCTGGGCTTCCCTGGTGGCGCAGTGGTTGAGAGTCCGCCTGCCGATGCAGGGGACACGGGTTCGTGCCCCGGTCCGGGAAGATCCCACATGCCGCGGAGCGGCTGGGTCCGTGAGCCATGGCCGCTGAGCCTGCGCATCTAGAGCCTGTGCTCTGCAACGGGAGAGGCCACAACGGTGAGAGGCCCACGTACTGCCAAAAAAAAAAAAAACCAAAACAAAACAAAAAAAAAAAAAATGGAGTTTGCTGCTTTTGAGGGAGAGAGTTTCTTTGCCAGCTTTGAATATTTCATCTTAATCAGTGAAAAATTGAGACGCTTGGAGCAAATAAGGATTAATAAAAGGTGGGATGGTGGTCAGCCAGCCCAGCTGTCTCTGAGTGAAGGGATCTGTGGCTTGTCCCACACTGTGAGTGGCCAGTAATCACTACAGCAGAATAGGAAGGAAAAATTCCAGCTCTTATTGCTGTCAGTGTCCAAGAGGGGGATCAACTGTCCCTGTTTTCCCAGGACTGAGTGTTTCCCGGGATGTGGGATTTCTCAGTGCTAAAACTGGGGAAGTCCTGAGCCAACCGGGACAAGTTGGTCACCCTTGAATCCAGTGGCTCAGCCTGTAGATGCAGGTTCGGGTCCCACACCCAACTTGCAGTAGCCTCTTTGACACCCTCATTTAACCTCACTGCGTCTTCATTTTCTCACCCTCCCGCTGGGGTCTCGTGGCCCCTTGTCACACCTGCTGGAAGCATGCAGGAGCATCGTAACTGGTGTGAAAGCTCTCCTCTCCCAGGAAGGGTTCCTATGCCTCCTCTTCCTCTGGTGCCTTTCCCCATAACTTTCTCCCTATGATTTCATGGAGAGTGGAGGTTTCTGCCCTTTGGACTGGACACCCTGTTTGGGGGGAGGCAGCCCCTCTGGGAAACTGGAGGTGGTTACAGCCAAGCACATGTGGGCTGGTGACCGCCATGCCCAGAGGGGGGCACCGGTGTTAGCCACCTACTTGTGCAGCCCAGGCACACTGGACAGCTGTGTGGACAGGTAAAGAGCGGCTCGTTCTTGGGACACTGCGGGATTTTGATAGGTCCAGCGGGAGAGGGAGTCAGAGCAACTGGCATGGTTAATAACAATTATAATCGCTAATAAATCATTTCATAGCAGTTAAGGTTTATTGATCAGTGACCATGTGCTTTATACAGACTGTCTCATTTTAATCCCCAAGCATCTGTGTGAAGGCAGGGTTATTCCCCCATCTTCCAGATGAGGAAGCTGAGGCCCAGGCATTTAAGCCACTGGCCCAAGATTTGCTGTACCAGTCAATGCTGGAGCTGACATTGCCCCAAGCCGTCTGACTCAGGGCCCTCCCTAAACTTCTGTGTGGTTCTGACTCACTGGAAACCACTCTAGAACTCTGATGACGTGTACGTTAATTGGGAAAATAATCCGTGTGCCTTCCCCTCAAGGAACATGGTGGTGGCTTTGAAGGAACTCTCCATCCGGGGCGACTTCAGGACCACCGTGGAATATCTCACCAACCTCCTGGAGACCGAGAGCTTCCAGAACAACGACATTGACACCAGCTGGTTGGATAATCTCATCGCCGAGAAAGTGCAGGTGGGGAGCTGCACGTGTCTCCCCTGGGGGTCCTGGAGCCCTCCTGGCTCCCCGTGGCTTTGGTCACTGTGGATACTGATGTGCAGAGTCTCTCCCAGGCCGAGAAGCCGGATATCATGCTCGGGGTGGTGTGCGGAGCCTTGAACGTGGCCGACTCGATGTTCAGGACCTGCATGACGGATTTCTTACACTCGCTGGAAAGGTGGGGCCCATGGGTACTTCCTTTCCCCTCTTGGGATATGTGCTGGTGGCAAGTAAGACAGAAACACGCTTTATTTGGGTGTAAATCCATCGCCAAGCAATTAGTGAACCTCTCCTACGTGCTTGCCTCTGTAGAATTCCTTGGATAAACCTGGGCTGCCCTAGAAGACGCTGGGGTAGGGGGCGGGAGGGGAGGGATACTCAAGGCCAACGCAGCCATCATCCTATAGACAGCGGTGTGCTTATTCGTGCTGAGCTGTGCAAGGTACGTCGTAACACTCAGGAGTCCAGAGAGGAGGAGGTGAATTTGAGAAGCAAAGCAGATTATAGGTCACCTCTACAAATGGTCCTTTCCCAGACCCTCACCTGAATCAGATGACCAGTGAAATGGACCCTGTGGAAGTGGCTGGGAGCTCCCTCTTGGGATAGACCAGGGTTTCCCAACCTCTGCACCACTGACCTTTTGGGCTGGGTCATCTTTTGTGGTGAGGGCTGTCCTGTGGGACAGGGTAGGAAGTTAGCAGCATCCCTGGTCCCATCCATAGCATCCCCTCTCCCCCTGGAAGTCAGAACAATGAAGTATGTCTCCAGATATTGCCAGATGTCCTCGGGGTAGAGGCAGACCCCACCTTGAAAACCACTGTGGTAGGCAAAGGAAACTACTGAAAGGGAACTAGAAGGGCGAAAGTTCTTAGTGCTTGGATAATATGCTTTTGAATGGTAATAGAATCGCAATCCGTGCTTTCGTTTCTTTCATAAGCGGGTGGCAGAATTCCCACATAAGGAATTCTTTCAAGAAGAAGCAATATGGTTATTGCTTCTTAGAGGAGCCTTTTGGAAATGTCACATCCTGTAACAAGAGCGGTTTCCTTAAGTTCTAAGGGATGTCGGGTTCCTTGGGACTCTCCATTCCTTGCCTTTTATCAATCAGGTGTGTTGATAGTTAGAAGAGGCAAAGAATGGGTGGATTTTCATATCCAGGGGATGGATGGCTGCGGAGTTCTTGGTCACTCCCAAACTGACCACGGGTCTGTCTTCTCTCTCAGGGGCCAGGTCCTCCCCGCAGACTCTCTGCTGAACATTGTGGATGTAGAATTAATCTACGGAGGCGTTAAATACATCCTCAAGGTAAAGGTCCCTGTTAGATGTCTCCCACACTCTGGTGGCTCAAGGGAGTTTTATTTCTGCAGTGGGCCATCCCTGCAGTGGATTTTCTCATGCTTGGTCCCAGGACTCCCCGTGCAGTCCTGTGACCTTGAAATCTAAGGTCTTTGGATTCCAGAACCCGTAGGCTTGAGCCACGCACACAAGGCACGTTAGAGCATGTGTTGGTTTCCCGTGGCTGCCGTAATGAAGTCCCATAAACAGGTGTCACTTCAAACAACAGAAATTTATAGTCTCTCAGTTCTGGAGGCCGGAAGTCCAAAATCAAGGTGTTGGCTGGGCCATGGTCTCTTTGAAGGCTCCCAGGGAGCGTGCATTCCTAGCTTCTGGTAGTTGTGGGCAGTCCTTGGTGTTCCTTAGCGTGTAGGTTGTCACTCCAGTCTCTACCAGTCTCTGGCTTTGTACGGCTACCTTCTCTGAGTGTGTCTGTGTCTGTCTGTCTGTCTTCACATCCTCATCCTTCTGTGCCTGTCTCTCTGGGTCTCTTCTCTTACAAGAACACCAGTCAGACTGGATTTAGGGTTCAGCCTAATCCGGCACAACCCCTCCTTAACTAACTACATCTGCAAAGACCCTATTTCCATTAAGGTCACAAGCTGAGGTTTCAGGGAGGACTTGAATTTGGGGGGACATAATTCCGCCCCTTACACAGTGTGAGCCGGACCACCTCTCAAGAGCAGAGCGTCTGGGTGCACTTCCCAGGGCTGTGAGACTGGCTTTGTCCAGCGTCTCTGCACCGAAAATCAATGTGTGGATTTCTGACTGCTTCCGGGTCTATCACCGGCATCCCTGGAGCTTGTCAGGGTTGCTCTTCTCTGTTGGAAATATCTAGTTACCCGTCCTGAGCCGTCCCAGGTCAATTCAGCAGAGTATCAAAGAATGTTTGAGATGTGCGAGCACAGGGTGAGCCCCCCGGGTCCAAGTTGGGGTGACCTTTGGAGCGATGTGTCCCTGGGAAGCCAGGGCCTCCCCAGCACTTCCCAGCCTCACATTCCATGGAAAAGGCAACAGGATTTTTATTTTCTCTTACTTGATTTTTAACATTGCTGAGCATACATTGAACTTTCAACTTTGGAGATTCTCAGGCTTCGTTCAGCCAAACGAGTGTGTTATCCACGTAACGTGTGTAAAATCACTTCCCTTTTGCCTCTGATGCTTCCTGGCTACCTTTGGGGGCCTGGGTCCCCTCAACTTGATTTTAAATATGACACATGCCCGTTGCAGAAAATTTCAAAACAGCAAACAAGCATGAAGCGTCAGAAAAACAGTCCACCATGGGGGAGTTCCCTGGTGGTCTAGTGGTTAGGATTCTGGCTTTCACTGCTGTGGCCCGGGTTCAGACGTTTTAGCAGACTTCTTTTCAGTTATTTTTTTCCTTATGCATTGCTTTTATAAAGTTAAGATCATAGTGCAAATGTTTTTACTGCTTTGATATTGTCATGGCCTATAGTTTCCCCCTGTTATTAGCAAGCTTTCCTAACATCAGTTTAGAGTCTGCAGCACGGTCCAATAGTACTTTCCGCAGGTATGGAAATGTTCTAAATCTGCTCTGTCCAGTATGGGCCACCTGGGGCTATGGAGTACTTGAAATGTGGCGAGTGTAACTGAGGAGCTGAATTCTATCTTTCATTTAATTTTAATTAACTTACATTTGAACATCTGGCTAGGGGCTACCATATTTGACAGTGCAGTCTAGAACATTCCATGGCAGCACCCACTGTTGGAGAGCTCGTTTGATTCTAGGTTTTCCTATAAATAACGTGGCAATAAATATTCCTCTATTTCTTGCCATCTTTTGTCACTATATATGTATTTTAGAGGTTGAGGGCTCTTTAGGGTGTTAGTTTTCTAAGAGACAGCACATACTTTGAACTGAGGGCCAGGTGGGGCTGGTATTTCAGATTGAAATGCAGAGCTGAGACCAGGGCCTGGCCGTATATGTCTCCTTCCAGTGTCCCAGATCCATTGTGTGCCCCTGGGCAGGGCCAGGTCTAGTGGGCAGAGCCCAAGTCCACGTCCAGGCCACTGATGGAGGCCCCAGGTCTGCCTCACCCAGAGCAAGACCCCCATCTCCCTGGCTCCCAGGGCAACCCTGCTTGGAGACAGGATCAGAAGAAATCCCCCAGCCCTCAAGGGCACACAATGGACAGTGATGCCCGGCCTGGGGCTGCACCTGCGGCCGGCAGCCACTAGCCCACCCACAGCGCAGGTGTGGCTCGCTGACCCCGGGCTCCCTCCCCGTCGCTGCTCCCTTGGGGTGAGCGAGGGCTGGGCCTCGAGACGTGAGGTGTCCACCCCAGCACTCCCGCTGTGGACACTAGCCTTTGCTTGTGGTCGGGGGGCCAGGCGGTGCTCTGGGGGCACAGGGTCAAGCAGGCATCCTCATTTCAGGTGGGGACATTGAACTGTCCCCACAGGTGGCCCGGCAGTCTCCAACCACGTTCGTCCTCATCATGAACGGCTGTCACATCGAGATCGACGCCCACCGGCTGAACGACGGGGGGCTGCTGCTGTCCTACAGTGGCAGCAGCTACACCACGTACCTGAAGGAGGAGGTCGACAGGTGTGTGGTTGTGGAGGGCACACAGAGCCAGCTCTCCCCTGCAGGTCTGAGGGTCTTAGCTAAGGCACCTTCTCTGGAACGTTCTGGGGCTCCTGGAGAGGTTAATCTCTCGGCTGGAATTCCATGCAGCTGGCAGGCATTTATGGGAGGCTCCCAGGGGGCCCTTTTCTAGTGACTTGGGAGGATTCAGAGCCGAATGGGACGTGACTCCCAGCTCCACGGCCTGCAAGGTGTGTGCTGAGTGCCAGAGGCTCCGGGTCTGAGCTGCAGTGTCCACACCCATCAGATCAAGGCTTGGAGAAGATGAGGTCGTCCGATTAGGGAAGGGGCTATTTACTGAGCATCTGCTTACACCAGATGCCGCGCTAGGTGTTAGGATACAGCCGTGGTCATGACTCATGGAGTCTGTGGGGGAAGAGACACATCGAACGAGCAGATGGCGGCAGGAAAGCTTGCTCTGTGTCTGGATGGGTGGAGGGCGGGATGATCCGGAAGCACTTTGCACAGGGGCATCGCGTGTCCTCCTGGTCCAGCGTGTCTGACCACCCTGAGCTCACACGATGAAACAGACCCGCCCACCCCCACGGAAAGGCAGCAAAGACCCCACCCCCCGACCAAGAGAATAAGATGGGGAGGAGTGGGGTTCCAGAGGCCCCGTGCCTGAAAAAGCTCCAGTTAGATTCCCTTCCGAATTCTCGATGGAAGAAGGTGGACTAGATTCATCCCAGATCGGTATTTTTTTTACCTCTTTTTAACCCGTGTTCTATCTGCCAAGAATGTTCAAGATGATGATAAGCTCCATCCATGAGGCATGCTCTTCCCAATTCTAAGGTGAAGGCTTTCAGTGGGTCAGTATCTACTGAATAACAGTGATTGATTGCTTTCTCTATGCCAGGGCCTGGTGGAATTATGTCAGGAAAAGGAACTAGTTTTCAGCCAGTAAAGGGTCCCACCCAGCTCACTCCCAAAGTCTCTGCGGTAACTGTCAAATGCTACCATTTGGGAAAAATGGAGTAAGTCCCTCAAACCACACACAGGGTGATGCTCCCGGCTGCCTTTAGGAAGGGAAGAGGCTGTCGAAACCCTGACTCGGGCACCTGGGTCGACGGTCCTCCCCAGTCTCCCCACCACCTCCCCACTCCTTCTCTCTCCAGTTACCGAATCACCATCGGCAACAAGACGTGTGTGTTTGAGAAGGAGAATGATCCCACGGTCCTGAGAGCCCCTTCGGCGGGGAAGCTGATACAGTACATGGTGGAGGACGGGGACCACATCGAGGCTGGGGGCAGCTATGCTGAGATAGAGGTGACCGCAGAGCTAGCCCCCTGGGAGGGAGGGAGGGCTGCAGCCAGGTCTCCCTTACACCCCCTCCCCCAGGGAGGGCCATCTGCCAATGCTGCTTCACCTAAGCCAATAGACCTCCCCTCTCACCTGGGCTGTCATCTGCAGATTCCTAAGAGAGCCATGTGTGTGGGGTTCAGCCCCAGTTCCCTGCAATATCCAAAGGGGAAAAAAAAGCTCAAAAATGTACACCTCCCCGGGAGTGAGTAAGAACCGATGAACGATCATGATGGGGACAATTAAAAAGTGGTAAGCCGGGCTTCCCTGGTGGCGCAGTGGTTAGAGTCCGCCTGCCGATGCAGGGGACACGGGTTCGTGCCCTGGTCCGGGAAGATCCCACATGCCGCGGAGCGGCTGGGCCCGTGAGCCACGGCCGCTGAGCCTGCGCGTCCGGAGCCTGTTGCTCCGCAACGGGAGAGACCACAACAGTGAGAGGCCCCCGTACCGCCAAAAAAAAAAAAAACCAGAAAGTGGTAAGCCAACAGAAGCAAAGCACTTCCTGCGTGGCAAGCACTATTGTAAGCATTTTATCCGTCTTTAATTACCTTCTTTAATCTTCCCAGCAATCATATAAGTTGGACACAAATGGGACCCCCATTTTGTACATGAAAACACGGGCCCCAGGCAGGCTAAGGAGCTCACTCAAGGTCACATCAAGCCAGGATTCAAACCCGGCCTCCATTCTCTGCTGCCCAGGAAAATAGTGATTTTTGTAATGAAAATATAGCAGCGGTAGTAGCTGACGCTTGTCGGCCTCCTACTGTGTGCCATCCTGCTTCATCCTTATCAGCGCCCTGTGAGGCAAGACTGTCATTTCCTCCCATTTTACTGTTGGGAAAACTGAAGCTCAGAGAGGGGAAGGCACGTGTGGAGATCACAGAGTGATGGGTGGGAGCAGGGTTCCATCCCAGGCCTGGCTGACTTGGGTGCCCAAGCTGTGAACTTCTGAGCAAAGGGTGGGACATTCCTGTCGGTCTGCAGCCCACACGTGATAACAAAACTCATTACGTCCACACGGCCCGACTCTCGGACCAGTTCAAGGGGCTGATGACTGTACTGCAGTCATGTTCTTCATTCCCCAGAGGGTTTTCTCACTGCCTTTAAAAACCGGAGCTGGTCACAAAATGCACCGCATTTTAGGAATGTATGTGTCAGTCACCCTACATCGTATGATTCATCTGTATTTCTAAGAGAGAGGCCTTCCTTTGGAAATAAAGATCAGTTTCCATGTCTGTAAAGTGGGCACAATGAGCACCTGCCTCTCTGGCTGGCTTTGCAGATGGAAAAAACTTATGCCCAGCACCGTGCCTGGTACACAACAGATTGTGTAAATGCTGGTTCCCTCTCTCCCCTCCGCTTGAACTCTGCCCACGGAGTCATTCAATGTAAATGACACGGTCCGTGCTCCAGAGTTACTAGTTTGGGGTGACACCGGCCAGTCCTAGTGGGCTCCATCTAATTTCTTCTTTCTGCAAAACAGGTGATGAAGATGATCATGACCCTGAATGTGCAGGAAAGTGGCCGGGTGAAGTACGTCAAGCGCCCAGGGGCTGTGTTGGAAGCAGGCTGTGTGGTGGCCAGGCTGGACCTCGATGACCCTTCTAAAGTGCACCCGGTATGTGGCACCCGGCACAGCTACCCCGTGAGCCAGATAGGCTTGTGGCCCCGGCTCTCCCGCCACCACCCGCTCCCAGCAGCCAGCACGATGGGCGTAGGACTGTGCCTGTGCTCACATCCTTCTCAGCAGCTTCCCATCCCACTTAGAATAAAAGCCATGTGTTTCCGATGATCTCCAAGACCCCCCTTGAGCTGTGCCCTGCTTTCTTCCCTGGCTTCATCTCCTCCCCCACTACCCCTCCCTTAATGTAATGCTCCAGACCCATCCCCCTGGGGCCAGCTCCCTCTGCCTGGAAGAACCTTCTCCCAGACGCTTACAGGGGAAGGGTTCTTCCTGTGAACTTTGACGCAAACATCATCCCCCCAGTGCGTTATGTAGAGCTGTCAGGTCTCCGTGACATGACATGACTTACCCTCCTAGAGTGAGCCAGGCCTGCGGGG
Organism: Neophocaena asiaeorientalis asiaeorientalis; assembly: GCF_003031525.2. Taxonomy (NCBI): domain Eukaryota; kingdom Metazoa; phylum Chordata; class Mammalia; order Artiodactyla; family Phocoenidae; genus Neophocaena; species Neophocaena asiaeorientalis. The sequence continues at coordinate 4,764,502 of NW_020172781.1, read as the reverse complement.
AGCTGGCTTGCCATCTATGCATGTAATTTTGTTTTCTCTACAATAATTAGTGTATATGCCCAGGAGAAAAGAAAAGCTAGAAAAGCATTTTTTTTTTTAAATCAAATCGACTCTTTTCTTCAGACTATTCTATTAGTTTCATTTGTTTTCTTCTCCTTCTTTTCATTATTCTTTTTAGAGGGTTCCCAAAGCTAGAAATAGACTGAGCTTCCTTAGATCACCAGGAAGGTCTGTGCTTGCTTTGTGATTCCTTTTAGCAAATGTTTCCCGGGCTAGGTTCTTGAGACAGCGCCCAGCCACAGGTCAGGAGGCTCACAGATGCCCGTGAGAAAGACAGGCAGATAAGCCTTTGTAATTCAGCTCAGTAGGTGCAGTCAGAGGGACTGCGCTTGGCCGCTGGCTGTGAGAGCCCAGGTGGAGAAGCCAGCAGCAGACTGTGGAGAGGGGAAACCCTCCGGTTAATCTTCAAGGGTGAGAGGAGCCTGCAGGGTTGGGAGTGGAGTTGAGGGACAGGAAGCTGAGGGTTCTGGGCCAGCAGAATAGCATGCCCCAGCTCCTGGGTCCCAGCGCCTCCCACAGTTGGTGTTGAGTGGATATTTGTAGAATAAATTAACAGACTAATAGATACATTAAGGCAGTGTTGCCCCTTTGGGGAGCTTTTTATTTGGGGATCCTTTAAGGCTACATGTTTATGATTTACAAAAAGCACGTACACGGGCTTCCCTGATGGTGCAGTGGTTGAGAGTCCGCCTGCCTATGCAGGGGACACGGGTTCGTGCCCCGGTCCGGGAAGATCCCACATGCCGCGGAGCGGCTGGGCCCGTGAGCCATGGCCACTGAGCCTGCGCGTCCGGAGCCTGTGCTCCGCAACGGGAGAGGCCACAACAGTGAGAGGCCCGCGTACCGCAAAAAAAAAAAACAAAAAAAAAAACACGTACACTTGCATGACAGTTTCCTAAATTTTCACCTTGCTAGGCATTCATCTTTGGGGTTCGAGTGAGACTGAAATAAATAGAAAAAAACAGGAAGATGATCTTGGTTTGAAAGCAAAGCAAAACAAAAACATCTGTCGACAAAAATAATAAACAGTCTTTAATAGGAATAGAAAAGAGTTTATTTGAACCAAACTGAGGACCATAGCCCGAAAGACAACCTTTCAGATAACTCTGAGGAACTGCTCCCAAGGAGCATTTTTTTCAGCACAGTTTTATGTCTTGTCAGAACAAAGAACATGAAACAAGTCAGGGGTACATTCCTTCAAGGCTCCAGGACACACACACACACACACACACACACACCCAAAAACAACAGATCAGCACGTACACAGCGAGTCCATATGGCCTTGGCACCTGGGAAGGGAATCTTATCATCAAAGGAGAACCAGCATTGGCGTCCGAGGAAGGGAGGCATTTCATCTTTATTTTTAACGTGGACATTCTTTACTTCTGGTCAGTGCGCCCTTTTCTTTAATAATTAAATCTCATGTACAGTGTATGTTTGATTGGCTACAAACTGGCTGCTCTAGTTAGCATGAGATTCAAGTTAACTCATGTAGAAGCCAGAATGACTTCCCCAGATCTCAACATGCGAACATTTTTTTTTAATCACATCTAATGCCCTCCAAAATTATTTGGGGTACATAATTGACTCTGACATTTGTAAAGGGGAAGATTTGGAAACCTCACAGGGGTGTGAATGTAGCAATTTTAACTTTCCAATACAATGTTTTCTTCTGTACCCCCCTCCCCCGCAGGCTTCATAACCGCATTATGTGTATTGTGTATATTATGTGTTGGTAGCTCTGCCTCGGCCCTTGGCTTGTATGTCTCATTCAGAGGCCACAGTGGCCTTGACCTCTGACTCCTGTGGTGTCCCATCAGGCTGAGCCATTCACGGGAGAGCTCCCCTCGCAACCAACGCTGCCCATCCTCGGAGAGAAACTGCACCAGGTTTTTCACAGTGTCCTGGAAAATCTGAGGAACATCATGAAGGGCTACTGTCTGCCGGAGCCTATTTTTAGCATCAAGGTGGGTCACGTGTGCAGGGTAGGTGTGTATCACACACACGTGCCTAGGTCCGTATGAGAGCCAGAAGATCCCAGAGATCTTTATTGAGGTAAGAAATGAGAAAATGATTCATCCTCTGTTGTTTCTATCAAGGACCCATTCTCAGGAAATTCCTCAGTTTCATTGTAAACAGCAGCGTATGTTTCTCTCTGATTATAAACTGTTGTAAAGGTGACATTGCTTTTTGGGGTTGGGTTCAGCTCAACACGGAGAATGTTCACATAGTAAGTTAAGAAAGGAGTCGATGTGGGTCACCCTCTTAAAGAGACAGCGAGGAAGGGCTTTGTCCAGAAACACAACTCTGTTCATCATCCCAGGGTCCCGTTGTCTGTAGAGAGACAAGTCCTCAAATTTTCAGACCTCCGTGAAAGACCCATGCTGCTAAACTCAACGTCAGTAACTGTAAAACTGCGCTACATCACATTCCATCCCAGAAAGGCCAATCACAGTGTTGGCGGTCATAGTAATAACTCAGCCCTTGTCCTGTACATGCTATGTGCCATCTACTACACTAAGTGCTTGAACCTTATTAAGTCATTTCACCGTCCCAACAACCTAGGAGGTAAGAACTGTTATTATTTCCATTTTACAGGTGAGGAAACTGAGGCACAGAGCGGCTACAAAATTTGCCTGGTTTCACCCATGAAGAGGCGAAGAGGGGACTTGAACCCTGGTCCCCTAGCTTCAGAGTCCATGCACTTAGCCCCTAGGTTATGCTGCTTAATTGCTAGAATTACAACATTTTTTAAAGTCTTTGCACTTGCCTGTGTGTGCATGGTTTCATTTTCAAACCTTACAACCACGTTATGGGGTTGGTGCCATTATCCTCCCCATTCAAAGACCATCAACAGTTCTGCTTCCGGGTGAGCCGAAAGCAGTGCAATGCAGCTGTTAAGAGTCTCTGAGTCTGCCTGAGTTTGCATCCTGGCTTTGCTTCCTACTAGCTGGGTGACTTTGGGTAACTTAATTAACCTCTCTGTGTTTCAGTTTCCTCAACTGGAAAATGCAAATAATGATTATTCCTACTTCATAGGGTTGTCTTTGAGGATCAAACGAGAACATGCAAATCCAGGTCCTAGAACAGTGTCTGGCACAAAGCCAGTGTCCCACAAATGTTTGCTTTTCCCAGTGCCTGGTGTTCTATCCCCACACCAGGTTGGCTGTTTGGATGCATGGAGAGGGGAGTGGGGCCTTCCTGGGTCAGGAGACTGGGTGTTCATTCCCCCTGTGGTCAGGGGGCCATTCTACTCTGGACTGTTCCACAGGCCACTGGGTCTAGATCTTTGGCCACTCAAGTGCACGGGGCCTGGATGGGCTGAGTGTGTCAGCCGCCCCGTGGTGGGCGGCCGTGCCCATGCCCCCAGCACAGCCTTGGGCCGACTCTGTGCTCCCCGCTGCAGCTGAAGGACTGGGTGCAGAAGCTCCTGATGACCCTGCGGCACCCAACGCTGCCACTGCTGGACCTGCAGGAGATCATGACCAGCGTGTCGGGCCGCATCCCCGCCCCCGTGGAGAAGGCTGTCCGCAGGGTGATGGCCCAGTACGCCAGCAACATCACCTCGGTGCTGTGCCAGTTCCCCAGCCAGCAGGTGGGTGCCCCCCACCCCCACCCCAGCCCCGCTGGGAACTTGTCTCCCCATCAGTGCGGACGTCCGGTCTCTGATCAAATCGGGCTTCACGAGACCCACTTACAGCCAAGATGCTGGGGACTGAGAGTTTTCTTTCACGCCTTCTCTGCAGGATCGCAGCATTTCCCCCAAAACAACAGTTGTTTAGAGGAACATAAACAGTTATTAGGCCTCACTCTGTATAACTCGGCTTCGGAGCAGGAGTCAGCAGTTGGTGCAAACAGAGTGAGCGTTTTCCAAAAATACGCTGGCTGACACAGTAGAGGACATTGTGAGTTCTTCTTGCCAGTGTGTCGTACTGATTCTCCCCCTCTGCTTTGTGTAAGGTGACAATCTTGGGGCTATACGTATATACAATATTATTTAAGAATGGAAACCATTCCCGGGTAGTATCAGAAATCTCCAATAATTCTACAACGGCCTCGTTTTGTTCTTTTTTGGGGTCGCTTTTATCAGGCGTTTTAAAGGAAATCTGCATTTTGAAGAGCCATCTCTTTTTTATCTTCATGCCCTCTGCCTGGTTATAAGGGGCTGCCTCCCACCATCACCCCACCCACATGTCAGCAATTTGGGGCACCCGAGGTCAGTGTAAGTCAGTTTATTCCCAGAGGTCAACCTCTAGGTTGGAGTATCGTTCGGCCATAAAAAGGAATGAAATACTGATTCATGCTACCCCAGGGATGAACCTTGAAAACGTGATGTGCAGTGAAAGAAAGCAATCATTAAAGACCACGTGTTGCCATTTACACAAAACATCCAGAACTGGCAAATCCATGGAGAAGAGGAAGTAGATCAGTGGTTGCCAGGGTCTGGGGCCAGGGGGGTTGGCGAGTAGCTGCTAATGGTTATAGGATTTCTTTTTGGGGGAGAAGAAAACGCTCTGAAATTGGATAGCGGTGATGGTTGCACAGCTCTGTGAATGTACTACAAAGCGCTGAATTAATTGTACACTTTAAAAGAAGGTGGGCGGAAGATGGTGGTATATGAATTCTATCTCAACTAGAAAATAATGAAAACAAAGCTCTCAGGGACCCCAGTTGAGAAAAATACATGTTGGGACCTTCTGGGAATTCGTTATTGATGCAGGTTTTTCATTACATGTTTTTTTTGTCGCCACAGACAACATGCCAATCGCATTAAATCTAACTGTAAAAATAGGACCCCCATAGCCAACACCCTTATACTCCCTGGGGTTGGAAATTCCCTTCTCCTCTTTCCCCAGAGCATTTGTATTTGTGGAGAGGGATGTGGTGCGTGTCTTTATGTGATTGTTGTCATTCTGAGCTCTTGAGTCCTCTTGAGTGGGGCGTGCAGAGGGCCAAAGGGCTTTGGGGCTGGAATTTTAAATTTTTGAATGGGATCCCCATGGGAGCCTGTGGTGGGTCCTTCTGGTGACTTCTGCGTGGCAACCAGATTGTGTGGTTTGAGTGGCCTGTGACCTGTCCTGTTTTCCCATGCAGATAGCCACCATCCTGGACTGCCATGCAGCCACCCTGCAGCGGAAGGCCGATCGGGAGGTCTTCTTCATGAACACCCAGAGCATTGTGCAGCTGGTCCAGAAGTGAGTCCTGGGCCCTCCTTGGGGTGTGGTTATCACACTCAGTTATCCATGTATTGCCCCAGGGTGGTGCTATCTTAAGGGCAGGCTCAAACTGAGAGACAGTGCCTGGGGTCCGATACCCCAGTTACAGCCCCAGCACAGCCCTTCCTAACATCAGAACAAAGCAACACCCTTTACCTCCGTGAATCTCAGTTTGCCAGTCTGTAAAATGGGGATAAAAACACTTCACACACCATAAGTCATTTTGAGCTATGAGCAGATTGATTTTTGTAAAGTGCTGACACATAGTGAGTCCTTGTGGTAGCTTTGATTATGAGACAGTGGGATGAGGTGGCTTTATAGGCTGTAAAGGATTATACAGATTATCCTTGCGGTTTTGGGGGATCCTTGCAAAGGAGGAGTTGGCGAAGAATTTGTATTTTATCTTAAGTAGTTCTTGAGCAGGGAGAACTATTCTGATGATAAAAAGAACTGCCCTTTTGCATGAAAACTCTACCCAGCAAGAAAGCTTTGCCTATAAGGACAGAATCCAAACATTCTCAGACTTCAGCGAATTAATTCAGCGCATGTTAGCCATGTGGCAGAAACTATCAGAGGTACAGAGGATATAGGACTATAGGAAAATGCCGTCCTTTTCAGGGCGCTCCCTGGCTCATGGGGACTCATGCTAACAATATAGGATCGCAGCTGAGGAAGGAGATTTGAGTTTGGATTCCCCACAAAGTGAGAGTCACAGCTGGATCTGCAGGATCACTTTGCCTCCCTTAGACTGCTAACGCTAACCCATCCTTCAGCAATGGAAATGCCTAGGAGAAATGAACAAATGATAAGCGAATCAAATTCCATAGCAGGATTTTGTGTGTTAAATATAAATCTCAAAGCTCTGTCTTATGTTGTTTTCGTGTGTGTTTTTAAAATCACATCTGAATAAAAGAGTATTTTAGGTTCTTCCTCTCTTTGTTGCCACTTGGTGATGCTGGGGTGAAGCTGCTTTCAGCTTCCCTAAAACTCAGCATCACATTCTCTTAAAAACTCAATTCCCTGTGTTCTGAAATAGTTTAGAAGAGGAAATGGTTTAAGGAACATCCAGGTTACCGTTTGGTTTTAAAAGGGAAGTGAAATTTACACAGGGATCTTTTGGTAAATGTCCTTCAAGTTTTGTTTTGTTTTGTTTTTCAATCTGTCTTTATACATTGAGTGGTTAATTGAAAATTTTTGCTTTTCAACCATGCATGCAAGGCTGACCCCTTTCAGCATCCCAGCTCTGTAAGTGTTTTTCCTTCTCTCTGGGGCGGGGCAGGCATCATCCAAAGGCTCAGGCTTGGCCTCTCCTTGGATGTGTGACCTTGGGCAAGTCACTGCTCTCTCTGGCCTGCAGAGTTATTAGCACAAATGAACTAACTCACACATCCCTCCCAGGCCTAAAGGTTAGAGGGAGCAGCCTCCAGTTTCTTTATTAGTGTTTCCTCCTTTTTCAAATCATAAAAGTCCTGGCTGTGGATAACTCCGGCACCCCGGGAAGTAGTTGATCACTAAGCCAGCCTTCCCTTCCTCCCCAGATACCGCAGTGGGACCCGGGGCTACATGAAGGCGGTGGTGTTGGATCTCCTGCGAAGATATTTACTGGTTGAGCACCATTTCCAACAAGGCAAGAGTCGCCACGGCAAGCATTGGTGACAAGCCCAGGGGGGCAGGAGGGACCCTGAGCCTTACCCCACGTGGCCTTTTGTCTCCCTGCAGCCCACTATGACAAGTGTGTGATAAACCTCAGGGAGCAGCTGAAACCAGACATGTCCCAGGTGTTGGACTGCATCTTCTCCCATGCGCAGGTGGCCAAGAAGAACCAGCTGGTGATCATGTTGATCGTAAGCAAGAAAAGTCACCCTTTACCCAGAGTGGGGGTAGCTCAGGGCTCCACCGACTTTTTCTGGAAAGGGCCAGAGAGTAAATATATTAGATTTAGCCCAGGATATGGTCTCTGTCCTGACCTCTCAATGCTGCTGTGGCACAGTAAAAGCAAATGGGCATGGCTGTGTCCCAATAAAACTTTGCTTATAAAACTAGGCAGTAGGTAGGATTTGTTGACGCCTGGGGAAGATCATGACTAACCCACAAAGCACCTACTGTGTGCCAGGCACTCCTGACATGCTTTACAAATACTAACTTGTTTAATTCCCTAAGCAGCCCTAGGAAGTCGATACCGTTCTCATCCTCCTTTGACAGAGCACAGAGAGGTGAAATCACTTTCCCAAGGGTACCCAGCTTATAAGTGCAGAGCTGCGATTTGAACCCACAGCAGGGCTCCAGAGTCATGAGCTATGATTAGTCAAGGGATATTGGATTCTGAGTCTTCCGGTAGGGCTTTCATTTTGCCTTCTTGGTGAAGCGTGGAATGTCTTTGTTCTTATTTCTCCTCCTACCGGGTAATAATTAGCAATCCTTTATAGCTAAAGATTTTTTTCCTTGACGTGACTTAGAAAATGCAGGGTCAGCAGATAGTAGCAGAGACTTGGGCTTGGCTTATAGCAGGAAGGGGTCGGCAGATTTTTTTTCTGTAAGGGGCCAGAGAGTAAATATTTCAGGCTTTGGCCATGCAGCCTATGTTGAAACTACTCAGTCCTGCCATTGTAGCGTGAAAGTGGCCGTAGACAATATGTGAATGAATGAGTGTGGCTCTGTGCCAATAAAACTTTATTTACAAAACTGGGCAGTGGGCCGGATTTGGGCCTGGTCTTATAAGGCAGTTAACACCCTAACAAAATGGATTCATAAATATTGATATTTTTGTAAAGAATCATTTAAAAATCTCCTAATGCAGCATGAGATTCTCTTAATCCGGGCTGTACTTGAGAACCACCTGGGGTGGGGGTGGGGGAGCTTTTAAAAAATACAGATGCCCAGGCCCCACCCTTGGTCCATTAACTCAGGGTTTCTGTGGATGGGGCCCAGGCATTAGTACTTTCTGAAAGCTTCTCCAATGGGAAGTTTAAACGGGGACTGTATATTAGATAATAATATTGGTTTAGTGTTCAATTTTTGGAGTGTTTTAACAGTTCTACAGTTAGCTGGGGAGAGATCTTTTTTCTCAAGGGGGTACATTCTGAAGTAGTGGGAAGGATCATGGTGTCTGCAACTGAAAGAGAGAAAGAGAAAAGAGTGAGAGAGTGTGTTTGTGTGTACAGGCATGCACGTATGCTTACTAGAAAAGCAAATGTGAAAGTTTAGCAATTGCTGAATCTGGATAATTTTCGATGTACTGATCTCCTGTAGTTTTGAAGTTCTTCAAAATTAAATTTGGAGGACTTCCCTGGTGGTGCAGGGGTTAAGAATCTGCCTGCCAGTGCAGGGGACACGGGTTCAATCCCTGGTCCAGGAAGATCCCACATGCCACGGAGCAACTAAGCCCATGCACCACAACTACTGAAGCCCACGTGGCTAGAGCCCGTGCTCCACAAGAGAAGCCACCGCAGTGAGAAGCCCGCACACCGCAACGAAGAGTAGCCCCCGCTCGCTGCAACTAGAGAAAGTCCGCGCACAGCAACGAAGACCCAATGCAGCCAAAAATAAATAAAATTTAAAAAAATTAAAATTGGGAGGCAGGATCCCCAAGTGATTGCAATATGCAGCCAGGATTGGGAACTTAAGACCAAGGACATATCTAGTCTTGGGGGGAATTTCATTGCTAAAATAATATAACCCTTTTCTCAAAGTACCTTCTTTGGATGGAGTCTTTTTAAGTGTGAGTGTCTGTAAAACAGAGGATGCCTATAATTTATTACAGTCCACTCACCATTTGTTCACAGGCCAGGGCTTGGGTCTGTGGGTTATTCTGCTGTTTGCTACTCTTTGTGTACATAATAACTCTCTTTTGGGCGTGAAGTTCTTAAAAATAATGTTCATCAGAGGATGGCCTGGGGAAGAGGACAGCCTGGTGGAATGGCCCCCAGATCAGAGACCTAGGGCACTGCCAGGGACTTCTTGGTGAAGGAGGCTAAAAATGTTGTAGCAGGTGTGGTTTGGGGGTTATATGTGAGATTCATTATTCTTCTGGCTCTCTTGTTTCCATTTGCTAGAAAATGGTGAGTTCTTTGCATTTGACGGTATTTGATGCTTTGGAGATTTTGAGCAAAGACTTGTTAATTGAGTGATTACTTGGAAATGAAATTGTTTTGAGTCTTTACGGGGAACCTCATTTCTGAATGTCAATTCAGTGGTCATAGGACTTTGCTAATGACAAAACGAAGAAAACAAAACATGATGCTGTGAACTAAAATGTACGCCATGGGACCACTTCACAAAAGTTAACAAGAAAGAGAGAGAGTATTTTAGACTTTTGTGTGTAGAGTGTGGTGGCCAGATTTAAAAATTTTTCATACAAAACTTGTCTTGAGTCTTTTCTCTCTTATTTATTTTTTATTCCTATCTTTGGCCATGCCACACGGCTTGCAAGATCTCTCCCAACCAGGGATTGAACCCAGGCCACGGCAGTGAAAGCCCAGAATCCTAACCACTAGGCCACAGGGAACTCCTGAGTCTTTCCTCTCTTAGGAAACCACTAGCCTGGTTGTTGGACAGCGCCTACGTTCTGTGCTATCCTTGGAACCACAGGCTGGTGGAATGATGGAGACTAATGCCACTGCCACTTGATAAAGCAAATCAGAATTTGGGAGGGAGAGAAAGCTTAGAATAATTTCCCACAAGATTTCTTCAGCAGTGACATGCTGTGTGTTTATGTACAAGTGTGAAATATTAATATGTTAAGAAAAATTTTTTTCTGATTGTAAAAACAGTGTAGTCTCATTCTAATTAGGAAAATACAGAAGCAGATGCGGAAAAGAATGACCCCTGGCACCACCACCTGGTGACCACTTGGAGAACGGCCTGGTGCAAGGAAGGGGGGGGTGTGATGCCCAGGCATTCAGATTCCCAGCATTCATTGTTCTGTCTTTGTGGGTATTGAGGGAGTATAAGCTCTGAGCCGTTACCAAGCCCTTCTTGCATTTAGGGCATAAGAGGAGTTGCAAAGACCAGTCACATGCGGCCCTGGCCTCCAGCAGAAAGGTCCCTTGTTCAGAAGCAGAGAGGAGGGATGCACATAGGAACCCTCATCCCTCCCTCATCTGCAAGTTCCACCTCTAGATCTTCTCTCTTGCAGGAAGCCTCCCTTGACCTCTCCAGGCCCTAGATGCTCCCCTCACACTGGGGCTCCTGGAGGGTAGCTTACACACCCTCACCAAAGCCTCCCATGTGGCCCTTACTCTTTGTTCATACCTGCCTCTATTTCCCCTCATCCCTCTTCTCTGAAACTGAGCTCCATAAGTCAGGCAACAACGTTTAGAGGAAAGAGGGAGAAGCCATAGCGACAGGAGAGCCCTGGGTTCAAATCTGGCTCTGCCTCGCACATGCTTGGTAGCCTTGGGGCAAGGCACGTTGCCTCTCCGAGCCTCAGTTTCCTCATCTGTAAAATGGGAATCACGTAGTAACCTGTCAGTGGGTTGGGGGCATTTGAGGAAATGAGTGGAAAGGGTCTAGCTGCTTGCCCGGCCATAGTAAGTACCTGATAAGTGCTGGCCATTAACAGTGATGCAGGCAGAGACTTTGTTGTCTTTTTCTTCATGCCAGGAATTTAGGGCACGTTTTGGGGTGGATGAATGGGAGAGTGAATGAATAGGGGGGTACTTGGTGGAGAGTGGCTAAGGGTATGTGTATCACACCGGGCAGGTTTGCGGGGGCAGCCACACCCCCACCCCCCTGGCCAAGGGTGAATGCTGGCCTGTCTCCTTCTGGTAGAACAGAGAGCCATTTGGATTTTGTTTCTCTCCCCCAAAGGATGAGCTCTGTGGCCCAGACCCTTCCCTGTCGGATGAGCTGACCTCCATCCTCAGCGAGCTCACTCAGCTGAGCAAAAGCAAACACTGCAAAGTGGCCCTCAGAGCCAGGCAGGTAGGGCCTCCTCTGGCCGCGGCCCCCACCGTGCATGATGTCACAGGGGGCCGTCCTTCCCCACCCGCGGCCCCCACCGTGCATGGCCCCTCTGCTGCAGGGCCCGCCCCTTGGCTCCTCCCCATGAGGATGGCTCACCCCAGCCCCTCTGTCCCCTCCCCCTGCAGGTCCTGATTGCCTCCCACCTCCCCTCCTATGAGCTGAGGCACAACCAGGTGGAGTCCATTTTCCTGTCTGCCATCAACATGTACGGCCACCAGTTCTGCCCGGAAAACCTCAAGGTGAGGCCACCTCCATCCATCCACTTGGCAGAGAGCATACGCCATGGCCCACGTGGGGCCCGGGGGTGGGGAAGCAGGCTACCCCTTCCCTCGATGGGCTGGCACTCTGGTGCGGGGCACAGTTGCCAGCTCCAGTGGTTTAGTCCAGTGTGGCCAGGGCTGCCCAGGGGAGGCTCTGGGAGAGGTTGAGTCCTGCAGGATGGACAGGGCCTCAGGCAGCAAGGCTCTCCCAGGAGGTGTGATGTTAAAAGGTCATGTGTGATGGAGCTTATTGGAAGCTGGGAGCACTCACGTGGTTGGGTCATGGCTTCATCTTCTCAGGGCTCCCCCACCCGCTAAATCTGCCTCATTCACAGGCTTCCAGGCACCCCCTCCCCATCTGGAGCTGGGAGCCCTGGGAGCAGTCACCCCAGAACTGCCTCCATGTTCAGATCTCGTGGGCCTGGGAAATGGGCAACGTTTCGTGATAACAACACGACCAGCCTCCTTAATTGCCCCCATCCCTCCTGCTTATCTGACTGCTGGTTAGAACTTGTTACCATTCCCTTTTCCTTCTTTTTCCCCCTTCCATTTCCTGTAGAAATTAATACTCTCAGAAACTACCATATTTGACGTCCTGCCCACTTTCTTCTATCATGCTAACAAAGTCGTCTGCATGGCATCCTTGGAGGTAAGTAGGAGAGAGGACCCCGTAACAGCACCAGTACTGACCATGCCGGTCCTAACATCCACTGCCCGCCTGCCACATGCCTGACACTGGGCCACGTGCCTGGCAAACGTGATCTTATCATTCTCTGTACAAGGTAGGTCCTGTTACTTACACCTGTCTCACGGAGAAGAGAACGGAGGCTCAGAGAGGTGAAGCAACTTGCTCAAGGTCACACAGCTAGGAAGTAGCAAAACCAGGATTCACATTAGGTCTGTCTTAGTCCAGAGTCCTTGCTGGTAAGCCCTGCTATCTTGTGTGCCATTCTAGCCTCCTCCGGACCAGGCATAGTTAAATATGAACCCCCAAGGGCCAAGTCTGAGGCACTTCTTCCAAACTTTCCAACTCACCTGCCTTAGATACCTTTGAAAGACTTTTCCACTTGGAACTATGAGAGCCGGAAGGAGCCTAGGTGACGGTTTAAGGTGACCTCCCTGTGTGTCAGGCAGAGATGAACACGAGCAGTGGCAAAACCTGGATTAGAGCCAGGTTGTCTGCTTCCGCTCTGGTCTTCCTGAATTCAGGGGCTGAGAGGTGTTCGGTTAATTCCAGGACATCACGATGTTTCATCTGCTCTTTCAGAATCCTTTCAAGGAGTTATGAGATGATGGGTGTTTTCAACTTGACTGTCTTCCCCTGGTGATTTCTCCTCATTTCTTCACCTTGACTGTCTTCCCCTGGTGATTTCTCCTCATTTCTTTACCCTCTGAACTTGGAATCTCAGTCCCCTGTGGTGCCCACTCTTCTGCCATCTTTTAGACCCCATGGGTCACCCATCCTGATGCCAGAAGGTTGACTGGGTCTCCATGGAGACCATTTTGGGCTTGTAAGCATGTTACAGCCACTGTCTCTGGGCCTGCAATTTTTACGCCTCCCCTGGTTTCAACTCCAAGAACCACTCCAGGCCCCACTCTTTGTTCGCAGCAGTGAGACCTAATACAACTCTTAAGTAGCTACCAAGTGTTTTCCCCCTGTCTTCAGTTTTCACCAGTAATTATTGAGACCTACTGTATTCCAGCTGCTGGGGATACATTAGAGAATAACCATAGTCTCTGCCTTAGTGGAGCTTCTCTGGCTGGGGAGAAACACGCACTCAGTATTTCTTTAATTATACATGTGATAGGGCCACAGAGGGAAGATGCAGGCCGTGATGAGAACTGCACAGCAGTACTTAACCTTACCAGGAGGTTCGACTCAGACTTTGATGAGAAAGTGACGTGAAAGCGTCTGAAGAGCAAGTAGGAATTTGTGGGAGGGAGAAGCAGAGAGATTCCAGTCAGTGGCGTGTGCGAAGGTCCAAGCTGTGTGACCTCTGGCAAGTTGCTTTCCTTCTCTGGACTCTTAGATTCTTGCACTTTCGATAGGAATAGTAATGCTGACCTCACAGGATGAGTAAGCATCAGATGGGAGTATTGATCACCATTGTCACCCATCATCCAAACACCTGTCCTATTTAGGGGGTCCTAAGTCTGGGGGTCCTAAGTCAGATAGAAAGCAGCAGCCCACCTTCCCCACTTAATAAAGCGCTGAATCCCATTTATTTCTGTTAGTGATTTTTCTAGGATGCTTTCTTAACACGTTCCATCACTTGGTTGGGCAGTTTTATTGAATAGGATCCAACCTTTTCTTCACGACTCAAGATGAGCATTGTAAACATAAGGTTTTCACTTGGCCTCTTGAGCTGTGTAGAGTTTTGTCCCCGCTTAAAATGTGTCTGGTCCTCCCAGACCATGCCCAGGGTCACTGATTCTCTAGGAAGACTCCAGGACTCAGCATATAGATGTGCTCACAGTTGTGATTTATTACAGCAAAAGGATACAAAGCACAGTCAGCAGACAGAAAGGGCTCATGGGGTGAAGGCCAGAGGACACCACGCACAAGCTTCCAGTGGTCCTCCAGGCACTTTTAATTCCTTGACAAACCAATTATGGCAACACATGTAAAAGCTGTCTACCACAGAAGCTCATTAGAGACTTAGCACCCACAGTTGTATTGGGGGCTGGTCACATAGGCACTGTCTGCCTGACACATACCAAAATTCTAAACTCACAGGAAGAAAACACATGTTCAACATAAATCATACTGTTTGCATAGTTTAGGCAACGTCAACCATTCTTATCTGGGAATGGTGGGAATCCTCCCTAAATCTGAGTTCTTAGTTGCTAGCAGAAGGCCAGCCTTGCAAGCAGGCCTTTCAAAGGATAGCAATTAGGCCTGCTGTGTTAACTTTTGCTGCACAGTCCCTGGCTTCCCTATTCAATTAAAAAAATTCCCAATGCTTAGACTCTAGAACCATGTGGTCCAATGTGGCAGCCACTGGCCACGCATGGCTTTTTGAACACTTGCAGTGTGGCCAGTCTGATTGAGCTGTGCTTGAAGTGTAAGATACACGCTGGATTCCAAAGACTCAGTATGGAGAAAGAATTTAAAATATCTTAATTTTAAAAAATTGATTACATGTTGAAATGGTAATGTTTTAGGTATTGGGGATGACATGAAATATATTATTAAAATTATATTTAGGGCTTCCCTGGTGGCGCAGTGGTTGAGAGTCCGCCTGCCGATACAGAGGACGCGGGTTCGTGCCCCGGTCCGGGAAGATCCCACATGCCGCGGAGCGGCTGGGCCCGTGAGCCATGGCCGCTGAGCCTGCGCATCCGGAGCCTGTGCTCCGCAACGGGAGAGGCCACAGCAGTGAGAGGCCCGCGTACCGCAAAAAAAAAAAAAAAATTATATTTAACCTCTTGCCTTTTTTTAAGTATCAACTGGAAAAATCTGAAATTGATTTACAATTGCCTACGTGGCCTGTGTTGTATTTCTGTTGGACAGTGTTACTCTAGAGCAGGGGTCAGTAAACTATAGTCCGTGGGCCACATCTGGCCCACTGCCTGGTTTTGTAAATAAAGTTTTATTGGAACACAGCCACGCCCACTCATTTACGTATTGTCAGTGACACGAATGTATGCCTCCTGTAGTGGAAGCGTGGAGTCTTAACCACTGGACTGCCAGGGAAGTCCCTACAACAGCAGAATTGAGTAGTTGTGATAAAGATATATTCCACAAAAGCCTGAAATATTTAGTATCTGGTCCTTTGCAGAGAAAGTAGCATCCTGAAGAGTGAGCAAATTTGCTGTTAGCTACCACTTTAGGGATCATATTTCAAGATCGTTTCTGGGACCCTTCAGCCTGAGTTTTCTCAGGTGTTGAGGGCACTCCATCAGCTGTGCTTCTGTTTCATTAGGTTTATGTGCGGAGGGGCTACATCGCCTACGAGTTAACCAGCCTGCAGCACCAGCAGCTCCGGGACGGCACCTGCGTGGTGGAATTCCAGTTCATGCTGCCCTCCTCCCACCCAAACCGGTACAGAGTGGTACCCACCTGGGGGGCCAGCTTGTGCTGCTTTTCTCCCTGACCACTGTAGCCCTGTTTCTGGAGGGACCCAGCAGGGATGTCTGGGAACTGCCGGGAAGACGTCAGGTGCACCACTTCCCCACCCTGGCATCTCCCCCCATCTTTGTTCTCTCGTCTGTAAGATGGAGATAGCCCAGTGCTTATCTCTGGTAGCCACTGCCCACCTGTGGGATATTGAAATTAAAATGCATTACAATTAAATTAAAAATTCAGTTCCTCCGTTGTACCAGCTGCATTCAAAGTGTGCACTAGCCACAAGCTCACATGTGGCTTGTGGCTGCCATGTTGGACGTTGTGGTTCTAGAACATTCTGTCACTGCAGAAAGTTCTATTGGACAGAGTTGTCCAAGACCATGATGAAAAGTAAGTGAAATAAGGCAAAGACAGCATTCAGGGCTGTGCCTGGCATGCAGAAAGTTGATGAATATTAAGGGTCTCTTTGAAGATCACGACTGATACTGTTATTACTGTCTGATGGCATGACGTGGGTCGGGCTCTATGCTGAGTGCTTCCACACTCTATTTCATTCAGACTTATTCCCCACCCCCAAAAAAGAATTGTGACATTTCCCCAATTGAGAGAAAAGGGGACTGACTCTCTGGGGGCCTGGAATCATTTTGGGGGTCTGTGGGAGGGGTGGTGTAAGAACTTTTGAACTTGTCCGCCCCTGAGGAGGAATTCTTTCCCTTTGGATTTCATTGTCATAGCAGTTCAACCCCGTTAGGAAAGGGGGGCCGCCCTCTGAAGGCTGGGGGTCACTCACACCTTGTTTCTTGCAAGAACCTACACGGCTGTCCAGGTTATTGGTTGTGACCCTCAGTATAGACACAGGGTGTTATTATCAGCCAGGGAGACGTTGAGGACCCTAGAGGGCTTCCCTGACTGTCTCAGGCCCTTGCCATTGCTGTCGGCTGGGAGGGCCAGGAGCTTACTTGGAGCCTGCGGCCTCGGCTGCCTCCACAGCCCTGCTCTTGCAGGCCTCTGGGAAGGTCATGAGGGGTGAGGTCTCACCGCCCAGCAGGGCCTGGCTGGACCCTCCACACCTGTGTCTGTAGAGCCAGGCACGTTGTGAACCGGGTCGTGAGACCAGAGGAGAGGTCAGGCGAGAGGCCAGCAGGACTTAGGTCCAGGCCCAGGGGGCGCTGAGCATGGCCAAAGCGGGGGAACTCAAGAACACGGCCATGCCTGAGGGGCTGTTGTCCTAGTTCCAGAAAAGTAGCTGGTGAGGCCAAACCTTTCCATGTTTTTGCCAAGAGAAGCAGGAAAGCCAGACTTTAAAAAGAAAATCACATCCTCAGCTTTTCAGTGTGGACAGGTAGTCAGTGTATAAGGAATATATTTAAAATGCTGCGTGCACCAGCGTCTGTCTGGAGCCACAGGGTCCATCTGTGGGCCGAATTCAGCCCATGCCGCCACACCAGCGTGTTACCCCTGCATTCAGCTGTCTGGGAGCAGGGGACCTGGCGGATGGTTTCGGGGTATCCAACAGGAAGGCACACACAGGCCCTGCCCCACCTGGATTGGGGGTCCCCAAGAGCATCCGTGGTTTCTAGAATTCACTAGGAAAATGTCCAGGACTCAGTGTATTCATGCTCGTGGCTGTGATTTATTGTAATGAAAGACACAAAGCCCAATCAGCCAAGGGAAAAGGGCCACGGGGTCAAGTTCAGAGGAAGCCAGCGCAGGGTCCCAAGAGTCCTGTCCCAATGGAATCACCCAGGACACGCCTCATTCTCCCAGCAGGGAGTTGTGACGGTGTGCGCGCAGTGTCGTCCAGCAGCTGGTTACAGGCTCAGCGCGCAGGGTTTCCACAGGGAGCTGGTCACGTGGGCACCCTCTGCTGAGCATGTACTAAAATCCTAGAGTCCAGAAGGAAAGCTCAGCATAAACCACACGACAGACAACGTGGGCACAGTGAGCCTCCCTCATCACTTAGGGAATGGGGGCAACCCCAAGTTCCTGGACGCCAGCCAAGGGCCAGCCTTGCAAGTAGGTCCCTTTTCCAGGAGAGCAACTCAGGCCTGCTCCGTTGACTCTTTTCTGCCCCCATCTGATGAGCAACCCCTCCTTTGCTTGATTCCAGGGCCCTATCCTAACTCCCCGGGGGACCCATTTGGATTTGCCCCTGGTGTGCAGCCAGCTCTGGGGGCAATGGCCACCTAAACTCCAGCGGGCTGCTGGCCTGGGGGTCAGTTTTGGTTTCTGGCCCTGTCCGTAGGGCGGGTTTGACGGAGGGGAGGGGTTAGGGGAGCAGAAGCCTGGAACGTCTTTCAGAACCAAGGCTGGCCCTTCACCAGCCTCCGGGGGCTGGGGCTCGCCAGGAGAAATTGGCGCCGAGTGCATTCTTACTCTGGCTGAGTTCAATACTATGGATTTATCAGGCGACCGTGTTGGAATTGGACTTGCATGCATGCACATACCGTTCTTTCATTTATTCATTCACGTGTGGAGCTCTTGCTCTCTACCAGGTCCTGAGGAATCAGATGAGACTCCCCAGCCCCTGTCGCTCTACCCCGTCCCTTCCACCCCGATTCTAAGCCCCCCTCTTTCAGAAGGCTCTAATGTGGCGCTGGCTCACCGAAGCTTCCAGGGCAGGAACAGCTCTTGGGGCTAGATCCACGGGTGACTGCCTCACCCCCTACTTGCCACTCCTCTGCAGGCTGGCCGTACCCATCAGCATCACCAACCCTGAACTTCTGAGGCACAGCAAGGAGCTCTTCATGGACAGTGGCTTCTCCCCCAAGTCCCAGCGGATGGGGGCCATGGTTGCCTTCCAGAGATTCGAGGATTTCACCAGGTACCCAGTGTGGCTCAGTCTCCCCAGAACACCCCATGCACAGGGGTTGAGTGAGCTTCCCCTGACCCCCACCCATTCATTGCACACACAGGTGGGGGTGGCCCAGACACATGGCACAGCGAGTTAATAATAACAGAATAATAATATCATCAAAAGTGTGGGCTTTTGTGTCAGCACCTCCTGCTCTTGAATTCTGGCTCTGCACTGCTTCCTGACTATAAGACTCTGAACAAATGATTTCTCTCTGTACCTTCGTTTTCTCATCTGTATAATGGGCATAAGAGAAGGACTTACTTCGTAGGGTCACAAGGAAAATTAACTGAGATAATACATATAAAATATTGTATTTAAACTATAGTTAATATGTAAATAACGTGCTCAAAAATGTCAGCATCGTTGCCCTTTTTTCAACTTGGTCCTGTATATTATGCATCATGCTTGGATTATCTATGTTTGCAGCAGCCTTGGGAGGTGTAGTGGTTACTTTTGTTATCCTCAGTTGACTCAGAGGAGTGAGATGAGGTCGCACGGGTCTCCCAGCCAGTAAAAGGGGGACCCCAGCCATGCCCCCAAAGTGTTGGGAATCATTTCTTTTATTCAGCATCTCAAATCACATAGGTTCATCCTTCCCTTTTGGGAAAGACCCCATCGATGGTGCCTTGGACCTAGTCAGGAACCACAGGAATTCTGCACAGACTTGGATGTGCTTGCAGAGTGGTGGTTGGGAAAGAGTGAGGGTCGGGCCTGACCTATCGCCTTGTGGGACAGCGGCCCCTCAGCCCTCCCTCTCTGCCCCGTGCCCCCAGGAACTTTGATGAGGTCATTTCCTGCTTTGCCAACGTGCCTAAGGACGTTCCTCTCTTCAGCAAGGCCCGTACTTCCCTGTACTCCGAGGATGACAGCAAGGTGAGTGTCTGAGCAGGGAGCAAGCCGAGGAGGGGGCGGGCTGGGGCCCTGGGCCCTTCTACTGCCTACCCTTGGTTTTCTCTCCCAGAGCCTCCGAGAAGAGCCGATCCACATCCTGAACGTGGCCATCCAGTACGCAGACTACCTGGAGGACGAGCAGCTGGTGCCTACTTTCCGGACATTCGTTCAGTCCAAGGTATGCTGGGCAGCCTCTGGTTCTGGGTCCCTGGAGAAGGAGGAAGGGCTCTCCTTCTCCATGTGCCCAAGTCACTTACATAAATAACCATGTATGCATATAACTGTGGGTTGGTTTTATAAACATGTGGTGTCCATTGCCGGCATGGATTCTTACCCAGCAGTAGGGACAGCTGTTCCATATGCTTAATGACCCCAGCTGCAGACAGATGTGGAGCAGCTTGGCAAATGTAGGTAGTAGAACTATGGGGCAGGTGCTGTGTGACCTCCAGCAGGTTACTTTATCTCTCTGATCCTTAAGTTTTCCCATCTGTAAAATGGGATACTTACGCTCATAAATTAATCACATCTGCCAGGCACACTGTATAGCTGTTAGTTCTTTACCCTCCTGACTTGGTCTCAACTTTAAGAACACTTGGAAATTTTTGGCTGTCGCTTTTTAGTGTGTTTATCTGTACATGTGTTGTATCCCCCATGTTATTCTGGTGGGAGGGACACCTCTTACCTCCTCTGACTTGGCGTCCCTCAGAGGACCTGGCCTGGAGCTTCCTAGGCAGGAGGTGTTGGGTGAATAACGCACGGATGATGCCATGAAAGCTTAGGGACATTATTGTTAGTGATGTACTTAGCCTTATGTGATTGATTAATCAACAGTGTAATGACGTACATTGTAGAAAATGTTGAAGGGGCAGACGGATCTGGAAAGCTTGCCCCACCATCCAGGGCAGTGACTGTGAGAATCCTGGTATATTTCCCTCTAGCCTGTTTCTTAACAGAGCTGATGTCCTTACTGGACTTTGAGCTTGGCATCCCATGGCTTAGATAAGGCAACGTTTGAGCTGTTGGCAGTTTGCCTGCCCCCTAACCAAATCAGACGATGCTCAAGGTACTTGGTGGTTCTTCCCCCGAGGGGGCAGTGGAGGGGTGTCAGAATCACCTGTGAACAGCCGTGCTATAGGGGGCAACGTGGCTGTGTGTGGGAAGGAGACAGTTCTCTACATATTGACCCAGGAGGATATGCATGAACTAGAAAAGATTAAACGTATGCGTCTCTGTACAAATAAGTGTTTATATACAGCATACCAAAGAGAGGAAAGTTAGCAGAATATACACCTACCAGGAGAGTGGGAGACATTTTAATGTTACATATTTCTATATTATTTAAAAACTTTTGCACTAAGCAGATACATACGTACACATTCGCAGACACATACACACACCTGTACATTCACGCACACCTTTCATTGAGAACAGTAATCAGGCTCCCAGTAGAATCCTCTTCATTTTCCAATTTATCCTGTTTTCTTTGCAACCTGCATTCTGTTAAGTGCTTTTTGATTATGTCTCCTTACCTCTTTCTGAAATGGGCTAAGACTATTCATTTCTCCTAGTAATTTTCCTTATCACATGGAGGAATTTAAAAATATCCTTGTTTTCTGGTCTTCTGGGTTTTTTTCCTTTCCCCAGAGAACTATACAGAATAGTATTTATTTCGTTTAGGGAGCAACTAAAAACAGTTTAGTACTTTCCTTGGGTAATTTTTGACTGAAGTCGAATATACACAGCAGTGCACAAATCATTAATGTACAGCCTGATGAATTTGCACAGGGAATTCCCAAGTGTGACCAACATTCAGATCAAGAAATGAATGCTCTGGCCCCTTCTTTTTTTTTTTTTTTTTTTTGCAGTATGCGGGCCTCTCACTGCTGTGGCCTCTCCCGTTGTGGAGCACAGGCTCCGGACGCGCAGGCCCAGCGGCCATGGCTCACGGGCCCAGCCGCTCCGTGCCATGTGGGATCTTCCCGGACCGGGGCACGAACCCGTGTCCCCTGCATTGGCAGGCGGACTCTCAACCACTGAGCCACCAGGGAAGCCCCTCTGGCCCCCTCTTGAGCCTCTTCCCATCACTACGTCTCCCCCGCCAGAGATAACCAGCCAGTATCCTGACTTCTAATAGTAGAGATTAGTTTTGTCTATTTTAGAGTTTTGTATAAACTAAAGCACATGGTTTGTACTTTTCTGGGTCGGGCTTTTTTATTCAGCTTGTCGTCTTTTTTTTTTAAATACAGCAGTGCCCCATCCCACCAATTTCACTAAAGAGTTCATGAAATGTTAAGATATATATATATATATATATATATGTAATATGTATGTATATATTAATAGCTTTACTGAATATAATTCACTTAGCACACCATTCCCCCACTTAAAGTGTACAATTCAGTGTTTATCAGTACAGTAGTCCCCTTTCCTGCAGTTTTGTTTTCTACAGTCTCAGTTTCCCACAGTCCACTGCAGTCTTAGATGGAAAATTCCAGAAATTTTTAAGTTTAAGCAATTTGTAAGTTTTAAGTTGTGTGCCATCCTGCTCCGTCCTGCCCGGATGTGAATCATCCCTCTGTCCAAGCGTGGCCGCCCGTTAGTCACTTAGTAGTCAGCTCGGTTATCCCATCAACTGTCATGGTATTGCAGTACTCATGTTAAGTCACCCTTATCTTACTTAATTATGCCCCCAAAGCACAAGTGATGCTGGCAACTCGGACATGCCGAAGAGAAGCTGTCAAGTGCTTCCTTTAAATGAAAAGGTGAAAATTCTTGACTTAATAAGGAAGGGAAAAAAATGTATGCTGAGTTGCTGAGATCTGTGGTAAAACCAAGTCTTCTATCCATGAAATTGTGAAGGAGGAGAAAAGAAATGCGTGCTAGTTTTGCTGTCGCACCCTAAATTGCAAACATTATGGCCACAGTGAGTGATAAGTGCCTAGTTAAGACGGAAAAGGCATTACGTTTGTACAGGAAGATATCTTGAGAGCCCACGTTCACATAACTTTTATTACAGTACATGGCTATAATTGTTCTATTCTGTTATAATCATTGTTAATCTCTTACTGTGCCTAATCTATAAATTAAACTTTATCATAAGTGTGTATATATAGGAAAAAACACAGTATGTATAGGGTTTGGTACTATCCGTGGTTCCAGGCATCCACTGGGGATTTTGGAACGTATAGCTCATGGATAAGAAGGGACTGCTATGTATTCATAGAGCTGTGTAGCCATCATTATGATCATTATGTTTTAGAACATTTTCACCACTCCCACCAAAATACCCATTAGCAGTCACCCCATGTTCCCTCAACCCAAAACCCTTTCCCCTGCCCTAGGCAACCACTGATCTACTTTCTGTCTCTATGGATTGGCCTGTTCTGGGTGTTTCCTATAAATGGGATAAACGGAATTTCATCCACTATGAGGTCTTTGGGGACTGGCCTCTTTCACTCGGCATGCTTTCAAGGTTGATCCGGGTGGTAACATATATCATTCCTTTTTGTGGCCAAATATGATCCCACTGTGTTTTTGGTTTTTAATGCAGAAAAACATCCTTGTGGAGTATGGACTCCGAAGAATTACGTTCCTGATTGCCCAAGAGGTCAGTCTGATTCTCAACACATCTGAGTTTTTCGCATTCTTCGAGACTTGGTGCCATTTGTTTGATGGTTACTCTGTAGATTGGGGTGGAAAAAAAGTCAGTCCCTAGAGAAGAGATGGCTTTCCAAATGATTCATTCTAGAAGTGGACTGGGTTAGGGTTAAAAATCACAAAACAGGGGCTTCCCTGGTGGCGCAGTGGTTTCCAAAAAAAAAAAAAAAAAAAAAATCACAAAACAGGTCTATAAATATTCAAATGAGTCTTGCTTGATTTGCCTTTCATATGGATTTCTTTTTGCAGAAAGAATTTCCCAAGTTTTTCACATTCAGAGCAAGAGACGAGGTATGGTGAAGAGCAACGAACTGGTTCTCGCTTCCCTGGGATATTGGATATTCAGCAGGAATAGAGTTCTTAGTCCTTGTGGTGTCCCCGTATTCTAGAACATGCAACTTTTGTGTAGATTCCAGCCTTCCTCTGGGCTGGTATTTCCAGTGAGAGCCCTGTGTCGCTCTGTGGAGCTCAGACCTCACGTTTCCCTCCCTTTCAGCCTTCACTACAGGTTTCTGTCTCACCTGGATACTTTTTGTACTTGCTGGTGTAACTGTAAGACGGTTCTCCCAACCTCTTTTTCTTTTTTTATTTTTAATATCTTTATTGGAGTATAATTGTTTACAATGTTATGTTAGTTTCTACTGTACAACAAAGTGAATCAGCCATACGTATACATATATCCCCATATGCCCTCCCTCTTGAGCCTGCCTCCCAGCATCCCTATCCCACCGCTCTAGGTGGTCACAGAGCACTGAGCTGATCTCCCTGCGCTATGCGGCTGCTTCCCACTAGCTATCTATTTTACATTTGGTAGTGTATATATGTCCGTGCCACTCTCTCACTCGTCCCAGCTTACCCTTCCCCCTCCCCGTGTCCTCACATCCATTCTCTACGTCTGCGTCTTTATTCCTGCCCTGCCACTATGTTCGTCAGTACTGTTTTTTTAGATTCCATATATATGCGTTAGCATATGGTATTTGTTTTTTTCTTTCTGACTTACTTCACTCTGTATGACAGACTCTAGGTCCATCCACCTCACTACAAATAACTCAATTTCTTTCCTTTTTATGGCTGAGTAACATTCCATTGCATATATGTGCCACACCGTCTTTATCCATTCATCTGTCAGTGGACATTTGGCCAACCTCTTTTTCTTATGTTCTTCCAGAACAGTGGTTGGCATACTATGGCTTGCAGGCCAGCCCCCTGTTTTTATAACCAAAGTTTGATTGGGACGGAGGCCACACCCATTAATCACTTACTGTCTCCTGTAGCTTTCTCACTCCAGCAGCTGAATCGAGTACAGTTGGCCCTCTGTGTTCACGGATTCCACATTCGTGGATTCACCCAACCATGGATGGAATCTCCGCAGTTGGTTGTGTCCGCGGATGCAGAACCCGCGGATTCGGAAGGTGGACTGAGGTTGTGACCGACCGTATACTCCCATCAGTCCTCTGGCCTTCTAGAACAGGCAGGCTTGTTCCCAGCACAAATCCAGTCTCCACTAAACAGTATTTTAATTTATCCAAAGCCTTACTTTCCTAGTTAAGACGCATCCTTTCTTCAGCTTCTTCATTTTCTCTTCAGTCTCCAGCACTGTCAGTCACCTCCTTCTGAGGACCAATTTCCACAAGGAAACTAAGGCTTAGTGACTTCTTGAGAAATACTCTGTGTGGTGGCAGATAGAGAGCAGCCTGGTGGTGCCAGCAGGTGCTGGGGACTAGCTAGGCTCCCCTGGGGCCAAGAGGCTTATGCCAACACAAGGTTCCATGCTCGTGGCTCTCCTCTGGACCACCGCAAAATCCCAAATCTCTTGAGCTCCCAATTAGAGGACATCATGAATGCTTCATTCCTGAGTTCTAAACCCGCAAACACCAGGGATCTGCAGGACAGGGCGTGGATCAAGCAGGCATGCAGCCCCAGTGTCCAACTCCACCTGCGTCTGTGTGTCCATCTGTTTTCTCTCTCTGGTCGGCCCACAGTTTGCAGAAGATCGCATTTACCGTCACTTGGAGCCGGCCCTGGCCTTCCAGCTGGAGCTCAGCCGGTTGCGTAACTTTGACATAACTGCTATGCCCTGCGCCAACCACAAGATGCATTTGTACCTGGGCGCTGCCAGAGTGAAAGAGGGCGCAGAGGTCACGGACCACAGGTTCTTCATCCGCGTCATCATCAGGCATTCGGACCTGATCACCAAGGTAGGATGTCACGGGGTGTTTCTTTCTCCCCCTGAGCTTGTCACTCACGTGCTGCCCTTGCCTTCATTGAGTTCCTGCTCTGGGTCAGGCCCTGGGCTGCACTCTGGGGATCTCAGGGTGTGCAGGGCACACACAGCCCTGCCCTTGTGACTGACACTTCAGTCTGGGGACGGAGTGGGAGGCGGAAAATGAAGTGGTCTGTTTTCATGGGGCGTCATGTGGATTCTTCCTTCTGTCACAGAGATCTCTCTGCATGAGGAGAGAACTGGGAGGATAGAAAAGAAATATCCTGATTCGTTAAGGGGATTTTTTGTACTTGCTCATTGCGTGAGTGATCATGTCCCATTGTTTCTTGCATTTAGAAAAGGAATTCATGATTATATTGTGAATATTGCGAAAAATATTTTTAAAAATTAAGGAAAAGGACCAGAATCCTGCCATTCGGGGGTCAGCCCTGTTGGTGACCCTTTCTAGGCCTAATTCCATATATGTATTGGGATTGGGTTGTAGGTGTAATGTTACAGATAGGAGCTCAGGCTGGACAAATCATTTAAAGACTTTTTTTTTTTTTTTCACTGTAGACCTCTTTCCATGTTAATGAAGATGATTTCCTTCATGCAATTCCCTTGCATGGATGTATATCTTGTGTGTGTAATGTTTTTTAACACATCCCCTAGTGATAGATGTTAAGCTGGTCAGTATTTTGCTGCCTCTGTCACCTAGATATTTTAATAGCTTTTATGATTATCCAGGTACGGTAAGGCCGACAGATCAGGAGACAGTTATGATCGAAAAGATGGTTTATTTGTTATCACAGATTCCAAGAGGAGGGGGCATGCTGAGCCATGGGGGCCACATGGGGAAGCACCAGGGCTGCTCAGGAGGCAGAGGGAGGGGGGATACATGGACAGGAGCCTTTACTGTGGATTCCTCAGGAAGGAATGGGTGAGGCAGGGTGAGCAGGCTTGGGACTGGCTAGCTTGAGTAATTTCAGCAGGCTGTGAGCATAGGGACTGTCTCTAGTTGTCTGATACCTGGCCCTGGGGTGATTAGGGCCAGTGGATAGTGGCCTGGAGGGTGAGAGCCTGACAAGGAGGTCATTGGGGTGTGGGGTCTGGATTGGTTGGTTTGCCTGAAACGCATGCTCATGGGTGAGTTGTTTACAAACTCTAGGAATTGGCTAACCCTGGGAGGGGCAGTCCCTCCAGGGTCAGCAAGGCCCAGCTGTCAAAGCATCAGAATACAGAAAATAACAGAGGTGCTGAATACACGAGACAGCCTTGGACATCCCGTTACCTCTGGAGGCAGGGCTCTGCTGTCTGACCTGGCACGCCTTCTGGAGGAGGGGGATGCTCTCCTTTTCCTTTGACTCTCTGGGCCCTGCGCCCCTGGCCTAGCGGCTGCCCCTCTCCACCTTTGACAGGAAGCCTCCTTCGAGTACCTGCAGAACGAAGGCGAGCGGCTGCTTCTGGAGGCCATGGACGAGCTGGAGGTGGCGTTCAACAACACCAGCGTGCGCACCGACTGCAACCACATCTTCCTCAACTTCGTGCCCACCGTCATCATGGACCCCTCTAAGGTCTCACCTCTGGGGGTGGGGGTCTCACCAGGCTCCAGGTTCACCTTCACTGGGACTTTCCTGCTTCAGGGCATCGTCTCCTGGTGCTCGAGACCTGAGCTCCAGGATGCGTATGTGCATGTCTGAGCCTCACTTGCTGCAGGTGGAGAACAAACCTTCCATCGATTAATTGTAGAGCCGTTTTTCAGCCACCACCCTTAGGACTGTCCCTAAGGATGTTCCCCCTCCGTGGGCACGCTTCACGTTTCGGAAGACACAGATGCCCAAAATGTCCTTTACAAAACAAAATTTTGTCCTCTCCCTAGCTCCAGGCTCTGTTGGGGGCTGCATGTGGGTGGGGGAAGGGGGGTGAGAACCTGAGGTCTGTGGCTCAGCCATTCTCCATTGGCTGGTTCTTCACAAGCAGGCGGAGTCTGTGGTGGTGATTCTGGATGAAAGAAGTTCTAGGCCATCAGCTTGGCATGTGTGGGGTGCAGAGGCCCATGCTGATTCCCCAGCTCCACCAGTTCACATAGTTCCTTGAAGAAGAAAATGCATAGGCTTGGGATGCGTGATGGAGAGAAAGACAGGGTAACATAGGGGCACTAGCTCTTACCAGCCTCAGTTTCCACATCTGTCAGTGAGGGACAAAAATACCAGCCTCTCTGAGTAATTATGGGGACGGAGTGAGATAATGAGCTTAAATGCGTAGCGTGATACCTTTGCTTATTATCAGCTTAGAGTTAATGGATACACGCTACGTATTGCTCTGCTATATACATGCAGTGCGTTTTGCATTCAGTATATCTCATCTTTCTGTTATAATCAGAGCTAGAACTATTACGAGTGTGCACGGAATGGGTCCTGAAATTGAATTGCTGTGGTATGCTGCAGATTGAGGAGTCAGTGCGGTCCATGGTGATGCGCTACGGCAGCCGGTTGTGGAAACTCCGCGTGCTCCAGGCTGAGGTCAAGATCAACATCCGCCAGACCACCACCGACCGCGCCGTTCCCATCCGCCTGTTCATCACCAACGAGTCAGGCTACTACCTGGACATCAGCCTCTACAAAGAAGTGACAGACCCCAGATCTGGAAACGTAAGGCCGGGCTGGCTCACAGAGGTCAAGTCAAAGTGGAGGCAGGCTGCCCGGAGAGCAAGATGTAGATTAAAATGGCACTTGGAAGCTTTGCTGTGTCAGACTGGGGCTGCTCCTCTGAGTTTTATGATAAACGTGTTAGCTTCTGAATCCCAGTTGTTCATTCCTCTGGGAAGGAGAACGAATCCAAAGTTTAATCCAGTCTAGAACCATGTTTGGGATAAGATGTGGAGTATTACGGCTGATTATAATACAGTTCCCAAGTTAGTTCAGTTAGGGAAATGGTATTTTCCCCAGCCGTGTTTTGGAATAGACTTTTGTAAAATGAATCAAGTTTCCTATTGACTACTATATATACGTGTAGTAGATTACATGTATGTGTATATAATCGTTTTATTTTGAAACACTTAAAGACTCTCAAAAAGTTGCAAAAATAGCACAGAGGAGAAAATTTAGGACAGAGAATACTCATGTACCCTTCACCCAGCTTTCCCCAATGATAGCATCCTTTTTAACCAGAGACATTGTCAAGACAGGAAGTTGACACTGGTCCACTTCCTGTCTTGACAAGTCTATTAACTCAACTGCAAACCTTATTTGGGTTTCACCAATTTTTACATGCACTCTGGTTTGTTTGGTGTGTGTGTGTGTGTGTGTGTGTGTGTGTGTGTGTGTTAATAGTATGATAATTATAGCTTTGGAGCTGTGTCTCCACATCTGTTTCCCACAGTGGCAGAGAAGAGATTACTCTCCCGGGCACTCACTTTGTTATGTGATACGTGCTATGCTTCCCCTCATTATATTTTTTATTGAAATATAGTTGATTTACAATGTTGTGTTAATTTCTGCTATACAGCAGAGTGATTCAGTTATACATATATATACACACATTATTTTTTTAATATTCTATTTCATTATGGTTTATCACAGAATACTGAGTCTAGTTCCCTGTGCTGTACACTAGGACCTTGTTGTTTATCCATTCTATATATAATAGCTTGCATCTACTAACCCCAAACTCCCAGTCCGTCCCTCTCCCACACACCCTCCCCCTTCACAACCACCAGTCTATTCTCTATGTCTGTGGGTCTGTTTCTGTTTCATAAAAGTTCCTTTGTGTCATGTTAGATTCCACATATAAGTGATGTCATATGGTATTTGTCTTTCTCTTTCTGACTTTCTTCGCTTAGTATGATAATCTCTAGGTCCATCCATGTTGCTGCAAATGACATTATTTCATTCTTTGTTCTGGCTGAGTAGTATTCCCTCATTGCATTTTCACTGAGGACTGGGAAGAAATAAATTGGGCAGGAGTGTGGTTCTCTGAGACTTGCCCTCCTCACTCTCTGTTTTTCTTTCTTTCTGGTCCAGATCATGTTTCACTCCTTCGGCAACAAACAAGGGCCCCAGCACGGGATGCTGATCAATACTCCCTACGTCACCAAGGATCTGCTCCAGGCTAAGCGATTCCAGGCCCAGTCCCTGGGTACCACCTACGTGTATGACTTCCCGGAAATGTTCAGGCAGGCAAGTCCTGAGGCTGAGACTCAGCACTGCCCAGGGTCCCCTTAGGGACTCCACTGGCATCCACACCCCCATCCTTAGTTACTCTTTTTTTTTTTTTTTG
This sequence comes from Neophocaena asiaeorientalis asiaeorientalis, assembly GCF_003031525.2. Taxonomy (NCBI): domain Eukaryota; kingdom Metazoa; phylum Chordata; class Mammalia; order Artiodactyla; family Phocoenidae; genus Neophocaena; species Neophocaena asiaeorientalis. Next base: position 4,735,047 of record NW_020172781.1, on the reverse strand, counting down.
GCCACACTGTGCGGCTTGTGGGATCTTAGTTCCCTGACCAGGGATTGAACCTGGGCCCACGGCAGTGAAAGCACCGAGTCTCAACCACCAGGGCACCAGGGAATTCCCCTTAGTTACTCTTCTGAAGACCCCACTCTAAAGAACACAGTATTCGTGAAGGAAAAGAAGCTAATTTTTTTTTTTTTTTTCGGTACGCGGGCCTCTCGCTGTTGTGGCCTCTCCCATTGCGGAGCACAGGCTCCGGACGCGCAGGCTTAGCGGTCATGGCTCACGGGGCCAGCCGCTCCGCATCATGTGGGGTCCTCCCGGACCGGGGCACGAACCTGTGTCCCCTGCATCGGCAGGTGGACTCTCAACCACTGTGCCACCAGGGAAGCCCAAGAAGCTAATATTGAGAATGACTTCATAGTATATTTTTCTAAAACAAACCTAATTTCATCCCAGTGATAAAAAGGAATATAATATAGAAACTTTGGAAGGTAAAGGGGAGTGGAAAGAAGGAAAAAGTGACTCCTTGTTCCACGTACTGAAGACAAATTGTTTACCACTTCCTTCTGGTCTTTCTAATGCTTATATTAAGTGCTGGCTACATGCCAGGAACCATTCTAAGGGTAGATAGACCATGAGGAAGAGGATGGGGTCACTGCCTTTGAGGACTTTTTGGTTTACTTAAAAAAATAATGTTTTATGTTTTTATGATTATTAAATATTCACTGGATACAGAAAAATAGGAATAAGCAAATAAAATTTCACTCATAGGTAATCACTTGTCTACCATTGAGGACTGCAATACCATTTTAGTGTATTTCCTTCAAGTATGCTTGCTATGCCTTTATTGTTTTTACGTAGAAGGGCCTTTCAAGGAGACTGAGCACACTGGCATTGGTGATATGGGTGCCTGTGTACATCTTCTCCATTGCCTTGTGAATGACATTCATGAAACTGAGATCGTGGACTTCTACTGTCCACAGGAAGTCATCAGTGTACTTTAGGCATAGGAGATGCAGGATAGTAGGAAAAGCTGCTGTTTAGGGTCAGTAAGGCCTGGGCCTGAGTTCCAAATCTGTCCTTTGCTTCCTGTGTGTCCCTGGGCAAGTTCCTTCACCTCTCTGGGCCTCACTTTCCTCCTCTGTAAAATGAGGCTAATAATATTACCTACTTCCCCAGGTTGTGGTAAGAAATATATGTAAAGTATTCAGTAGATGCTTAATAAATGGAAACTTATATAATTAAGAATGTCATTGTCTGTATCCTTTTGCCTCAGAAGTCACAGGCCATAAGAATAAGAAACAGACAAATCAGGAATAAATCCATCCACTTTCTTTTAGATAAAGAAACAGAGTATGGTGGACAACCCATAAATTTGAAAACAGATGAAAATTTCTGAGAAAAATATATCTTATCAAAACTGACTCAAGAAGAAATAGAAAATGTAAATAGATTATAAGCATTAATGAAATTGAATTAATAGTTCAAAAACATCCATCTACTAAAATTGGGCCCAGACAGGGACTTCCCTGGTGGCACAGTGGTTAAGAATCCGCCTGCCAATGCAGGGAACACGGGTTCGAGTCCTGGTCCGGGAAGATCTCACGTGCCGCGGAGCAGCTAAGCCTGTGCGCCACAACTACTGAGCCTGTGCTCTAGAGCCCTCAAGCCACAACTACCGAAGCCTACGTGCCTAGAGCCCGTGCTCTGCAACGAGAGAAGCCACAGCAATGAGAAGCCTGTGCACAGCAACAAAGAGTAGACCCCGCTCGCTGCAACTAGAGAAAGCCCACGCGCAATGAAGACCCAAAGCAGCCATAAATAAATAAATAAATAAATTTGAAAAAAAGCATTAATGAAATTGAATTCGTAGGTCAGAAACACCCATCTACTAAAATTGGCCCTAGACAGTTTTACAACAATTGTTGTCAAACCTTCAAGGGACAGATAATTCCCTTTGTATACAAACTGTTTAGAGAATAGAAAAAACAAAGGGAATGCTTCTTAACTCATTTTATCAGGTTATTATTACTTTAATATTAATCCAAGATAAGAACATTAGGAGAAAGGAAGTTTATTGTCTCATTTATGAACACGGACACAAATCATAATTAAAATATTAGCAGGGCTTCCCTGTGGACCCCAAAATAAAAAAAAAAAAAAAAAAAAAAAAAAAAAAAAAAAAAACAAAAACATTAGCAAATGAAACCCAGTAATGATTTTTTTTAAAAAATTTAGACTAAGTAGTATTTATCTTGTGACAGCTTGTATGGTATTAGGAAGTCTATAGTTTACCACGTTAATAGATTAAGAACAAACTTAAATTTCTCAATAGGTGCAAAAATGTATTTGAAAAGATAATATCTATTTATAATAAAAGCTTTTAATAAACTAGGACTAGAAGGGGATTTTTTAAAAAAAATTATTTCTGGCTGCATCAGGTCTTCTTTGCTGCATGCGGGCTTTCTCTAGTTGCAGCAAGCAGGGGCTACTCTTCGTTGTGGTGTGCAGGCTTCTCCTTGCGGTGGCTTCTCTTGTTGCGGAGCATGGGTTGTAGGCACATGGGCTTCAGTAGTTGTGGCACGCAGGCTCCGTAGTTGTGGCTCGCGGGCTGTAGAGCACAACCTCAGTAATTATGACGCATAGGCGTAGTTGCTCCGCAGCATGTGGGATCTTCCCGGACCAGGACTCAAACCCGTGTCCCCAGCATTGGCAGGGGGATTCTTAACCACTGTGCCACCAGGGAAGCCTCGAATTTGTTTATTTTGATAAAAGACATCCACCTAAAATTAATAGCAGCTAATGGTGAAATGTTAGAAGTATTCGCTTTAAAGATAGGTACAGATAGAAATATCCATTAACACCCCTTCTATTCAACTTTTTTTACTAGAGTTCTTGGCCAATGCAAAAATAGAGAAAAAGAAATAAAAGGTATAAAGACTAGAAAGAAGGAAGCAAAGTTACGTTTTTCATAGATGATATAAACGCCTATACAAGAATTCCAAGAGAATTTATGGAACCAATTAGATAATACAGCAAGATCGCTAGATATAAGAGCAATATACAAAACTTAATTGTACTCTCATAGACGAGCAATAATTGTAAAATCTAATTGGAAAAAATGCCATTTACAATATTAAGATCAGCTCCAAGTTTAGGGATAAATCAAACAAAAGACATGCAAGACCTTTATGGAGGAAATTTTGAAACTTTACGGAAATACTTTAAGCCTGAATAGAGAGATATATCATGCTTATGTATGATGGGAAGATTCAATATTGTAAAGATAATAGTTCCCCCCAAATTAATACATTCAGTATAATTCTGGAGTTTTGGTGCAACTTAAAAACTCATAGGGAAAGCAAAAGTTCATGAATAGCAAAAACACTTCTGAAAAAGAACAAAATCAGGAGAACTTGTCTTAGCCATCCTGTAAGTCATTATTTACTTTCAAGCAGTAGTACGTACTACAGTGTGTAATATTATTGTAACAGAGCTAAACAAATAGACTAATGGAAAAGAATAGAGTCTAGAGTCAGACCCACTCAGAAACAGAACCTTGATTGAATGCAGAGGTGGGATTCTGAATCAAGGGAATACATTTCACTAAAAGGTACAAAGAAATTTCTTATCTAATTGGGAAAAAAATTTTTCAATTTCTACCTCATCTGGTGTACAAAAATAAATTTCAAGAGGATTAAAACTGCTTGGAGTGAGTTGAAAGCATAAGCATAGGAAAACCCCATAAATGTGAATGACTATGTTAAAATTTAAAAGTTATTTATGTAAAAGAGAAAAGACAAACCCCAGACTGGGAGAATATGTTTAAATATCTGTTTCCCCCAAGGGATTAGAGCAATATTATCTACAGAGCATTTATAAATCAGTTGGAAAAAAAAAAAAACAAGCAAAACTATAAAAAATATGGGCAAGAGTTATAAATAGGAAATTGACCAAAAAAAAGAGAAACTTACAAGATCAATCGATATATTCTAAGGTACTCACCTCACTGATAATCAGTGAAGTACCGACCAATATCACAGTACAAAAAAAAAAAACTCACAGTACAGTTTCACACCCAGCAGATGGGTAAACATTAAAATATTTGCCAAAGCCAAGTGTGGACAAGTATATGGAGCAAAGGAGCTCTCACACATTCTTACTAGAACTGTAAAACAATTTGACAATATCCAGTAAATCTGAATTTTCACATACCCTATGACCCAGCAATTTCATTCCTAGGTATACACCCATTGAAACGCTCATCCGTGTTTATTAAAAAAAAAAAAAAGACCATAAAAATGTTGATTACAGCATTGTTGGTGTAGAATTGGAAACCTAAATGTTCCTAAAAAGGGTTATGAATAAATAAATTGTGATATGTTCATATCATGGAAAACTGAACAGCAGGGAAAATGAATAAACCAGAGCTAAATTTATCAATATGGATAAATCTCTCAAATATATTGGAGAATTGGAAAAATAAGTTGTGGAAGTATGTGTCCAGTGCAATACCATTATTTAAAGTATAAGTCATGCAAAATAATGCTATGTTTTTTGGGGGGTTTTATTTTTCTTTTATTTATTGTTTTTGGCCGTGTTGGGTCTTCGTTGCTGTGTGCAGGCTTTCTCTAGTGTGGCTAGCGGGGGCTACTTTTTGTTGTGGTGCGTGGGCTTCTCACTGCGGTGGCTTCTCTTGTTGCGGAGCCTGGGTTCTAGGCACGCGGGCTTCAGTAGTTGTGGTGCGCGGGCTCTAGAGCACAGGCTCAGGAGTTATGGCACACGGGCTTAGGTGCTGCGCGGCATGTGGGATCTTCCCAGACCAGGGCTTGAACCTGTGTCCCCTGCTTTGGCAGGCGGATTCCCAACCACTGTGCCAGCAGGGAAGCCCAATGCTATGTTTTAAATGTCTGCACATATGATGAAATAAAAATGTAAAAGCATACAGAGGACTGATGGACAGTAATTCAGGATAATAGTTACCTGAGGGGAGCAGCGGGGAGGAGGGATGGGAATGGGATGGGGAGGGGTACACCAGGGACTTCAACTGCATTTTTCTTATTTCTTTAAAAAAATCTTAAGCTACTGTGGAAAAATTCTGATTTGACAGAGCCATGAGATATTTTTCTGCATGTATGCTTTAAATAGTTCGTGACTGAAAGAGAGAGAAAGCAGTAGAAAATGTACTTCCTTACTGATGACTTCAGGTTTTTCTCTTTCCTGTCCTCTCTGTAGGCTCTTTTTAAAATGTGGGGTTCCCCGGACAAGTACCCCAAAGACATCCTGACATACACCGAACTAGTGCTGGACCCACAGGGCCAGCTGGTGGAGATGAACCGACTTCCTGGAGGAAATGAGGTAAAGAACTGAGTCGCTTTGCTGTACAGGAGAAATGAACACAACATTGTAAATCAACTATACTTCAATAAAAAAAAAAAAAAAACTCACAGAGCCCCGCCCCTGGCCGGAATCACCCTTAAAAAAAATTTCCTCCTGGGGGACTTCCCTGGCCGTCCAGTGGTTAAGACCCTGTACTTCCACTGCAGGGGACATGGGTTCAATCCCTGGTCAGGGTACTTAGGTCCTGCATGCTGTGCAGTGAGGCCAAAAATAAATAAGTTCCTCCTGAAGAAACAAGCCCATTTTCTTGTGCATTCGTGTCCTCGCCAGGTGGGCATGGTGGCCTTCAAAATGAGGTTTAAGACCCTTGAGTACCCAGAAGGGCGCGACGTTATCCTCATCAGCAATGACATCACCTTCCGGATAGGATCCTTTGGCCTTGGAGAAGACCTTCTGTACCTGCGGGCATCCGAGATGGCCCGGGCAGAGGGCATCCCCAAAATCTACCTCGCTGCCAACAGTGGGGCCCGTATCGGCCTTGCGGAGGAGATCAAACACATGTTCCAGGTGGCTTGGGTGGACCGGGAAGACCCCCACAAGGTACGTCATAAAGCTGGGGTGGCAGTGTGACTGTGCTAAGCTCATGTTGTATTTTCTGTGCGGGTGACAGCACCTCCAAGGGGGCGGACAAAATCTTCTTGCTCTTTGTGTAGACAGCATAGATATCCATAAAGTACATAAACAGGCAGTAAAATTTCATGGGAGGGGGTGACGATTAGGAAAAAAGGTCTAAATGGGATCCTTAGGGGGACAATAATGAAAAACAGTTATTTTTTTATGTAAACACAGAGTTAATACATACTGAGCATCTCTTGGAACGCAGTGCACACCGAGGATGCAAATGTGAATGACAGCATAATCCCTGGCCTCAGGAAGTTCTTAAAAATCATCCAGGAGACCTAGAGACACCAGCTACCATAAAAGGCAAAATGAATAGAGAAAAGCATACATCTTGTGATGTGAAAATGCAGGGGACAGAGTCATTCTTTGCAACCGGAGCATGAGTTCTCAAGGGGGTGGTATTGCCCCCTCCATGGGGGCAAAAATGATTCTTTTCATGTAAAAAGCATGCACACACACATATATGTATACATACATACACACATAAACAATATATCTACAATAAAATTTTATTGGTGGGGGGGGGTTGGCATTAAGAAAAAAAAGCTCCCTAGGGGAAAGAGAATGAAAAGATGATTAAAAAACATTAAATCAGAGAGCCCAGGAAGAAAGTGATGTTGTATTGTAAGGACCAGTGGAAAGCACAGAGCAGACCTTCAGTTTATTACTGTTATTAACATGGTATTAACATCAGACAGGTGACTGTGTTATTAACATGGTGTTACTAACACCCCCGCCCCCACCCACCCAAACCAGTGTTGACATTAAAATAAAACAGTGGCTGTTGAGTGCAGGAAGCTGGACTCATAGCCTTACTGAAGTATATATTTTTAAGGGAATTAAATACCTGTACCTGACTCCCCAAGACTACACCACAGTCAGCTCCCTGAACTCCGTCCATTGTAAACACGTGGAGGAAGAAGGAGAATCCAGGTAAATAACTGACCAGGCAGCGCCTTCATTTTGCCTGTGGTTAATTTCAGCTACTCCCAGGGGAATCTGCCTCTTCGCCTCTGGGCTTGTGACAGTATATCAAGCAGGTGGTAGTGTTTGTACAATGGGACCCCCGAGCTCCACTGGGGGCACTGATAGCTCAGACACCTGGGGCATCCTTTAGGGTGAGCCCATCCTTGTCATCCCCAAATGAGGCACGCCCTTCGCAAAAATACCACATCATGCAAGGAGAATTAGGTTGGATTCCCATAGTGTCCCCAGAGCTGCAGGTTCACATTTTGTGACCAAATTAGCCAGACTGACTCAGCGGTGACTTGGTGAGCTGGGAAGATGCCGGGAGGGCCTGCTTCGTGAGAACGTCAAGGGCAATACCGGCTTGTGGGTTGTGGGTTTTTAAAATCAGATTCTGATTTAAATCAGAGTTTCCCAGGCTGAGTTTCCTGGAATGTTAGTTGGTGATTTGGGAGGATGGGAGGGAGTGAAAATTTTCCATAGTCAAGTAAGTTTGGGAAACACTGGGTTAAATGAGATCCAACAAGCATCTTTATCGCAGGCCTTCTCAGAACATTTAATGCACTGAAATGCCGTGTGAATCCCTAATGGGTTAGGCTGTACAGTGTACTTATATGGCCATGGAATCTTGACTGACTGATTGATTATGAACCGCGTGGCTTCTCCTTGTATACCCCCATGTCTCTGTAGACCAAAGGCTATTCTAGATTGCTTCTGGAGGAATGCAGGGTGGGGTGACATTTCATTCGGACAGCCTCTGAATAGGCAAACTTTATCTTTGGTTGGAGGGGTGATGATTATTGATGCTGTACTTGCCCTTCTAGAAACTTTAGGGCCAGTCATCAGGGGCCTAGACCCCTGCCTTCATCTCACCTCTGGCTGCTTTATCACCTTCCAATCCCTCACCTTGCTTAGCCTTTCTTCCTCGGGTCCTTGGGAAACGCATCAGCCTTGGATTTTTCTGGGCTAGAGCTCAGTGTTTAACTCGCATTTGGTTCTTGAAGGTATGTCATCACGGATATCATTGGGAAGGAGGATGGCCTGGGCGTAGAGAACCTGAGGGGCTCAGGCATGATTGCTGGAGAGACCTCCCTGGATTATGATGAGATTGTCACCATCAGCTTGGTGAGTCCCCTCCTATTTTCTTTTCCGTCTCAACTTTTTATTATAGAAACTTTAAAATAGTCAAGAAAACAAAGAGAATTGCTAATGAGCCCTATGTACTCATCCCCAGCTCCAACAATGATCAACGTGTAACCATTCCTATGTCCCCAGTCCCTCTGCCCCCCTGTTCTGGAATATTTTAAAGCAAACTCCACTTATATCTTTCCATCTGTAAGTACCCCAATGTGGATCTTTACTAGATTAATTTTTTTAAAAACATAACCACAGTACTGTTACACCCAACAGTATCAGTGGCAATTCTTTAATATCATCAGAACACAGTTTGGGTTCAGTTTGAAGTGTTATCTCAAAAATATCTTGTCAGAGTTGGTTGGTTTGAATCAGGGGCCAATCACCTCTTATTTAAAAGGTACTGAGTATTTAGAAGAACTTTTGTCTGATTGTAACTGGTACTAAATGACTCTCTTCCCGCTCCCCAGTTTGGCCTTTTCAAAAATATTTTCTGTTTCTGGTAGAGTCGTAGCAGTAGTACTTTTCAATGGTAAACTGTCCCTCAAGATATGATTTTTACCTTCAGTGTTGTATCTTCAGTTTCCAAGGTGGAAGATGTTGGCCATGAGTGTCTTCCTAAGGCTTGTTTTCTAGATGTCATTTAAATATGTTTCATATATATTTCAAAATAAAAAGATTTATGCATATATTTACATATTCGAAAATATTTTTATTTTGAAGGATATAAAAAGATATGTATATCTTTATATATTCCAAAAATATATAAACATATATGTATCTTTTATTTATATATATACAGACAGGCACACCTCAGAGATGTTGCAGGTTTGGTTCCAGACCTCTACCGTAAAGCAAATGTTGCAATAGAGTGGATATAGCAATAAACGTCACATGGAATTTTTGGTTTCTCAGTCCATGTAAAAGTTACGTTTACACTATATTGTAGTCTATTAAGTGTGCAATAGCATTAATGTCTTTTTTAAATGTACACACCTTAATTAAAAAACCCTTTATTGCTAGAAAATGCTAACCGTCATCTGACACACAGGGTTGCCAGAAACCTTAAGTTTGTTATAAAAAAAAAAAAAGCAATATCCGTGAAGTGCAATAAAACGAGATCTGCCTGTATGTCTTTTAATTTTGAAATAGTTTAGGACACACCAGATACGAGATAGCATAGGCAGGTCCTGTGTACCCATCACCCAGCTTCCCCCACGACAGTATAACCATCGGACGCGATCAACATTGACGTTGACACAATACTGTTAACTCAGTACAGACCTCGCTCGGAGTTTTCCAGTTTCACACGCCCGCCTAGGCCTCCTTTGGTTGTGTGAACGGCTGCAATGTCTCAGGAGTGACCAAGCTCGGAAGAGCCACAGACATGCCTCTTGAAGCAAGAACCAGAACATTCCACTTCTGCTGTCTTTACAACACTCTTCTTTGCTAACGCCATTCTTTCTGGTTAGGAGGCCGAGGTCAGGCACCCTGAAGGAAGGCTTGTGTCACGCTGTTTGGCCTCCAATCAGGTTGCCAGTGGCCAAGCTTAGCTTCCGTTGGTGCCCAGCGGGTCCCTGGGCTGTCCCCACTGTGGGAGGTGGGGCACGTGGCCCTGGGGAATGCTGGAGGGATCCTGTCTCCACAGGTGACCTGCCGAGCCCTTGGGATCGGGGCCTACCTGGTGAGGCTGGGCCAGCGAGTGATCCAGGTGGAGAATTCCCACATCATCCTGACAGGGGCAATGGCTCTCAACAAGGTGACCTTGAAGGGGCCACTGGGGAGTGGACATGTAGGGGTGGGGTGGGGGAGGGGTCATTTTAACTTTCCCAGTGTCCCGGATGGGGGATTTTTCTCAACCTGAAACCAGTTTCATGCCTACTGATGTAAGAGCTGTTTTTCCATTTTGCAGTTATATGGGCCTCTTATGAGCCCCCAAAAATATGTATATATATTAGGCTCTCCTGGTGGAACTAACTCTGTATTACTGTAATTTAAATTTTTAAATATTTTTGAAATGTTAAAAATTATTAAAATGGCATTACACATTGCAAAAAATTGGAAAAAGACACCCCCAAAAGTAATTTTGCTCCTACTATAATTTTGGTGTATTTTCCTCTCGTCTTATATCTTAACATGGTTAGACTCCTGATGAGTGCAGCTTCATTCGACTTTTTTCACTGTATTAAAATGCTTTTCACATTGCTGTAAAGCCTCCATAACATAATATCTGCTAAAACCCCACTGAGGGTCTCAAAGTCCAGCCCCTGAATCGACAGCATCACCTGGGATCACATAAAAATGCAAATTCTCAGGCCACACTGCAGACCTGCTGCATCAGAAATGTTAGGTAGGGTTTTGCTTTGGAGTTGACTAGAGTAATCAGCTTGGATCACTGGTTCTCAAATTGTGCTACATATTGGAATTTTCTGGAAGTTAAAAAAGAAAATACCAAAGATTCTGATGTAATTGGTCTGGGTACAGCCAGGGCATCGGGACTCTTGAAAGCTCCCAGATGATTCTAACATGCAGCCAGGGTTGAGGACCACTGAGGGAGATGACTTCCGAACAGAACCTTGCTAACCCTGCCATGTCAAAGCAGGTCCTGGGCAGAGACGTTTACACATCCAACAACCAGCTTGGCGGCGTGCAGATCATGCATTACAATGGTGTCTCCCACGTCACCGTGCCGGATGACTTCGAGGGTGTTTGTACCATCCTGGAGTGGCTGTCCTATATGCCAAAGGTGCAGTATCCCCCCCTGGAGCTAAGAGCCTGGAAGACTCTGTTGTCAAGTTCATTTGCCAGGTGGTGTGGGGAACAGGGAACATTGAAGATGTGTCTGGGTTTAATTTTTCTTTACTCCTCCCTCCTTCCCTCTCTGATACCAAGCCCTGTACTTGCTGTTCTTTGCTTTTTTTTTAATGCCGTTGTAAGGATGCTCTCTGTCAATCCTTTAGAAAGAGGTGGCAATTTCAGTGTGGGTGGACATGTGTTAAATGTGGAATGATGTATTTAATGCATTTAAAAACAAAATAGAGTTCTTACAACTCCTACACCAAGACCAAGATTTAAGAGTCATCACTGATATTTGCTGAGCACTTACTAAAGTCATTATGTGAAGCCCTTTATCTTCATAATGTTGTTAAATCCTCACAACAGCCCTATCGGAGAGTTGCTATTATTATTACCACTTTACAGATAAGGAAATTGAGATTTAAAGAAATGCAGTGCCTTGTCCAAGGTAATATGGCCAGTGAGTGAGTGGAAACAAGCCTCTAAAATGTACATGCCATCCTGTATGACGATTACGAGCAAACGAATTACCCTGAGATAATACAGCTAGACTTTTACACACAAGGTGCTTTGAATTTTAATGTCGAACATCAGCAACTTTAATATTTATTTTTAAATCTTTGTTTGTTAATCCCACAACTCAGAAAGTTAATTGCTAAATATCCTCTTTATACCCAGGGAAATAGTTTATACTTAATTTACAAAAAAAAATCACTCTGTACTATTTCAGTGGCATTGTAAATTCTCTAAGGGAATAGTCGATGGTTGGTGCCTGAACAAACAGAATAAAAGGCTGTTCTCTAACAACAACAACAAAAAGGTGGCATTTCCTCTCATCAAAAGAGGTAACATTGGACAACAGAGAATCCTCAAGCTTTGCAGTCAGGCTCGATTTGATTCTTGGCTTCCTCCTCCGTAGTAATGAGGCCTCAGGACCATCTCTTAATCTTTCTGAGCCTCGGTTTCCTCATCTGTGAAATGGGAGTAACAATAGCACCCACCCCAGGGTGTTATCATGATGGTTAAGTGACATGATGTGTAAAGCCCGGCGCTTACTAGGCCCCTCACCAAATGCTACTCGTAAATGTGGTGATGAGCTATTTGGGGTTGAGCTTCTGTCACGTAACCAGGCATCACCACCAGAGGAGGAGAGGAGGGCAAAGAGCAGGCTGCAGACGTTATTGACAAGCACAGAGGACTGAGTTGGAGACCTGGCTTTCTTTTCTAGGATAATCGCAGCCCTGTCCCAATCATCACACCCACTGACCCCATTGACAGAGAGATTGAATTCCAACCATCTCGCTCACCCTATGACCCCCGCTGGTTGCTTGCAGGAAGGCCTCACCCAAGTAAGTCCTAAAGGGCTTTGCCTGAGACCTGGGTCTTGGGGCTTCTTTTCTGCACCTGGGATAAAGGAACGTGTCGATAGAACCACTGTTACTTGGTCAGATATCTCAGAGGGATACACCTGAGATCGAATGCAAAGGGGGTGGAGGAATGGAGATTTTTCTCTAAGCTTTTCCTGAGCTATTGACCAAGAAGGGGTGGAAACAGCCTCTGGTTTCTGGAGCTGATGGATGGAGGTGAAGGGTAGCAGAGGTCATGGCCGCCCTCCCCAAATTTCCCCAAATGTGGTTACATAGGTGGAAACTCTGGTGCTGTGACATCAGGGTTTCAAAGAGAAGAATGCTTCTCTCTCTCTTTCTTTTTCTATTTGGCTAAACCTAATAAGGTAATTCGCCATGAGTTTACTCAGGACGAGCAACTTAGCCTCTTCTGTCCCCACGTTTGCAGATTCACATGGATAGATATGCACACACATGTGCAAACACACCCATGTGCACCCAGATGCTTTCACACGCACAATTCTTTCTCTCTCACTTTCTCTTTCTCTCTCTCTCTCTCTCAAAGGGACAGGTAGGCCTCCTGGAAGTATTTGATTACATTCGGAGCAACCAGAACAGGAAAGCTGAGCCGCCCCTGTTACCACAATCCCGAGTCTAGAATTTCACACACTGTCCCCTTTAGAACTTGGCCTCCCCATCCAGCTGTGTGGGGCAGGGGACGTGCTGCCAGGAGCGTGCCAGGCCTTGCCAGCAGAAGACGCCCCATGCCCTGCTTCTCCCTCTGCCATTTCTCTTGGGCTCTCTCGCCTGCGAGCACTGGCTTTATCTTGATTTAAAAAACGCCTGATACGTTACTGACAGTTTTCTCCGGCTAGTCGGGCCAGCCCCCAGGCAGACACTGAGGCTGGGCTGTTTGTTCCCAGAAGCCCAACCTCCCACTCCTGCAACTTGAGATCTCTCATGCTACCTGGCACCTCATGTCCAAACTGCAGTCATTTACACCGTGGTGTGGATTCCTGGCCCCACGTCCTCTCCAGGGATGGCTGCAATTGACATCATCACATTCATTCTCTCTCTCTCAAATTGAACACTTTCTTCCCAGTTAAATGGTTTTGAAGCTGCGGCCACCATGTCAGGGATGAGTTTTTTGGGGCAGGTGGTCCCTTCTTGAAATCCTACCTTCCAAAGGCATCCATCAGCTCTCTTTGCCTCTTGGGAAGAAAAGGCAGAGACTGTGATTAGGGTCTCCTTGTGTTTGGCCTTGACAGGAGTTGATGTATATAGTTGGATGTTCTTATGGACTGAATTCCTGACTTGCTGTATTTTTTGCAGCCCTGGTTTTGTGTGTTGGGGGGTGGGGGAAGGGTCGGTATCTGTGTAGTTTTCCAGGAAAAAAGGTATTTGGGCTGTCAAGGTCAGGCTGTCCTTAGAGACAGGAGAGCAGCCAGCTCCTCCAGGCGGACGCTGAGGGGGGCCCTTATCAACCCGGCCCCTGACCTGGGCTTCTGCGCTTCTGCCCACAGCCCTGAAGGGATCCTGGCAGAGTGGATTCTTCGACCAGGGCAGTTTCAAGGAAATCATGGTGCCCTGGGCCCAGACCGTGGTCACGGGACGAGCAAGGTAACCCTGAGGATGGGGCAGGCAGCACACACCTGGCCTCCCCAGGTATTGGGACTCCCAGGTACAAAGCCAGGGATTCTTTCCTCCTATGTGGCCCCTAGGGACACTTTTTTCCTGGTCCCAGGATTTTCTGAAAGAAAAACCAGTGGGGGGCAGGGGGGATGGTTTTCTGGATGATGAACTTCTTCATAAAGTCTGGATTTGTCTGTGGCTTTAGAAGCCATCTCAGCCAACCTCTTGCTGGGGGCCAGCACCCTTGCCCCTCGTGTCTGCCCCTGGGGCAGGGCTCTCTAGCCAGGGGGGCCATGGACCCCTTTGGGAATCAGAAGGTGGTACTCCCCCCGGAAACTGCGCAGACAGTCAGAACTCTGAACTCCCATTTCAGGAGGGCCACAGGCAGGAACCCCTGTTGTAGACCATAGCTGGCAGAAGGCTTAAATGCTTGAATGCTTTGAAAGCGGAGCCTCTCATTCCTCAGTGGTGTAGCCCTTATCTTTTTGGATCACTCCAGCTGCCCAAAAGTTCCTCTTTATATGGAGCCCAAAGCAGCATCCTCATAACTTACCACTCAGATTCCTGACACGATGTAGTTGCTTCAAGTCCAGGTTTGGACTTGGACCTGAGCTCTCTGGGCCTTTACATCCTCACCTGTAAAATGGGGGTAATAGTTCGACACCTCCCCCACCCCAAAGGATTGTTGTGATGATTAGAAGAGATAACGTACGTTAGGCACTTAAAATATAAACAAGGAGCTCCCTGGCGGTCGAGTGGTGAAGACTCCACGCTTCCACCGCAGGGGGCGCAGGTTTGCTCCCTGGTCAGGGAACTGAGATCCCGCATGCCACACAATGCGGCCAAAACATTAAAAAATAAATAATAAATAAACAAAAAGCTTTTAAAAAGTCATAACCACTCCACAGGTGGTAGCAGCTCCCATCACTGTCATTATCGTTGCTACTGTTTACCTCCCTGCAATTACTATGAAAATACTAAGCCTAGTATTGGAACTTAGCTGCTTCTCCATAAGTGTTTTATTTTTTTTAATATGTTTATTAAACATGAGATGAAATCTACTCCTCCCTCCATAAGGAAGCTCTCTATTTGAAGACTGCTCTCCCCAAACCTGCCTCATACAACTGTTGGGAGTGTAAATGAGAGTAATTAAGTGCCGCCTGTGGCCGGGGGCAGCCAGTGGTAAGCGGTGATAGATACCGATGCCACGGACTCCCCACGACTGAAGCTCCTTCAGGCTCAGCATCCCTCAGCCCTTTTCCAGATGTGACGTGGTGTCTGGACCCACGCTGTCCACCGTGGTAGCTGCTGGCCACACGTGACAGTTCAAATTCAGATGAGTTACAGTGAAAGAGCGTGACACATATTCAGTTCCTCCGCTGTCCCTGCCGCATTCCAAATGCTCAGTGGTCACGTGCGGCTCGCGGCTGCCACACTGGTCAGGCAGATGGAGAACGTGGCCATCATCAAGGAAAGTTCTAGTGGACAGTGCTGCCCCCGTCCCTGCACTGGCCTGACCCTCCCCCCAAACATGGCCGCTGTTGCCCCAACAGGGGCACCCAGAGGACCTTGCCAGCCTGCTAGTTTGTGAGGCTTTTCACTGCTTTGGGGCTGCTGCTTTGCCTTCCGGTAGAATAACCTGCCAGACTGAAAACAGTCTTCTGTATGCCCTCATCCCGGCCACCCAGGACCCAGCCCCTATGCCCGTAGAATACCAGCTCGAGCTGGCTGGACCCACCGCTCCCCGAATCTGCCTGGGATGCTGCCCAGCGCCCCAGTTCCCTTGTGCTCCACCTTGCAGGCTCGGGGGGATCCCCGTCGGAGTGATCGCTGCAGAGACACGGACAGTGGAGTTGGCTGTGCCCGCAGACCCTGCCAACCTGGATTCCGAGGCCAAGGTTAGGGGCCAGGGAGCTGGGGCTGCTATTTTCGTGTCGTTTTGGTTTTTTTAATTGAAGTGGAGTGTACTTACATTATCATATTCATTTCAGGTGTACGGCACAGTGACTCAGCATTTTTACAGATTATGCTCCATTAAAAGTTATTACAAGATAATGGCTATAGTTCCCTGTGCTATACAATAGATCCTTGTTGCTTATCTATTTTATACATTGCAGTTTGTATCTCTTAATCCCGTACCCCTAATATGCCCCTCCCGCCTTCCCTTTCACCTTCGGTAACCACTAGTTTGTTTTCTATCTGTGAGCCTGTTTCTGTTTTGCGTATATGTTCATCTGTATTATTTTTTAGATTCTACATATAAGTGATATCATCCTGTGTTTGTCTTTCTCTCTCTGACTTATTTCACTAAGTATAATATTCTCTAGGTCCATCCACATTGCTGCAAATGTCAGAATTTCATTCTTTTTAATGGTTGAATAGTAGTCCATTGTATATATATACCACATCTTCTTTATCCATTCATCTGTTGGTGGGCACTTGGGTTCCTTCCATGTCTTGGCTATTGTAAATAGTGCTGCTATGAACATTGGGGTGCGTGTATCTTTTCAAATTAGTGTTTTTGTTTTCTTTGGATATATACCCAGGAGTAGAAGTGCCAGATTGTCTGCTAGTTCTATTTTTAGCTTTTTGAGAAACGTCCTTACTGTTTTCCAGAGTAGCTGCACCAATTAACATTCCCACCAGCATCGTGCGACGGTTCCCTTTCGTCCACATCCTCACCAACATTCGTTATTGTAGACTTTTTGATGATAGCCATTCTGACAGGTGTGAGGTGACATCTCACGGTAGTTTTGCTGGGGCTGCTGTGTTGGCTGGCTCAGCTGACAAGAGTGGGTCCTAGGTGGTCACACGTCTGTCTTTCCCGCTCAGAGACTCAGGGGAGTCCTTGGCCCTGGGGGGGCTTCAGCACACTCTGTGGGGTGCATATGCTCTGCACTGTCTTCCTCAGAGGATGACGGGTCCCTAGGAATCCCTCCCACCTCCAGCCCCCATCGCTGTTGCTATTTCTAGGGTGGGCCACACCGCATACTGGGAGGAGTTCAGAAGTCAGAGGGCAGGTCCTCGGACCCCACTCGGTGGCCTCTTCTAGCTTGGTGCCTGTCAGTGGGCAACGGGAACCTCCCTGGGCTGCAGCGTGAGGGTCACGTGTCTGAGGGTTACAGACGAGCTGTTGGCTTGGTGCCAACTCAAATCAGACTGCCTGTCCTCCGGGGTGAAGTGTGTGGCCGTCCCGTGTTCCGGGGCTGCCCTTGCACAGAGGAATCGGACCCAGGCCACTCTGTGTTCCAGATAATCCAGCAGGCCGGCCAGGTGTGGTTCCCAGACTCGGCCTACAAGACAGCGCAGGCCATCCAGGATTTCAACCGGGAGAAGTTGCCCCTCATGATCTTTGCCAACTGGAGGGGGTTCTCCGGTGGCATGAAAGGTAAAGTGGCCTTCCTTGTGGGTGCCCTGAAGCCTCGGGGTCAGCACTCAGGACAGCCCCCTCGGGGTCCCACCATCACTTTAGCTCAGCTCCCCCAACCCTGAGCCATTCAGGTAACGCTGCCCGTTTTACAGTTGAGGAACTGAGGGTGACTGGTGTGACTTGCTAGAGGTCACGGTCACACCAGGAGTGGCAGGGGAGGCAGGGGCGGCCCCGGGAAGCTGCCCAGTGACCTGGGCTGTCACCTCCCCGCTTGGTAAGATGGGGAGAAGGCGCCTGCCCTCCTCAGGGGGCTGCTGTGAGCATCAGTGACCTGACAGTCAGGCAAGTGCTTTTGAAGCCACCAAGCGCACTTCAAGATACGGTGACCATCAGTGGGATGTTGAGGAAAGAGCCGGACGGGGGCCGGCAGACCTGGTCTGAATCCTTGCTGGGTGGGTGACTGCTCCGAGCCGCAGTTTCCTTCCTCTATGAGGGGAGTAAGAATAAGACCAACTCAGGGGCCAAGGTGAGGACTCGCTGAGCCCATCACTGGCACGTGGTGTTTACTCCCAGTGTGATTATGGTGGATTTTGTTATGGTGCTGTTGTTACCATGTAGGGTGCCTGGTAGTGGATGGACGCCTCTTGGTAGAGAGTAAGGACCATCTGCCTGTGGACAGGAGCGAAGGGCCTGTGTTATTGTTGGGGAGGGTTCCGTTCTGGGAATAGTGGGACAGGCCAGGTGCATCTCGGAGTCAGAGCTGGAAGGAATCTTAGAAATCGTTCTGTGCCTCTTTTTCCAGGTGCGGACACTGAGGCCCAGGAAGGGAGGGGGACCCGTCCAAGGTCCCGTGAGCACTTAGGGAGCAATCTGTGCCTGGGCCGGTTCCTGCCTCTCGGCCCAGTGAGAGTCTTTCCGTAGCGCTGTACAGCCTCCCAGCTGACCACGCTCTCCCAGAACCCCCAGGACAGCGAAGACCGGGGCCTGCAGTCACCTCACCGGGCGGCTGCCTTGCCTTTCAGACATGTACGACCAGGTGCTGAAGTTTGGAGCCTACATCGTGGATGGCCTCCGGAAGTACAAACAGCCTGTCCTGATCTACATCCCGCCCTGCGCGGAGCTCCGGGGAGGCTCCTGGGCGGTCATGGACACCTCCATCAACCCACTGTGCATAGAAATATACGCGGACAAAGAGAGCAGGTGGATGCGCCACCCCCAACCCACCTTAGCCTTTTCTTGTTCTCACTCCCAGTCCTTAGGCCCCATCACCTTTGAGCCACTGGCTTGAGGATCACAGGGGTGTTCTGAGTTTCTGAAGGGACAGAGAGCCTCCAGTTTTACCAATCTGAAACTAGCATCCAGTGTGTGACTGGATGGTCTCAGTAGAATTAGTGGCTGGAGCCCAGAAGTGGTGGAGGAATTGTCTCTTCTTTCATCACTTATACTCACCTGCTTCCCAAGGAAGTTTGTAATCAAATTAAGAAAGACCCAAAGCATCTGAGCTTCCTGGCAGCCAGGATGAAAAGGGAAATATGACCAGTCATCTAGTTCTTACTCGACTCTGAGTCTCTCCCAAAGCTCTTCTGTAGAGACTGGGTTTTTTTCAGTTTTATATAACCCAGGGCCCAGTACAGTGCCTGACTCCTAGTGGGTGCTTGGGAAATACTGGCCAAACAAATGACTGAATGAATACTTGCATGAGAGGATACCAGTTCTTCAGGGGAGAGAAACCTTCTTGGCACTTTTTTTTTTTTTTTTGAATCAGGAATTCATCCCAGGAACTCTTACAGAAAGGATAATTACAATAATACTTGCAACTCAGTGTTTGAGTGCCTTCAAAATGAAGACTATGCCAAATGCTGTGTAGACTCTAAAGGCTTCAAGAGTAGTTCTGCCCAAAATATAGATAGGCACCTTCTTCCTGTGTCTATTCCCTTATTCATTCCTTAATCCAATGAATATTTAGTAGGTACCTCCTATGTCTCAGGCGGTGGGTTAGGCATTGTGATATGGTGCAAATGAGCCAAACCTGCCCTGCCTTCAGTGGCCCTAGACCTTCATGGAAGGCTGCTGAGATCACCCTCCAGGAAGACTCAGGACGAGAACAGCCTTGAATGGGGTCATCATTAACTTTTCACTCTGGCCACCAGGAAGCTCAGAGCTACATATAGTATTGCTCAGGGTTTCCATGCTATCAAAAGAAAAGGGGGCAGGGGGAGCCTGAGGGGTGAGTGAGAGAGTTGGGAATGAGAGGGTCACTCATACCTTGGATCCCTCAGTGTGCCTTTGTGTGCTTTAAGGAGATCAGAAACAGTACCCTGGCCCTAGGAGAGCAGAGATTAGGAAGGCCACAAAGGACTGTGGCTGAAGAGCTCGAGGCTTATGTTGTTCTGGAGAAAGTCATACGCTCTTGGAGCTGAAAGGGCCTTCCAGAGTTCAGAATAGTCCATTCCATTTTTTACTTTTTGGCCTCACCATGAGGCATGTGAGATCTTAGTTCCCCGTGCTTCCCCCTGCAGTGGAAGCACGGAGTGTGAACCGCTGGACCGCCAGGGAAGTCCCAGAACACTTTATTTTAAAAGCTGGTTTAGTTCTTCATTCTATGGATGTAGAAGCAGATGACCAGAGAGGGGAAGTGACTTGCCAAGGGTCACACAGTGAGTCAGTGAAAGAGCAGAGGACTGACACCAGATTTCCTGGCTGTCTTGCCTCCCCCTGCCGTGTCCTCTGGCTGTCGCTTGCTGGGGGACACCTCACACACCACCCCCACCCGCTGCTGTTTTTTTCAGAGCGAGTGTTCTGGAGCCAGAGGGAACAGTTGAGATTAAGTACCGGAAGAAAGATCTGGTAAAGACCATGAGAAGAATCGACCCAATTTACCAGAAGCTTGTGGAACAGCTAGGTGAGTGGGTCGGAAATGAATCACTTCTCAGAGGTCAACAGAGGCTCAGCCCTCTCATTGCTGGAGGTTTCTGGTATGTTAAAAATAGTGAAGACATACCGAAACACAGCAGCAAAAATTATGAGATATTTTAAATGTTCACATACGTGTATCAACTCCTTCAACATTGAAAAATATACACTGTGCCTTAGTGAATGTATTTCTCGGCACACACAAGATATAATAATTGAAGTATTTCGAGCCAATAAGAAACATTAGAATTTTGGTAGCAAAATTACCCTTTAGAATTTTTCCATCAGACATATTTTTGTTTGAGTGACAGCTTTGTTTCACTTGTAACTTTAGGTGTAATTCTCTTTAAAAGTCCATGTTAGGTGTCAGTGTCTTTATAACTGATCTGTGTCATAAATTCACAGGATTTATGATGATGGTGATGACGGGTGTATAATTTCTTTGATTTGGTATCAGGGTAATGCTGATATCACAGGGTGAGTTGAGAAGTGTTTCCTCCTATTTTCTGAGTTTGAATTGGCACTATGTCTTTAAATCTTTGATAGCAGGTTTCTAACTACAAATTCAACTTCTTTATTATATATAGGAATGTTCAGTTTAATCTGTTTCCTCTTAGGTGAGCTTTCATAGTTTGTATATTTCAAGGAATTGGTCTATTTCATCTAAATTATCGAATTGGCATAGACTTGTTTATAATATTCCCTTATTAGATTTTACCATATATATTAAAAATGGTAACTGATAGTGTCCTGTAAGCACAACAGGCCTGATAAAAGGGGATAAATTTGAAGTTGCGTGTTGAATGCTGTCTTGCAAATCTGGATGCATTTTTGAGACTGCACGAGCGACTTGACTTCTGGGCATTATCAGAGTTAAAGCTGAGGCCTGTCTTGCCCACCCTGGTTCTTGCCCTTGCCTGCAGGAATGTCTGAGCTCTCCGACAAGCACCGCAAGGAGCTGGAGGGCCAGCTGAAGGCCCGGGAGGACCTGCTGCTGCCCATCTACCACCAGGTGGCGGTGCAGTTCGCCGACCTCCACGACAAGCCCAGCAGGATGTTGGAGAAGGGTACCATCTCTGTAAGAGCCTGCAGCTCTAGGGTCGGCGCGAATGGCCCATCCTAAGGTCACCTGGTTTCCAACACACAGAGGATATTTGGGCTCAAGGCTTTGGGATGAGTCAAATGCCACACGTTAGAATCACCTGGGGAGCTTTAAAACAAAAAAAAATCCTAGTGCCTAGGTGGCTCTCCAGACCAATTAAATCAGAATATGGGTGGTGGGAGTGGGGAGAAGCCAGACATCAGTATATATTTTTTTCAGATCCCCAAGAAATTCCAATAGGTAGCCAGGTTTGGGAACCACCAGTCTACCCTCTGTGTGTGTTTAGAACTGCTGGTCCAGATTTGTGAACCATTGTTCCCACCCTGCATTCACCCACCACCGACCATCACAACCCCGCCCTATTGCCCTGTCCCCACGAGGACATCCCCAGTCCTGCTCGCCCTGCGTCCCGTGCTCCTTCCTACCTCGCCTAAGCCCTCCGTACCTCTGGTGAGCCCGTGTTCTGTGTCTGGAGGTGGACGTGGGCGCCAGGTTTGTTCCCCAGGAGAGGCAGCCTAGAGACCTGGCAGTGTCCTGCCTCTGCCGCCTCCCCAAGCCTCAGTTTCCCGGCCTGTAAAATGGGAATGGTCCCAGAGCCTTCCCCAGCACAGGGCCGGGCCCCGGCAGCCTCCTGAGTCCCCTGCCCCACCGTTTCTGGGGGCTCAGGCCCGGGGCTTGTCCGCAGGACATCCTGGATTGGAAGACTGCCCGCACCTTCCTGTACTGGCGCCTGCGTCGCCTGCTGCTGGAGGACCAGGTCAAGCAGGAGGTCCTGCAGGCCTGCAGCGACCTCAGCCACGTGCACGTCCAGTCCATGCTGCGCCGCTGGTTCATGGAGATGGAGGGGGCCGTCAAGGTGGGCCTGGGGCAGAGATAGGTGGGCTGGCAGGCGGGGGCCAAGGGGGGCCCGAGGGGGAGCCCCGCCCGGCAGGGTGTCCCTCCCTGACGCAGCCTCTGTTCGCTCCCCAGGCCTACCTGTGGGACAACAACCAGACGGCGGTGCAGTGGCTGGAGCAGCATTGGCAGGCGGGGGAGGGGCTGCGCTCCACCATCCGCGAGAACATAGAGTACTTGAAGCGAGACTCTGTCCTCAAGACCATCCGAGGGTGAGTGCCTGCCCCGCCTGCCCACCCACCTCTTGGACTTGTCAGCGAGCGCAAAAGCCAGGACTCGCGTGACAGTGACCACAGCAGGAAGAGTGTTGGGAGCTCTGGGTGGTTGGCTGCCCTCCCCCAGGAATGGGAAGGGGCCCTGCACAGGGATCTGGGGCTGCCGTAGGGCCCATTGAACTCAGGGGCAGGAATGAGCTCGCCCTTCTTTCCCCTCCCATGCAGCCTGGTTCAAGAAAACCCCGAGGTGGCCGTGGACTCCGTGGTGTACATATGTCAGCACGTCAGCCCGGCCGAGCGGGCCCGGATCATTCACCTCCTGTCCACCATGGACAGCCCGGCCTCCACCTGACCCCGGTCCCGCCGGCCACTTGCAGGTCCACGGGCAAGAGAAACCACACTGATCTGCTGACTGCAGGCCCTCGCCTGCACCTTGGGAGTTTGCTTTTTAAAATTGCTGCAAGGCTGCTGACCCCCAAGTCGCTCCTGTTTCAATAAAAGGCTCAGAAGTGGCCCCTTCCAAGCAGAAATCACCTCCTCTCCATTGTTGGCAAGTCTGTGTTTTGTCTCTTAAGACATTTTGCTGCGTCACTGAATTGAATTGAATCCAAACACCCCAGTTTCCAGCCACTTTCCGGTGCCTGCTTTGTGGGATCCAGGTGTTCTTTTTAGGCTCATTTTATATCAGAGCATGGAATCTTTATTATTATTTTTACTCTGAGACCAGCTCATGAGGTAAGCATCTCATAGCAGCATAACAAAGGAAGAAAAATAGAGACAAGACAAGAGAAAACCTATTTTTGTAACGGTGCTTATTCGGATCCTGTTGAGTTACCCAGGAAAGGGTATGAATGATTTTTTATTAAGAGTGTAAAATGGTATTTTGCTCCCCATGTGGCCCCTAGTAGCGAATCACTAGCAACGTCCCATTACCAGGCTTAGTTCTCTCATTAGCAGAGAATTGCATCGCCGTAGGTTCAAGGGCATTGGGAGACTTCTTTTATGTGATTCACAGCCCTCTGCCTGCCCCTTCCCTCCGAGGAGGAGAGGACGAGCCCTCCCATGTCCTGGAGGGTGCATGAAGAGGCAGGCATCCTCCAGCCCAGGTTGGGAGGACAAAGAAGAGAAGGAAAGCCTTCTCCAAACCCGCAGCCCAGCTTGCTCACAGGTGTCACCGCTGTGCTTGCCATCACCTGCCTTGGAGGGCCCTTCGGGTCACCTTCACGCTTTCGCCTCTTGCCTCAATGTCCGTCGGTGGGATCTGGCCCTGACGGACAGAGCTGTTGGTTCCCGAGGACTGGAGCACGAGGACCACACTGATTCACTCAGGGAGGGCTTCGCACTGCATCCGCCAGCACCCAGCTCTGAAGGCCGCACAGCGTCAGGACCTGCGATCCTTCTGGGCCCATCCGTCTGTCCCTGGGTGCCAGTGATGGGAGGGAGTTGGCCACCCTCCACTGCTGTGATGGGCAGTTTGAGGACACCAGACATTACACCTGTCCAACTTGGAGGCCAGCGAGGTTGCCCGGGGAAGCCCCTACAAGCTGGGCTGCTGGAGGATGTTTGAGGCCATCGGCCAATGACAGCTCTGGCCGATGAAGGTGGTGTGGGTGCAGTGAGGGGTGGGAGAAAGATAAATTAGCCGTTGTCGCATCCTGAGACTGGAGCGGGCAGGGAAGGGTCCATGCTGCTTTGGGAACTGAATGCTTTCTGTTGGGGGGAGGCCCTGCTGGTTTGGGAGGGATGATAAGTCAATGACTAGCTGCTACCCAGGAACAGTGGGCGGAGGAACCTGCCGGGAAATGTGTGGAATGAATAATTTTTTGAAGGAAGTACTTTGGCCTTGGCTTATTTGGACCAGAGAAAGCAGGCCGCCTCACTGGGGAATCACGCCCATTCTCCGACAACCACTGAGATCTCGTGCAAGCCCCCATCTCAGGAAGACAAAGCTCTGATTTGACTTCCCCTCCCGAAGGCCACCGGGGGAGCGGGGGACCACTTCATGCTTGCAGCTCAATTTCAAACATGGACACAAGCTGCTGTCTGCCGGCAGCTGAACAGACTTCCCCCGATGGGGTCGACTTTTCTTCCCTCGAGAGACTTAGCGCAGGCGCCTCCAGGGAAGGGAGAAAGGATCAGATCACTGAGTATGCACAGGGGCCTGGGTGGGCAGCCCGGGTCTAAACTGAATGCTCAGGGTGACGGCCACTGGCTACCTCCGGTGCCCTGGCCTCGTCCCGTGCAATCCCATGAGCTTTTGAGGTGGGTGCTACAATTCTGTCTACTTTCTGTCTCTCTGAACTTAGCTATTCTAGGGACCTCATATAAGTAGAATCATACAGTATTTGTCTTTTTGTGACCGGCTTATTTCATTTAGTATAATGTCCTCAAGGTTCATTTATGCCGTAGCAGGTGTCAGGATTGCCTTCCTTCTTGAGGTTGAATAATAATTCCATCGTGTATATAGATCACATTTTGTTATCCATCATCCATCGATGGACACTTGGGCTGCTGTGAACATGAATGGCAAATATCTGTTCGAGTCTCTACTTTCACTTCTTTTCTTTTGGGTATATTCCCAGAGGGGAATTGCTGGGTCATGTGGCAAATCTGTATTTAAGTGTTTGAGGAACAGTCGCCGTTTTCCGTGGGGCTACAGCATTTTACATTCCCACCGTCACTGCACGAGGGTTCTGATGTGTTCACATCCTCGTTAACCCATGTTGTTTTCTGTTTGTTGTTTTTTTATGGTAGCCATCCTATTGGGTGGAGCCTAGAAGCCATTTTAACTCAAAAGACATTGAACCTTTTTCCTTGCATCCCTCAGACATCTTGGGCGGGATGTACAGACCCCACCAGCGGGCCTGTAAATTCCCAATTCCTCTGCCTCCGCTTCCGCTGCCCACTCTGTTGCTCCTCCCCCGGTTGCCCTGCCTCCCTTCCTTCCGCCAATGAAGTTTCCCGTGTTTCAGCTGCCTACTTAGTCTTTGCCCTGCTACCCCTGCACTCAGGGGACTGTGACTCTGGAGATGGAAGGTTCAGCATCTGTACCCAGAGGAACGGCATCGGTACAACTAGCATCCTCCAGAGGCACCACCTCATCTCCTACTTCTGACATTTTATCCTTCCTCTAACCTCCACCAGCTGCCCTTCAGGAGCAAACACTACACCAGGCAGTACGGTGCCGTGGAAGAGGCCAGATCTGCAGATCCAGGGTTAAATCCCAGCAGCGTAACCTCAGAGTTTTGGCTCCTTTTTATTTTATTTATTTATTTTGCGGTACGCGGGCCTCTCACCGTTGTGGCCTCTCCCGCCGCGGAGCACAGGCTCCGGACGCGCAGGCTCAGCGGCCATGGCTCACGGGCCCAGCCGCTCCGCGGCACGTGGGATCCTCCCGGACCGGGGCACGAACCCGTGTCCCCTGCATCGGCAGGCGGATCCGTCTCAACCACTGCGTTGGCTCCTTTTTAAACCAGCAAGTAGACAGTGTCCACTGAGCCCTCTGAGACTGACGACTGACTGTGGGGAAGCAGAGTGTCATCGGAATCCCATCTCTACCCCTTGCTAATCACAGGTAAGCTACTCGGCCTCTCTGAGCCTCCGTTTCCTCTTCTGTAAAATGGGGGTGTGTTTGTTTTCTACGGCTGCTGTGACAATTAGCACAAACTCGGTGGCTTAAAAACAACACAGATTTATTCTCTTACAGTTCTGGAGGTCAGGAGTCCGAAATAGGTCTCGCTGGGCTAAAATCAGGGTGCTGGCAAGGCTGCAGTCCTTCTAGAAGCTCAAAGGGAGAATCTGTTTTCTTGCCTTTTGAGGCTTCTGGAGTCCTCGTTCCATCTTCAGAGCTTGACATTGACTTCCCTCTTCTACTTTGAGCCTGTGATTACATTGGGCCCACCTGGATAATCCAGGATGCTCTCCCAGTTTAAGGGTAGCTGATGAGCGACATTAATTCCATCTGCTACCTTAATTCCCCTTGCCGTGTAGCATACAGTCACAGGTGCTGGGGGTTAGTATGCGGCTGCCTTTGGGGGCCATTATTCTGCCCACCACAGGGGGTGGCGGCTTTACACCATGGGGAGTAGGAGGGAAAAATAAGATACACTGTGTCATAGTACACATTGTAGCATGGAGTAAGCCCCCTCTGCTCGTAAGCCAGTGTTACTTGTCTTTTTGTTGTTAGACCGTGGGTGATTTCTCGTGGAGGGGGAAGAAAAGCTGCACGATCATGATCTGAGACTCAGTTTTCTCATCTGGGAAATGGGACCATCCCACTGGCTGGGTGTCTGGTTGTGCCGTTG
Organism: Neophocaena asiaeorientalis asiaeorientalis; assembly: GCF_003031525.2. Classification (NCBI taxonomy): domain Eukaryota; kingdom Metazoa; phylum Chordata; class Mammalia; order Artiodactyla; family Phocoenidae; genus Neophocaena; species Neophocaena asiaeorientalis. The sequence goes on along the minus strand of NW_020172781.1, from coordinate 4,708,366 downwards.
CAGGGAGATGCTGGCGGAGCAGCGTTTAACTCCACGATGCACACGGCAGGCCCTCAAAGGGTGGCAATGAGTATGTTTCTCCCATTAGTTGGCCGACTGCAGAGAAACCCTCAATTAAGCCTCATTCCTCCGTCTCTCCTCTATGCTTTCTTCTGGTGTCAGCGTGGTCCCTGCACAGGTGGGGTTCTGGCTGTGACTGGGGCTCTTGCCCAGAGCCCGTGACCCTGTGGCCTTGGCATTTTTGCCCTGACTCTGTACATACCTGGCCCCATTTGCCTGTGGTAAGGAATGGATGTGACTCAAGAAAGGGCTCCCCAGCCCTCTCCACGTGGTGATCCAGCCACTCAGCCACCATCCTCCCAGCTTAGCACCCCAGGAGGAGGGCACCCCTGTGTCTCAGAGCTTCTCCAAAGCCCCCAGGTGATGCTTATTGGCTGTGACCAGTATGGCCTGAGTCACTTGCCCCCCAGTCAGTCACCGGGGATGCCCGGGGGTTGTGATACTCTTATTGGTCAGGCCTGAGTCAACAGGGCCACCCTGGAGCCAAGCTGAGGAAGAGGGGTGCTGGGGAGAGAAAGGCAACCCAGGGCTGCTGCACGCACCCCCTCCCTGCAGCCTGCCTGTTCTCCACTGAGGTGGGGCCCCATTCAGCACTTCCCAATACCACCCACAGCCCCATCATCCCCTACCTTCCCTACTTGCTAATCGTTGCATGTGTGTGAATCTGGTCTCCCCAGTGAGGCTGCAAGCCCCTTCCTGGGTGGGCTTAAGAGTTCAACCAACTCCTAATTAATATGCCCTTTTGCTGTTACCTTGGGTGGCAAGTCACCTCCATTAGTCCTCTGAGCCTCAGTTTCTCCGTCTGCAAAATGGGTGTAATAACTAGTAAGACACGCCTCTTAGGTTGTAGCGAGGATGGAACGAGCTAATTTACAGCAGTGACTGGCGCAGGGCCTGGTGCTGAAAAGGGTGCCCCCTCCTCCCACCTTGCTGCCTTCTCTGACCCCAGGCGGGCATCAAGAGCCAGCTCCGGGCAGTGCTGCTGAGCTCGGACTCTGGACCTGGCACACACGGACTCAGTCCTGCCTCTTCACTGGACCCCAGGTCCTACCCAGCCTCTCTGAGCCTCGCCTTCTGAAGAGTAAACGGGGTTCACAGCACTGCCTGAGCGAATGCCCACCCAGAGCCTGGCACCATGGGATGGTGACCGACGGCCAGGCTAATTTTACCGATAACGACAAAGTCCTCCCAGTGTCTGGCACAATGGGAACCTGGCATCGGAAGACCTGGGCTCAGTGTTCCCTCTCTGGGCCTCGGTCTTCCCATCTGTAAGGGGGGTGTCTCCGCTGTGAG